>NC_142617.1:26633636-26936666 GCF_059453375.1 Lepisosteus platostomus
ACACTTTTCAAAACGTGTTTTTCAGCCCGAAATAAACGCGTTTTTTCAGACAACTGAATCCCCATGTAGCAGCAAGGCTCAGAAGAGCCCACACACTCAGATCTTAACCCCAGTGTGCAGAAAGGTTCAAAACGTGTTTTTCAGCAGAAATAAACATGTTTCTGCAAGTTTGGTCAACCCCATGTAAGTTATGGGGCAGTAACAGTACACTCTGCAAAACGTGTTTTTCAGCCCGAAATAAACGCGTTTTTTCAGACAACTGAATCCCCATGTAGCAGCAAGGCTCAGAAGAGCCCACACACTCAGATCTTAACCCCAGCGTGCAAAAAGGTTCAAAACGTGTTTTTCAGCAGAAATAAACATGTTTCTGCAAGTTTGGTCAACCCCATGTAAGTTATGTTGCAGTAACAGTACACTTTTCAAAACGTGTTTTTCAGCCCGAAATAAACGCGTTTTTTCAGTCAACTGAATCCCCATGAAGCAGCAAGGCTCAGAAGAGCCCACACACTCAGCTCTTATCCCCAGTGTGCAGAAAGGGTCAAAACGTGTTTTTCAGCAGAAATAAACATGTTTCTGCAAGTTTGGTCAACCCCATGTAAGTTATGGGGCAGTATCAGTACACTTTTCAAAACGTGTTTTTCAGCCCGAAATAAACGCGTTTTTTCAGACAACTGAATCCCCATGTAGCAGCAAGGCTCAGAAGAGCCCACACACTCAGATCTTAACCCCAGTGTGCAGAAAGGTTCAAAACGTGTTTTTCAGCAGAAATAAACATGTTTCTGCAAGTTTGGTCAACCCCATGTAAGTTATGGGGCAGTATCAGTACACTTTTCAAAACGTGTTTTTCAGCCCGAAATAAACGCGTTTTTTCAGACAACTGAATCCCCATGTAGCAGCAAGGCTCAGAAGAGCCCACACACTCAGATCTTAACCCCAGTGTGCAAAAAGGTTCAAAACGTGTTTTTCAGCAGAAATAAACATGTTTCTGCAAGTTTGGTCAACCCCATGTAAGTTATGGGGCAGTAACAGTACACTTTTCAAAACGTGTTTTTCAGCCCGAAATAAACGCGTTTTTTCAGACAACTGAATCCCCATGTAGCAGCAAGGCTCAGAAGAGCCCACACACTCAGATCTTAACCCCAGTGTGCAGAAAGGGTCAAAACGTGTTTTTCAGCAGAAATAAACATGTTTCTGCAAGTTTGGTCAACCCCATGTAAGTTATGGGGCAGTAACAGTACACTTTTCAAAACGTGTTTTTCAGCCCGAAATAAACGCGTTTTTTCAGACAACTGAATCCCCATGTAGCAGCAAGGCTCAGAAGAGCCCACACACTCAGATCTTAACCCCAGTGTGCAGTAAGGTTCAAAACGTGTTTTTCAGCAGAAATAAACATGTTTCTGCAAGTTTGGTCAACCCCATGTAAGTTATGGGGCAGTAACAGTACACTTTTCAAAACATGTTTTTCAGCCCGAAATAAACCCTTTTTTTCAGACAACTGAATCCCCATGTAGCAGCAAGGCTCAGAAGAGCCCACACACTCAGATCTTAACCCCAGTGTGCAGAAAGGTTCAAAACGTGTTTTTCAGCAGAAATAAACATGTTTCTGCAAGTTTGGTCAACCCCATGAAAGTTATGGGGCAGTAACAGTACACTTTTCAAAACGTGTTTTTCAGCCCGAAATAAACGCGTTTTTTCAGACATCTGAATCCCCATGTAGCAGCAAGGCTCAGAAGAGCCCACACACTCAGATCTTAACCCCAGTGTGCAGAAAGGTTCAAAACGTGTTTTTCAGCAGAAATAAACATGTTTCTGCAAGTTTGGTCAACCCCATGTAAGGTATGGGGCAGTATCAGTACACTTTTCAAAACGTGTTTTTCAGCCCGAAATAAACGCGTTTTTTCAGACAACTGAATCCCCATGTAGCAGCAAGGCTCAGAAGAGCCCACACACTCAGATCTTAACCCCAGTGTGCAGAAAGGTTCAAAACGTGTTTTTCAGCAGAAATAAACATGTTTCTGCAAGTTTGGTCAACCCCATGTAAGTTATGGGGCAGTATCAGTACACTTTTCAAAACGTGTTTTTCAGCCCGAAATAAACGCGTTTTTTCAGACAACTGAATCCCCATGTAGCAGCAAGGCTCAGAAGAGCCCACACACTCAGATCTTAACCCCAGTGTGCAAAAAGGTTCAAAACGTGTTTTTCAGCAGAAATAAACATGTTTCTGCAAGTTTGGTCAACCCCATGTAAGTTATGGGGCAGTAACAGTACACTTTTCAAAACGTGTTTTTCAGCCCGAAATAAACGCGTTTTTTCAGACAACTGAATCCCCATGTAGCAGCAAGGCTCAGAAGAGCCCACACACTCAGATCTTAACCCCAGTGTGCAGAAAGGGTCAAAACGTGTTTT
This sequence comes from Lepisosteus platostomus, assembly GCF_059453375.1. NCBI lineage: Eukaryota > Metazoa > Chordata > Actinopteri > Semionotiformes > Lepisosteidae > Lepisosteus > Lepisosteus platostomus. The sequence goes on from NC_142617.1 coordinate 26,636,043, forward strand.
TCAGCAGAAATAAACATGTTTCTGCAAGTTTGGTCAACCCCATGTAAGTTATGGGGCAGTAACAGTACACTTTTCAAAACGTGTTTTTCAGCCCGAAATAAATGCGTTTTTTCAGACAACTGAATCCCCATGTAGCAGCAAGGCTCAGAAGAGCCCACACACTCAGATCTTAACCCCAGTGTGCAGTAAGGTTCAAAACGTGTTTTTCAGCAGAAATAAACATGTTTCTGCAAGTTTGGTCAACCCCATGTAAGTTATGGGGCAGTAACAGTACACTTTTCAAAACATGTTTTTCAGCCCGAAATAAACCCTTTTTTTCAGACAACTGAATCCCCATGTAGCAGCAAGGCTCAGAAGAGCCCACACACTCAGATCTTAACCCCAGTGTGCAGAAAGGTTCAAAACGTGTTTTTCAGCAGAAATAAACATGTTTCTGCAAGTTTGGTCAACCCCATGTAAGGTATGGGGCAGTAACAGTACACTTTTCAAAACGTGTTTTTCAGCCCGAAATAAACGCGTTTTTTCAGACAACTGAATCCCCATGTAGCAGCAAGGCTCAGAAGAGCCCACACACTCAGATCTTAACCCCAGTGTGCAGAAAGGTTCAAAACATGTTTTTCAGCAGAAATAAACATGTTTCTGCAAGTTTGGTCAACCCCATGTAAGTTATGGGGCAGTAACAGTACACTTTTCAAAATGTGTTTTTCAGCCCGAAATAAACGCGTTTTTTCAGACAACTGAATCCCCATGTAGCAGCAAGGCTCAGAAGAGCCCACACACTCAGATCTTAACCCCAGTGTGCAAAAAGGTTCAAAACGTGTTTTTCAGCAGAAATAAACATGTTTCTGCAAGTTTGGTCAACCCCATGTAAGTTATGGGGCTGTAACAGTACACTTTTCAAAACGTGTTTTTCAGCCCGAAATAAACGCGTTTTTTCAGACAATTGAATCCCCATGTAGCAGCAAGGCTCAGAAGAGCCCACACACTCAGATCTTAACCCCAGTTTGCAGAAAGGGTCAAAACGTGTTTTTCAGCAGAAATAAACATGTTTCTGCAAGTTTGGTCAACCCCATGTAAGTTATGGGGCAGTAACAGTACACTTTTCAAAACGTGTTTTTCAGCCCGAAATAAACGCGTTTTTTCAGACAACTGAATCCCCATGTAGCAGCAAGGCTCAGAAGAGCCCACACACTCAGATCTTAACTCCAGTGTGCAGTAAGGTTCAAAACGTGTTTTTCAGCAGAAATAAACGTTTCTGCAAGTTTGGTCAACCCCATGTAAGTTATGGGGCAGTAACAGTACACTTTTCAAAACGTGTTTTTCAGCCCGAAATAAACGCGTTTTTTCAGACAACTGAATCCCCATGTAGCAGCAAGGCTCAGAAGAGCCCACACACTCAGATCTTAACTCCAGTGTGCAGTAAGGTTCAAAACGTGTTTTTCAGCAGAAATAAACGTTTCTGCAAGTTTGGTCAACCCCATGTAAGTTATGGGGCAGTAACAGTACACTTTTCAAAACGTGTTTTTCAGCCCGAAATAAACGCGTTTTTTCAGACAACTGAATCCCCATGTAGCAGCAAGGCTCAGAAGAGCCCACACACTCAGCTCTTATCCCCAGTGTGCAGAAAGGGTCAAAACGTGTTTTTCAGCAGAAATAAACATGTTTCTGCAAGTTTGGTCAACCCCATGTAAGTTATGGGGCTGTAACAGTACACTTTTCAAAACGTGTTTTTCAGCCCGAAATAAACGCGTTTTTTCAGACAACTGAATCCCCATGTAGCAGCAAGGCTCAGAAGAGCCCACACACTCAGATCTTAACCCCAGTTTGCAGAAAGGGTCAAAACGTGTTTTTCAGCAGAAATAAACATGTTTCTGCAAGTTTGGTCAACCCCATGTAAGTTATGGGGCAGTAACAGTACACTTTTCAAAACGTGTTTTTCAGCCCGAAATAAACGCGTTTTTTCAGACAACTGAATCCCCATGTAGCAGCAAGGCTCAGAAGAGCCCACACACTCAGATCTTAACTCCAGTGTGCAGTAAGGTTCAAAACGTGTTTTTCAGCAGAAATAAACGTTTCTGCAAGTTTGGTCAACCCCATGTAAGTTATGGGGCAGTAACAGTACACTTTTCAAAACGTGTTTTTCAGCCCGAAATAAACGCGTTTTTTCAGACAACTGAATCCCCATGTAGCAGCAAGGCTCAGAAGAGCCCACACACTCAGCTCTTATCCCCAGTGTGCAGAAAGGGTCAAAACGTGTTTTTCAGCAGAAATAAACATGTTTCTGCAAGTTTGGTCAACCCCATGTAAGTTATGGGGCAGTAACAGTACACTTTTCAAAACGTGTTTTTCAGCCCGAAATAAACGCGTTTTTTCAGACAACTGAATCCCCATGTAGCAGCAAGGCTCAGAAGAGCCCACACACTCAGATCTTAACCCCAGTGTGCAGAAAGGTTCAAAACGTGTTTTTCAGCAGAAATAAACATGTTTCTGCAAGTTTGGTCAACCCCATGAAAGTTATGGGGCAGTAACAGTACACTTTTCAAAACGTGTTTTTCAGCCCGAAATAAACGCGTTTTTTCAGACAACTGAATCCCCATGTAGCAGCAAGGCTCAGAAGAGCCCACACACTCAGATCTTAACCCCAGTGTGCAGAAAGGTTCAAAACGTGTTTTTCAGCAGAAATAAACATGTTTCTGCAAGTTTGGTCAACCCCATGTAAGTTATGGGGCAGTAACAGTACACTCTGCAAAACGTGTTTTTCAGCCCGAAATAAACGCGTTTTTTCAGACAACTGAATCCCCATGAAGCAGCAAGGCTCAGAAGAGCCCACACACTCAGCTCTTATCCCCAGTGTGCAGAAAGGGTCAAAACGTGTTTTTCAGCAGAAATAAACATGTTTCTGCAAGTTTGGTCAACCCCATGTAAGTTATGGGGCAGTATCAGTACACTTTTCAAAACGTGTTTTTCAGCCCGAAATAAACGCGTTTTTTCAGACAACTGAATCCCCATGTAGCAGCAAGGCTCAGAAGAGCCCACACACTCAGATCTTAACCCCAGTGTGCAGAAAGGTTCAAAACGTGTTTTTCAGCAGAAATAAACATGTTTCTGCAAGTTTGGTCAACCCCATGTAAGGTATGGGGCAGTAACAGTACACTTTTCAAAACGTGTTTTTCAGCCCGAAAAAAACGCGTTTTTTCAGACAACTAAATCCCCATGTAGCAGCAAGGCTCAGAAGAGCCCACACACTCAGATCTTAACCCCAGTGTGCAGAAAGGTTCAAAACGTGTTTTTCAGCAGAAATAAACATGTTTCTGCAAGTTTGGTCAACCCCATGTAAGTTATGGGGCAGTAACAGTACACTTTTCAAAACGTGTTTTTCAGCCCGAAATAAACGCGTTTTTTCAGACAACTGAATCCCCATGTAGCAGCAAGGCTCAGAAGAGCCCACACACTCAGATCTTAACCCCAGTGTGCAGTAAGGTTCAAAACGTGTTTTTCAGCAGAAATAAACATGTTTCTGCAAGTTTGGTCAACCCCATGTAAGTTATGGGGCAGTAACAGTACACTTTTCAAAACGTGTTTTTCAGCCCGAAATAAACGCGTTTTTTCAGACAACTGAATCCCCATGTAGCAGCAAGGCTCAGAAGAGCCCACACACTCAGATCTTAACCCCAGTGTGCAGAAAGGTTCAAAACGTGTTTTTCAGCAGAAATAAACATGTTTCTGCAAGTTTGGTCAACCCCATGTAAGTTATGGGGCAGTAACAGTACACTTTTCAAAACGTGTTTTTCAGCCCGAAATAAACGCGTTTTTTCAGACAACTGAATCCCCATGTAGCAGCAAGGCTCAGAAGAGCCCACACACTCAGATCTTAACCCCAGTGTGCAGAAAGGGTCAAAACGTGTTTTTCAGCAGAAATAAACATGTTTCTGCAAGTTTGGTCAACCCCATGTAAGTTATGGGGCAGTAACAGTACACTTTTCAAAACGTGTTTTTCAGCCCGAAATAAACGCGTTTTTTCAGACAACTGAATCCCCATGTAGCAGCAAGGCTCAGAAGAGCCCACACACTCAGATCTTAACCCCAGTGTGCAGTAAGGTTCAAAACGTGTTTTTCAGCAGAAATAAACATGTTTCTGCAAGTTTGGTCAACCCCATGTAAGTTATGGGGCAGTAACAGTACACTTTTCAAAACGTGTTTTTCAGCCCGAAATAAACGCGTTTTTTCAGACAACTGAATCCCCATGTAGCAGCAAGGCTCAGAAGAGCCCACACACTCAGATCTTAACCCCAGTGTGCAGAAAGGTTCAAAACGTGTTTTTCAGCAGAAATAAACATGTTTCTGCAAGTTTGGTCAACCCCATGAAAGTTATGGGGCAGTAACAGTACACTTTTCAAAACGTGTTTTTCAGCCCGAAATAAACGCGTTTTTTCAGACAACTGAATCCCCATGTAGCAGCAAGGCTCAGAAGAGCCCACACACTCAGATCTTAACCCCAGTGTGCAGAAAGGTTCAAAACGTGTTTTTCAGCAGAAATAAACATGTTTCTGCAAGTTTGGTCAACCCCATGTAAGTTATGGGGCAGTAACAGTACACTCTGCAAAACGTGTTTTTCAGCCCGAAATAAACGCGTTTTTTCAGACAACTGAATCCCCATGTAGCAGCAAGGCTCAGAAGAGCCCACACACTCAGATCTTAACCCCAGCGTGCAAAAAGGTTCAAAACGTGTTTTTCAGCAGAAATAAACATGTTTCTGCAAGTTTGGTCAACCCCATGTAAGTTATGTTGCAGTAACAGTACACTTTTCAAAACGTGTTTTTCAGCCCGAAATAAACGCGTTTTTTCAGTCAACTGAATCCCCATGAAGCAGCAAGGCTCAGAAGAGCCCACACACTCAGCTCTTATCCCCAGTGTGCAGAAAGGGTCAAAACGTGTTTTTCAGCAGAAATAAACATGTTTCTGCAAGTTTGGTCAACCCCATGTAAGTTATGGGGCAGTATCAGTACACTTTTCAAAACGTGTTTTTCAGCCCGAAATAAACGCGTTTTTTCAGACAACTGAATCCCCATGTAGCAGCAAGGCTCAGAAGAGCCCACACACTCAGATCTTAACCCCAGTGTGCAGAAAGGTTCAAAACGTGTTTTTCAGCAGAAATAAACATGTTTCTGCAAGTTTGGTCAACCCCATGTAAGTTATGGGGCAGTATCAGTACACTTTTCAAAACGTGTTTTTCAGCCCGAAATAAACGCGTTTTTTCAGACAACTGAATCCCCATGTAGCAGCAAGGCTCAGAAGAGCCCACACACTCAGATCTTAACCCCAGTGTGCAAAAAGGTTCAAAACGTGTTTTTCAGCAGAAATAAACATGTTTCTGCAAGTTTGGTCAACCCCATGTAAGTTATGGGGCAGTAACAGTACACTTTTCAAAACGTGTTTTTCACCCCGAAATAAACGCGTTTTTTCAGACAACTGAATCCCCATGTAGCAGCAAGGCTCAGAAGAGCCCACACACTCAGATCTTAACCCCAGTGTGCAGAAAGGGTCAAAACGTGTTTTTCAGCAGAAATAAACATGTTTCTGCAAGTTTGGTCAACCCCATGTAAGTTATGGGGCAGTAACAGTACACTTTTCAAAACGTGTTTTTCAGCCCGAAATAAACGCGTTTTTTCAGACAACTGAATCCCCATGTAGCAGCAAGGCTCAGAAGAGCCCACACACTCAGATCTTAACCCCAGTGTGCAGTAAGGTTCAAAACGTGTTTTTCAGCAGAAATAAACATGTTTCTGCAAGTTTGGTCAACCCCATGTAAGTTATGGGGCAGTAACAGTACACTTTTCAAAACATGTTTTTCAGCCCGAAATAAACCCTTTTTTTCAGACAACTGAATCCCCATGTAGCAGCAAGGCTCAGAAGAGCCCACACACTCAGATCTTAACCCCAGTGTGCAGAAAGGTTCAAAACGTGTTTTTCAGCAGAAATAAACATGTTTCTGCAAGTTTGGTCAACCCCATGAAAGTTATGGGGCAGTAACAGTACACTTTTCAAAACGTGTTTTTCAGCCCGAAATAAACGCGTTTTTTCAGACATCTGAATCCCCATGTAGCAGCAAGGCTCAGAAGAGCCCACACACTCAGATCTTAACCCCAGTGTGCAGAAAGGTTCAAAACGTGTTTTTCAGCAGAAATAAACATGTTTCTGCAAGTTTGGTCAACCCCATGTAAGGTATGGGGCAGTATCAGTACACTTTTCAAAACGTGTTTTTCAGCCCGAAATAAACGCGTTTTTTCAGACAACTGAATCCCCATGTAGCAGCAAGGCTCAGAAGAGCCCACACACTCAGATCTTAACCCCAGTGTGCAGAAAGGTTCAAAACGTGTTTTTCAGCAGAAATAAACATGTTTCTGCAAGTTTGGTCAACCCCATGTAAGTTATGGGGCAGTATCAGTACACTTTTCAAAACGTGTTTTTCAGCCCGAAATAAACGCGTTTTTTCAGACAACTGAATCCCCATGTAGCAGCAAGGCTCAGAAGAGCCCACACACTCAGATCTTAACCCCAGTGTGCAAAAAGGTTCAAAACGTGTTTTTCAGCAGAAATAAACATGTTTCTGCAAGTTTGGTCAACCCCATGTAAGTTATGGGGCAGTAACAGTACACTTTTCAAAACGTGTTTTTCAGCCCGAAATAAACGCGTTTTTTCAGACAACTGAATCCCCATGTAGCAGCAAGGCTCAGAAGAGCCCACACACTCAGATCTTAACCCCAGTGTGCAGAAAGGGTCAAAACGTGTTTTTCAGCAGAAATAAACATGTTTCTGCAAGTTTGGTCAACCCCATGTAAGTTATGGGGCAGTAACAGTACACTTTTCAAAACGTGTTTTTCAGCCCGAAATAAATGCGTTTTTTCAGACAACTGAATCCCCATGTAGCAGCAAGGCTCAGAAGAGCCCACACACTCAGATCTTAACCCCAGTGTGCAGTAAGGTTCAAAACGTGTTTTTCAGCAGAAATAAACATGTTTCTGCAAGTTTGGTCAACCCCATGTAAGTTATGGGGCAGTAACAGTACACTTTTCAAAACATGTTTTTCAGCCCGAAATAAACCCTTTTTTTCAGACAACTGAATCCCCATGTAGCAGCAAGGCTCAGAAGAGCCCACACACTCAGATCTTAACCCCAGTGTGCAGAAAGGTTCAAAACGTGTTTTTCAGCAGAAATAAACATGTTTCTGCAAGTTTGGTCAACCCCATGTAAGGTATGGGGCAGTAACAGTACACTTTTCAAAACGTGTTTTTCAGCCCGAAATAAACGCGTTTTTTCAGACAACTGAATCCCCATGTAGCAGCAAGGCTCAGAAGAGCCCACACACTCAGATCTTAACCCCAGTGTGCAGAAAGGTTCAAAACATGTTTTTCAGCAGAAATAAACATGTTTCTGCAAGTTTGGTCAACCCCATGTAAGTTATGGGGCAGTAACAGTACACTTTTCAAAATGTGTTTTTCAGCCCGAAATAAACGCGTTTTTTCAGACAACTGAATCCCCATGTAGCAGCAAGGCTCAGAAGAGCCCACACACTCAGATCTTAACCCCAGTGTGCAAAAAGGTTCAAAACGTGTTTTTCAGCAGAAATAAACATGTTTCTGCAAGTTTGGTCAACCCCATGTAAGTTATGGGGCTGTAACAGTACACTTTTCAAAACGTGTTTTTCAGCCCGAAATAAACGCGTTTTTTCAGACAATTGAATCCCCATGTAGCAGCAAGGCTCAGAAGAGCCCACACACTCAGATCTTAACCCCAGTTTGCAGAAAGGGTCAAAACGTGTTTTTCAGCAGAAATAAACATGTTTCTGCAAGTTTGGTCAACCCCATGTAAGTTATGGGGCAGTAACAGTACACTTTTCAAAACGTGTTTTTCAGCCCGAAATAAACGCGTTTTTTCAGACAACTGAATCCCCATGTAGCAGCAAGGCTCAGAAGAGCCCACACACTCAGATCTTAACTCCAGTGTGCAGTAAGGTTCAAAACGTGTTTTTCAGCAGAAATAAACGTTTCTGCAAGTTTGGTCAACCCCATGTAAGTTATGGGGCAGTAACAGTACACTTTTCAAAACGTGTTTTTCAGCCCGAAATAAACGCGTTTTTTCAGACAACTGAATCCCCATGTAGCAGCAAGGCTCAGAAGAGCCCACACACTCAGATCTTAACCCCAGTGTGCAGAAAGGTTCAAAACGTGTTTTTCAGCAGAAATAAACATGTTTCTGCAAGTTTGGTCAACCCCATGTAAGTTATGGGGCAGTAACAGTACACTTTTCAAAATGTGTTTTTCAGCCCGAAATAAACGCGTTTTTTCAGACAACTGAATCCCCATGTAGCAGCAAGGCTCAGAAGAGCCCACACATTCAGATCTTAACCCCAGTGTGCAAAAAGGTTCAAAACGTGTTTTTCAGCAGAAATAAACATGTTTCTGCAAGTTTGGTCAACCCCATGTAAGTTATGGGGCTGTAACAGTACACTTTTCAAAACGTGTTTTTCAGCCCGAAATAAACGCGTTTTTTCAGACAACTGAATCCCCATGTAGCAGCAAGGCTCAGAAGAGCCCACACACTCAGATCTTAACCCCAGTTTGCAGAAAGGGTCAAAACGTGTTTTTCAGCAGAAATAAACATGTTTCTGCAAGTTTGGTCAACCCCATGTAAGTTATGGGGCAGTAACAGTACACTTTTCAAAACGTGTTTTTCAGCCCGAAATAAACGCGTTTTTTCAGACAACTGAATCCCCATGTAGCAGCAAGGCTCAGAAGAGCCCACACACTCAGATCTTAACTCCAGTGTGCAGTAAGGTTCAAAACGTGTTTTTCAGCAGAAATAAACGTTTCTGCAAGTTTGGTCAACCCCATGTAAGTTATGGGGCAGTAACAGTACACTTTTCAAAACGTGTTTTTCAGCCCGAAATAAACGCGTTTTTTCAGACAACTGAATCCCCATGTAGCAGCAAGGCTCAGAAGAGCCCACACACTCAGCTCTTATCCCCAGTGTGCAGAAAGGGTCAAAACGTGTTTTTCAGCAGAAATAAACATGTTTCTGCAAGTTTGGTCAACCCCATGTAAGTTATGGGGCAGTAACAGTACACTTTTCAAAACGTGTTTTTCAGCCCGAAATAAACGCGTTTTTTCAGACAACTGAATCCCCATGTAGCAGCAAGGCTCAGAAGAGCCCACACACTCAGCTCTTATCCCCAGTGTGCAGAAAGGGTCAAAACGTGTTTTTCAGCAGAAATAAACATGTTTCTGCAAGTTTGGTCAACCCCATGTAAGTTATGGGGCAGTAACAGTACACTTTTCAAAACGTGTTTTTCAGCCCGAAATAAACGCGTTTTTTCAGACAACTGAATCCCCATGTAGCAGCAAGGCTCAGAAGAGCCCACACACTCAGATCTTAACCCCAGTGTGCAGAAAGGTTCAAAACGTGTTTTTCAGCAGAAATAAACATGTTTCTGCAAGTTTGGTCAACCCCATGAAAGTTATGGGGCAGTAACAGTACACTTTTCAAAACGTGTTTTTCAGCCCGAAATAAACGCGTTTTTTCAGACAACTGAATCCCCATGTAGCAGCAAGGCTCAGAAGAGCCCACACACTCAGATCTTAACCCCAGTGTGCAGAAAGGTTCAAAACGTGTTTTTCAGCAGAAATAAACATGTTTCTGCAAGTTTGGTCAACCCCATGTAAGTTATGGGGCAGTAACAGTACACTCTGCAAAACGTGTTTTTCAGCCCGAAATAAACGCGTTTTTTCAGACAACTGAATCCCCATGTAGCAGCAAGGCTCAGAAGAGCCCACACACTCAGATCTTAACCCCAGCGTGCAAAAAGGTTCAAAACGTGTTTTTCAGCAGAAATAAACATGTTTCTGCAAGTTTGGTCAACCCCATGTAAGTTATGTTGCAGTAACAGTACACTTTTCAAAACGTGTTTTTCAGCCCGAAATAAACGCGTTTTTTCAGTCAACTGAATCCCCATGAAGCAGCAAGGCTCAGAAGAGCCCACACACTCAGCTCTTATCCCCAGTGTGCAGAAAGGGTCAAAACGTGTTTTTCAGCAGAAATAAACATGTTTCTGCAAGTTTGGTCAACCCCATGTAAGTTATGGGGCAGTATCAGTACACTTTTCAAAACGTGTTTTTCAGCCCGAAATAAACGCGTTTTTTCAGACAACTGAATCCCCATGTAGCAGCAAGGCTCAGAAGAGCCCACACACTCAGATCTTAACCCCAGTGTGCAGAAAGGTTCAAAACGTGTTTTTCAGCAGAAATAAACATGTTTCTGCAAGTTTGGTCAACCCCATGTAAGGTATGGGGCAGTAACAGTACACTTTTCAAAACGTGTTTTTCAGCCCGAAATAAACGCGTTTTTTCAGACAACTAAATCCCCATGTAGCAGCAAGGCTCAGAAGAGCCCACACACTCAGATCTTAACCCCAGTGTGCAGAAAGGTTCAAAACGTGTTTTTCAGCAGAAATAAACATGTTTCTGCAAGTTTGGTCAACCCCATGTAAGTTATGGGGCAGTAACAGTACACTTTTCAAAACGTGTTTTTCAGCCCGAAATAAACGTGTTTTTTCAGACAACTGAATCCCCATGTAGCAGCAAGGCTCAGAAGAGCCCACACACTCAGATCTTAACCCCAGTGTGCAAAAAGGTTCAAAACGTGTTTTTCAGCAGAAATAAACATGTTTCTGCAAGTTTGGTCAACCCCATGTAAGTTATGGGGCAGTAACAGTACACTTTTCAAAACGTGTTTTTCAGCCCGAAATAAACGCGTTTTTTCAGACAACTGAATCCCCATGTAGCAGCAAGGCTCAGAAGAGCCCACACACTCAGATCTTAACCCCAGTGTGCAGAAAGGGTCAAAACGTGTTTTTCAGCAGAAATAAACATGTTTCTGCAAGTTTGGTCAACCCCATGTAAGTTATGGGGCAGTAACAGTACACTTTTCAAAACGTGTTTTTCAGCCCGAAATAAACGCGTTTTTTCAGACAACTGAATCCCCATGTAGCAGCAAGGCTCAGAAGAGCCCACACACTCAGATCTTAACCCCAGTGTGCAGTAAGGTTCAAAACGTGTTTTTCAGCAGAAATAAACATGTTTCTGCAAGTTTGGTCAACCCCATGTAAGTTATGGGGCAGTAACAGTACACTTTTCAAAACGTGTTTTTCAGCCCGAAATAAACGCGTTTTTTCAGACAACGGAATCCCCATGTAGCAGCAAGGCTCAGAAGAGCCCACACACTCAGATCTTAACCCCAGTGTGCAGAAAGGTTCAAAACGTGTTTTTCAGCAGAAATAAACATGTTTCTGCAAGTTTGGTCAACCCCATGAAAGTTATGGGGCAGTAACAGTACACTTTTCAAAACGTGTTTTTCAGCCCGAAATAAACGCGTTTTTTCAGACAACTGAATCCCCATGTAGCAGCAAGGCTCAGAAGAGCCCACACACTCAGATCTTAACCCCAGTGTGCAGAAAGGTTCAAAATGTGTTTTTCAGCAGAAATAAACATGTTTCTGCAAGTTTGGTCAACCCCATGTAAGTTATGGGGCAGTAACTGTACACTCTGCAAAACGTGTTTTTCAGCCCGAAATAAACGCGTTTTTTCAGACAACTGAATCCCCATGTAGCAGCAAGGCACAGAAGAGCCCACACACTCAGATCTTAACCCCAGCGTGCAAAAAGGTTCAAAACGTGTTTTTCAGCAGAAATAAACATGTTTCTGCAAGTTTGGTCAACCCCATGTAAGTTATGTTGCAGTAACAGTACACTTTTCAAAACGTGTTTTTCAGCCCGAAATAAACGCGTTTTTTCAGTCAACTGAATCCCCATGAAGCAGCAAGGCTCAGAAGAGCCCACACACTCAGATCTTAACCCCAGTTTGCAGAAAGGGTCAAAACGTGTTTTTCAGCAGAAATAAACATGTTTCTGCAAGTTTGGTCAACCCCATGTAAGTTATGGGGCTGTAACAGTACACTTTTCAAAACGTGTTTTTCAGCCCGAAATAAACGCGTTTTTTCAGACAACTGAATCCCCATGTAGCAGCAAGGCTCAGAAGAGCCCACACACTCAGATCTTAACTCCAGTGTGCAGTAAGGTTCAAAACGTGTTTTTCAGCAGAAATAAACGTTTCTGCAAGTTTGGTCAACCCCATGTAAGTTATGGGGCAGTAACAGTACACTTTTCAAAACGTGTTTTTCAGCCCGAAATAAACGCGTTTTTTCAGACAACTGAATCCCCATGTAGCAGCAAGGCTCAGAAGAGCCCACACACTCAGCTCTTATCCCCAGTGTGCAGAAAGGGTCAAAACGTGTTTTTCAGCAGAAATAAACATGTTTCTGCAAGTTTGGTCAACCCCATGTAAGTTATGGGGCAGTAACAGTACACTTTTCAAAACGTGTTTTTCAGCCCGAAATAAACGCGTTTTTTCAGACAACTGAATCCCCATGTAGCAGCAAGGCTCAGAAGAGCCCACACACTCAGCTCTTATCCCCAGTGTGCAGAAAGGGTCAAAACGTGTTTTTCAGCAGAAATAAACATGTTTCTGCAAGTTTGGTCAACCCCATGTAAGTTATGGGGCAGTAACAGTACACTTTTCAAAACGTGTTTTTCAGCCCGAAATAAACGCGTTTTTTCAGACAACTGAATCCCCATGTAGCAGCAAGGCTCAGAAGAGCCCACACACTCAGATCTTAACCCCAGTGTGCAAAAAGGTTCAAAACGTGTTTTTCAGCAGAAATAAACATGTTTCTGCAAGTTTGGTCAACCCCATGTAAGTTATGGGGCAGTAACAGTACACTTTTCAAAACGTGTTTTTCAGCCCGAAATAAACGCGTTTTTTCAGACAACTGAATCCCCATGTAGCAGCAAGGCTCAGAAGAGCCCACACACTCAGATCTTAACCCCAGTGTGCAGAAAGGGTCAAAACGTGTTTTTCAGCAGAAATAAACATGTTTCTGCAAGTTTGGTCAACCCCATGTAAGTTATGGGGCAGTAACAGTACACTTTTCAAAACGTGTTTTTCAGCCCGAAATAAACGCGTTTTTTCAGACAACTGAATCCCCATGTAGCAGCAAGGCTCAGAAGAGCCCACACACTCAGATCTTAACCCCAGTGTGCAGTAAGGTTCAAAACGTGTTTTTCAGCAGAAATAAACATGTTTCTGCAAGTTTGGTCAACCCCATGTAAGTTATGGGGCAGTAACAGTACACTTTTCAAAACGTGTTTTTCAGCCCGAAATAAACGCGTTTTTTCAGACAACGGAATCCCCATGTAGCAGCAAGGCTCAGAAGAGCCCACACACTCAGATCTTAACCCCAGTGTGCAGAAAGGTTCAAAACGTGTTTTTCAGCAGAAATAAACATGTTTCTGCAAGTTTGGTCAACCCCATGAAAGTTATGGGGCAGTAACAGTACACTTTTCAAAACGTGTTTTTCAGCCCGAAATAAACGCGTTTTTTCAGACAACTGAATCCCCATGTAGCAGCAAGGCTCAGAAGAGCCCACACACTCAGATCTTAACCCCAGTGTGCAGAAAGGTTCAAAATGTGTTTTTCAGCAGAAATAAACATGTTTCTGCAAGTTTGGTCAACCCCATGTAAGTTATGGGGCAGTAACTGTACACTCTGCAAAACGTGTTTTTCAGCCCGAAATAAACGCGTTTTTTCAGACAACTGAATCCCCATGTAGCAGCAAGGCACAGAAGAGCCCACACACTCAGATCTTAACCCCAGCGTGCAAAAAGGTTCAAAACGTGTTTTTCAGCAGAAATAAACATGTTTCTGCAAGTTTGGTCAACCCCATGTAAGTTATGTTGCAGTAACAGTACACTTTTCAAAACGTGTTTTTCAGCCCGAAATAAACGCGTTTTTTCAGTCAACTGAATCCCCATGAAGCAGCAAGGCTCAGAAGAGCCCACACACTCAGATCTTAACCCCAGTTTGCAGAAAGGGTCAAAACGTGTTTTTCAGCAGAAATAAACATGTTTCTGCAAGTTTGGTCAACCCCATGTAAGTTATGGGGCTGTAACAGTACACTTTTCAAAACGTGTTTTTCAGCCCGAAATAAACGCGTTTTTTCAGACAACTGAATCCCCATGTAGCAGCAAGGCTCAGAAGAGCCCACACACTCAGATCTTAACTCCAGTGTGCAGTAAGGTTCAAAACGTGTTTTTCAGCAGAAATAAACGTTTCTGCAAGTTTGGTCAACCCCATGTAAGTTATGGGGCAGTAACAGTACACTTTTCAAAACGTGTTTTTCAGCCCGAAATAAACGCGTTTTTTCAGACAACTGAATCCCCATGTAGCAGCAAGGCTCAGAAGAGCCCACACACTCAGCTCTTATCCCCAGTGTGCAGAAAGGGTCAAAACGTGTTTTTCAGCAGAAATAAACATGTTTCTGCAAGTTTGGTCAACCCCATGTAAGTTATGGGGCAGTAACAGTACACTTTTCAAAACGTGTTTTTCAGCCCGAAATAAACGCGTTTTTTCAGACAACTGAATCCCCATGTAGCAGCAAGGCTCAGAAGAGCCCACACACTCAGCTCTTATCCCCAGTGTGCAGAAAGGGTCAAAACGTGTTTTTCAGCAGAAATAAACATGTTTCTGCAAGTTTGGTCAACCCCATGTAAGTTATGGGGCAGTAACAGTACACTTTTCAAAACGTGTTTTTCAGCCCGAAATAAACGCGTTTTTTCAGACAACTGAATCCCCATGTAGCAGCAAGGCTCAGAAGAGCCCACACACTCAGATCTTAACCCCAGTGTGCAGAAAGGTTCAAAACGTGTTTTTCAGCAGAAATAAACATGTTTCTGCAAGTTTGGTCAACCCCATGAAAGTTATGGGGCAGTAACAGTACACTTTTCAAAACGTGTTTTTCAGCCCGAAATAAACGCGTTTTTTCAGACAACTGAATCCCCATGTAGCAGCAAGGCTCAGAAGAGCCCACACACTCAGATCTTAACCCCAGTGTGCAGAAAGGTTCAAAACGTGTTTTTCAGCAGAAATAAACATGTTTCTGCAAGTTTGGTCAACCCCATGTAAGTTATGGGGCAGTAACAGTACACTCTGCAAAACGTGTTTTTCAGCCCGAAATAAACGCGTTTTTTCAGACAACTGAATCCCCATGAAGCAGCAAGGCTCAGAAGAGCCCACACACTCAGCTCTTATCCCCAGTGTGCAGAAAGGGTCAAAACGTGTTTTTCAGCAGAAATAAACATGTTTCTGCAAGTTTGGTCAACCCCATGTAAGTTATGGGGCAGTATCAGTACACTTTTCAAAACGTGTTTTTCAGCCCGAAATAAACGCGTTTTTTCAGACAACTGAATCCCCATGTAGCAGCAAGGCTCAGAAGAGCCCACACACTCAGATCTTAACCCCAGTGTGCAGAAAGGTTCAAAACGTGTTTTTCAGCAGAAATAAACATGTTTCTGCAAGTTTGGTCAACCCCATGTAAGGTATGGGGCAGTAACAGTACACTTTTCAAAACGTGTTTTTCAGCCCGAAATAAACGCGTTTTTTCAGACAACTGAATCCCCATGTAGCAGCAAGGCTCAGAAGAGCCCACACACTCAGATCTTAACCCCAGTGTGCAGAAAGGGTCAAAACGTGTTTTTCAGCAGAAATAAACATGTTTCTGCAAGTTTGGTCAACCCCATGTAAGTTATGGGGCAGTAACAGTACACTTTTCAAAACGTGTTTTTCAGCCCGAAATAAACGCGTTTTTTCAGACAACTGAATCCCCATGTAGCAGCAAGGCTCAGAAGAGCCCACACACTCAGATCTTAACCCCAGTGTGCAGTAAGGTTCAAAACGTGTTTTTCAGCAGAAATAAACATGTTTCTGCAAGTTTGGTCAACCCCATGTAAGTTATGGGGCAGTAACAGTACACTTTTCAAAACGTGTTTTTCAGCCCGAAATAAACGCGTTTTTTCAGACAACGGAATCCCCATGTAGCAGCAAGGCTCAGAAGAGCCCACACACTCAGATCTTTAAACCCAGTGTGCAGAAAGGTTCAAAACGTGTTTTTCAGCAGAAATAAACATGTTTCTGCAAGTTTGGTCAACCCCATGAAAGTTATGGGGCAGTAACAGTACACTTTTCAAAACGTGTTTTTCAGCCCGAAATAAACGCGTTTTTTCAGACAACTGAATCCCCATGTAGCAGCAAGGCTCAGAAGAGCCCACACACTCAGATCTTAACCCCAGTGTGCAGAAAGGTTCAAAACGTGTTTTTCAGCAGAAATAAACATGTTTCTGCAAGTTTGGTCAACCCCATGTAAGTTATGGGGCAGTAACTGTACACTCTGCAAAACGTGTTTTTCAGCCCGAAATAAACGCGTTTTTTCAGACAACTGAATCCCCATGTAGCAGCAAGGCACAGAAGAGCCCACACACTCAGATCTTAACCCCAGCGTGCAAAAAGGTTCAAAACGTGTTTTTCAGCAGAAATAAACATGTTTCTGCAAGTTTGGTCAACCCCATGTAAGTTATGGGGCAGTAACAGTACACTTTTCAAAACGTGTTTTTCAGCCCGAAATAAACGCGTTTTTTCAGACAACTGAATCCCCATGTAGCAGCAAGGCTCAGAAGAGCCCACACACTCAGCTCTTATCCCCAGTGTGCAGAAAGGGTCAAAATGTGTTTTTCAGCAGAAATAAACATGTTTCTGCAAGTTTGGTCAACCCCATGTAAGTTATGGGGCAGTAACAGTACACTTTTCAAAACGTGTTTTTCAGCCCGAAATAAACGCGTTTTTTCAGACAACTGAATCCCCATGAAGCAGCAAGGCTCAGAAGAGCCCACACACTCAGCTCTTATCCCCAGTGTGCAGAAAGGGTCAAAACGTGTTTTTCAGCTGAAATAAACATGTTTCTGCAAGTTTGGTCAACCCCATGTAAGTTATGGGGCAGTATCAGTACACTTTTCAAAACGTGTTTTTCAGCCCGAAATAAACGCGTTTTTTCAGACAACTGAATCCCCATGTAGCAGCAAGGCTCAGAAGAGCCCACACACTCAGATCTTAACCCCAGTGTGCAGAAAGGTTCAAAACGTGTTTTTCAGCAGAAATAAACATGTTTCTGCAAGTTTGGTCAACCCCATGTAAGGTATGGGGCAGTAACAGTACACTTTTCAAAACGTGTTTTTCAGCCCGAAATAAACGCGTTTTTTCAGACAACTAAATCCCCATGTAGCAGCAAGGCTCAGAAGAGCCCACACACTCAGATCTTAACCCCAGTGTGCAGAAAGGTTCAAAACGTGTTTTTCAGCAGAAATAAACATGTTTCTGCAAGTTTGGTCAACCCCATGTAAGTTATGGGGCAGTAACAGTACACTTTTCAAAACGTGTTTTTCAGCCCGAAATAAACGTGTTTTTTCAGACAACTGAATCCCCATGTAGCAGCAAGGCTCAGAAGAGCCCACACACTCAGATCTTAACCCCAGTGTGCAAAAAGGTTCAAAACGTGTTTTTCAGCAGAAATAAACATGTTTCTGCAAGTTTGGTCAACCCCATGTAAGTTATGGGGCAGTAACAGTACACTTTTCAAAACGTGTTTTTCAGCCCGAAATAAACGCGTTTTTTCAGACAACTGAATCCCCATGTAGCAGCAAGGCTCAGAAGAGCCCACACACTCAGATCTTAACCCCAGTGTGCAGAAAGGGTCAAAACGTGTTTTTCAGCAGAAATAAACATGTTTCTGCAAGTTTGGTCAACCCCATGTAAGTTATGGGGCAGTAACAGTACACTTTTCAAAACGTGTTTTTCAGCCCGAAATAAACGCGTTTTTTCAGACAACTGAATCCCCATGTAGCAGCAAGGCTCAGAAGAGCCCACACACTCAGATCTTAACCCCAGTGTGCAGAAAGGTTCAAAACGTGTTTTTCAGCAGAAATAAACATGTTTCTGCAAGTTTGGTCAACCCCATGTAAGTTATGGGGCAGTAACAGTACACTCTGCAAAACGTGTTTTTCAGCCCGAAATAAACGCGTTTTTTCAGACAACTGAATCCCCATGTAGCAGCAAGGCTCAGAAGAGCCCACACACTCAGATCTTAACCCCAGCGTGCAAAAAGGTTCAAAACGTGTTTTTCAGCAGAAATAAACATGTTTCTGCAAGTTTGGTCAACCCCATGTAAGTTATGTTGCAGTAACAGTACACTTTTCAAAACGTGTTTTTCAGCCCGAAATAAACGCGTTTTTTCAGTCAACTGAATCCCCATGAAGCAGCAAGGCTCAGAAGAGCCCACA
This sequence comes from Lepisosteus platostomus, assembly GCF_059453375.1. Taxonomy (NCBI): domain Eukaryota; kingdom Metazoa; phylum Chordata; class Actinopteri; order Semionotiformes; family Lepisosteidae; genus Lepisosteus; species Lepisosteus platostomus. The sequence goes on from NC_142617.1 coordinate 26,654,317, forward strand.
CACTCAACTCTTATCCCCAGTGTGCAGAAAGGGTCAAAACGTGTTTTTCAGCAGAAATAAACATGTTTCTGCAAGTTTGGTCAACCCCATGTAAGTTATGGGGCAGTATCAGTACACTTTTCAAAACGTGTTTTTCAGCCCGAAATAAACGCGTTTTTTCAGACAACTGAATCCCCATGTAGCAGCAAGGCTCCCAAGAGCCCACACACTCAGATCTTAACCCCAGTGTGCAGAAAGGTTCAAAACGTGTTTTTCAGCAGAAATAAACATGTTTCTGCAAGTTTGGTCAACCCCATGTAAGGTATGGGGCAGTAACAGTACACTTTTCAAAACGTGTTTTTCAGCCCGAAATAAACGCGTTTTTTCAGACAACTAAATCCCCATGTAGCAGCAAGGCTCAGAAGAGCCCACACACTCAGATCTTAACCCCAGTGTGCAGAAAGGTTCAAAACGTGTTTTTCAGCAGAAATAAACATGTTTCTGCAAGTTTGGTCAACCCCATGTAAGTTATGGGGCAGTAACAGTACACTTTTCAAAACGTGTTTTTCAGCCCGAAATAAACGTGTTTTTTCAGACAACTGAATCCCCATGTAGCAGCAAGGCTCAGAAGAGCCCACACACTCAGATCTTAACCCCAGTGTGCAAAATGGTTCAAAACGTGTTTTTCAGCAGAAATAAACATGTTTCTGCAAGTTTGGTCAACCCCATGTAAGTTATGGGGCAGTAACAGTACACTTTTCAAAACGTGTTTTTCAGCCCGAAATAAACGCGTTTTTTCAGACAACTGAATCCCCATGTAGCAGCAAGGCTCAGAAGAGCCCACACACTCAGCTCTTATCCCCAGTGTGCAGAAAGGGTCAAAACGTGTTTTTCAGCAGAAATAAACATGTTTCTGCAAGTTTGGTCAACCCCATGTAAGTTATGGGGCAGTAACAGTACACTTTTCAAAACGTGTTTTTCAGCCCGAAATAAACGCGTTTTTTCAGACAACTGAATCCCCATGTAGCAGCAAGGCTCAGAAGAGCCCACACACTCAGCTCTTATCCCCAGTGTGCAGAAAGGGTCAAAACGTGTTTTTCAGCAGAAATAAACATGTTTCTGCAAGTTTGGTCAACCCCATGTAAGTTATGGGGCAGTAACAGTACACTTTTCAAAACGTGTTTTTCAGCCCGAAATAAACGCGTTTTTTCAGACAACTGAATCCCCATGTAGCAGCAAGGCTCAGAAGAGCCCACACACTCAGATCTTAACCCCAGTGTGCAGAAAGGTTCAAAACGTGTTTTTCAGCAGAAATAAACATGTTTCTGCAAGTTTGGTCAACCCCATGTAAGTTATGGGGCAGTAACAGTACACTCTGCAAAACGTGTTTTTCAGCCCGAAATAAACGCGTTTTTTCAGACAACTGAATCCCCATGTAGCAGCAAGGCTCAGAAGAGCCCACACACTCAGATCTTAACCCCAGCGTGCAAAAAGGTTCAAAACGTGTTTTTCAGCAGAAATAAACATGTTTCTGCAAGTTTGGTCAACCCCATGTAAGTTATGTTGCAGTAACAGTACACTTTTCAAAACGTGTTTTTCAGCCCGAAATAAACGCGTTTTTTCAGTCAACTGAATCCCCATGAAGCAGCAAGGCTCAGAAGAGCCCACACACTCAGCTCTTATCCCCAGTGTGCAGAAAGGGTCAAAACGTGTTTTTCAGCAGAAATAAACATGTTTCTGCAAGTTTGGTCAACCCCATGTAAGTTATGGGGCAGTATCAGTACACTTTTCAAAACGTGTTTTTCAGCCCGAAATAAACGCGTTTTTTCAGACAACTGAATCCCCATGTAGCAGCAAGGCTCAGAAGAGCCCACACACTCAGATCTTAACCCCAGTGTGCAGAAAGGTTCAAAACGTGTTTTTCAGCAGAAATAAACATGTTTCTGCAAGTTTGGTCAACCCCATGTAAGGTATGGGGCAGTAACAGTACACTTTTCAAAACGTGTTTTTCAGCCCGAAATAAACGCGTTTTTTCAGACAACTAAATCCCCATGTAGCAGCAAGGCTCAGAAGAGCCCACACACTCAGATCTTAACCCCAGTGTGCAGAAAGGTTCAAAACGTGTTTTTCAGCAGAAATAAACATGTTTCTGCAAGTTTGGTCAACCCCATGTAAGTTATGGGGCAGTAACAGTACACTTTTCAAAACGTGTTTTTCAGCCCGAAATAAACGTGTTTTTTCAGACAACTGAATCCCCATGTAGCAGCAAGGCTCAGAAGAGCCCACACACTCAGATCTTAACCCCAGTGTGCAAAAAGGTTCAAAACGTGTTTTTCAGCAGAAATAAACATGTTTCTGCAAGTTTGGTCAACCCCATGTAAGTTATGGGGCAGTAACAGTACACTTTTCAAAACGTGTTTTTCAGCCCGAAATAAACGCGTTTTTTCAGACAACTGAATCCCCATGTAGCAGCAAGGCTCAGAAGAGCCCACACACTCAGATCTTAACCCCAGTGTGCAGAAAGGGTCAAAACGTGTTTTTCAGCAGAAATAAACATGTTTCTGCAAGTTTGGTCAACCCCATGTAAGTTATGGGGCAGTAACAGTACACTTTTCAAAACGTGTTTTTCAGCCCGAAATAAACGCGTTTTTTCAGACAACTGAATCCCCATGTAGCAGCAAGGCTCAGAAGAGCCCACACACTCAGATCTTAACCCCAGTGTGCAGTAAGGTTCAAAACGTGTTTTTCAGCAGAAATAAACATGTTTCTGCAAGTTTGGTCAACCCCATGTAAGTTATGGGGCAGTAACAGTACACTTTTCAAAACGTGTTTTTCAGCCCGAAATAAACGCGTTTTTTCAGACAACGGAATCCCCATGTAGCAGCAAGGCTCAGAAGAGCCCACACACTCAGATCTTAACCCCAGTGTGCAGAAAGGTTCAAAACGTGTTTTTCAGCAGAAATAAACATGTTTCTGCAAGTTTGGTCAACCCCATGAAAGTTATGGGGCAGTAACAGTACACTTTTCAAAACGTGTTTTTCAGCCCGAAATAAACGCGTTTTTTCAGACAACTGAATCCCCATGTAGCAGCAAGGCTCAGAAGAGCCCACACACTCAGATCTTAACCCCAGTGTGCAGAAAGGTTCAAAATGTGTTTTTCAGCAGAAATAAACATGTTTCTGCAAGTTTGGTCAACCCCATGTAAGTTATGGGGCAGTAACTGTACACTCTGCAAAACGTGTTTTTCAGCCCGAAATAAACGCGTTTTTTCAGACAACTGAATCCCCATGTAGCAGCAAGGCACAGAAGAGCCCACACACTCAGATCTTAACCCCAGCGTGCAAAAAGGTTCAAAACGTGTTTTTCAGCAGAAATAAACATGTTTCTGCAAGTTTGGTCAACCCCATGTAAGTTATGTTGCAGTAACAGTACACTTTTCAAAACGTGTTTTTCAGCCCGAAATAAACGCGTTTTTTCAGTCAACTGAATCCCCATGAAGCAGCAAGGCTCAGAAGAGCCCACACACTCAGATCTTAACCCCAGTTTGCAGAAAGGGTCAAAACGTGTTTTTCAGCAGAAATAAACATGTTTCTGCAAGTTTGGTCAACCCCATGTAAGTTATGGGGCTGTAACAGTACACTTTTCAAAACGTGTTTTTCAGCCCGAAATAAACGCGTTTTTTCAGACAACTGAATCCCCATGTAGCAGCAAGGCTCAGAAGAGCCCACACACTCAGATCTTAACTCCAGTGTGCAGTAAGGTTCAAAACGTGTTTTTCAGCAGAAATAAACGTTTCTGCAAGTTTGGTCAACCCCATGTAAGTTATGGGGCAGTAACAGTACACTTTTCAAAACGTGTTTTTCAGCCCGAAATAAACGCGTTTTTTCAGACAACTGAATCCCCATGTAGCAGCAAGGCTCAGAAGAGCCCACACACTCAGCTCTTATCCCCAGTGTGCAGAAAGGGTCAAAACGTGTTTTTCAGCAGAAATAAACATGTTTCTGCAAGTTTGGTCAACCCCATGTAAGTTATGGGGCAGTAACAGTACACTTTTCAAAACGTGTTTTTCAGCCCGAAATAAACGCGTTTTTTCAGACAACTGAATCCCCATGTAGCAGCAAGGCTCAGAAGAGCCCACACACTCAGATCTTAACCCCAGTGTGCAGAAAGGTTCAAAACGTGTTTTTCAGCAGAAATAAACATGTTTCTGCAAGTTTGGTCAACCCCATGAAAGTTATGGGGCAGTAACAGTACACTTTTCAAAACGTGTTTTTCAGCCCGAAATAAACGCGTTTTTTCAGACAACTGAATCCCCATGTAGCAGCAAGGCTCAGAAGAGCCCACACACTCAGATCTTAACCCCAGTGTGCAGAAAGGTTCAAAACGTGTTTTTCAGCAGAAATAAACATGTTTCTGCAAGTTTGGTCAACCCCATGTAAGTTATGGGGCAGTAACAGTACACTCTGCAAAACGTGTTTTTCAGCCCGAAATAAACGCGTTTTTTCAGACAACTGAATCCCCATGAAGCAGCAAGGCTCAGAAGAGCCCACACACTCAGCTCTTATCCCCAGTGTGCAGAAAGGGTCAAAACGTGTTTTTCAGCAGAAATAAACATGTTTCTGCAAGTTTGGTCAACCCCATGTAAGTTATGGGGCAGTATCAGTACACTTTTCAAAACGTGTTTTTCAGCCCGAAATAAACGCGTTTTTTCAGACAACTGAATCCCCATGTAGCAGCAAGGCTCAGAAGAGCCCACACACTCAGATCTTAACCCCAGTGTGCAGAAAGGTTCAAAACGTGTTTTTCAGCAGAAATAAACATGTTTCTGCAAGTTTGGTCAACCCCATGTAAGGTATGGGGCAGTAACAGTACACTTTTCAAAACGTGTTTTTCAGCCCGAAATAAACGCGTTTTTTCAGACAACTGAATCCCCATGTAGCAGCAAGGCTCAGAAGAGCCCACACACTCAGATCTTAACCCCAGTGTGCAGAAAGGGTCAAAACGTGTTTTTCAGCAGAAATAAACATGTTTCTGCAAGTTTGGTCAACCCCATGTAAGTTATGGGGCAGTAACAGTACACTTTTCAAAACGTGTTTTTCAGCCCGAAATAAACGCGTTTTTTCAGACAACTGAATCCCCATGTAGCAGCAAGGCTCAGAAGAGCCCACACACTCAGATCTTAACCCCAGTGTGCAGTAAGGTTCAAAACGTGTTTTTCAGCAGAAATAAACATGTTTCTGCAAGTTTGGTCAACCCCATGTAAGTTATGGGGCAGTAACAGTACACTTTTCAAAACGTGTTTTTCAGCCCGAAATAAACGCGTTTTTTCAGACAACGGAATCCCCATGTAGCAGCAAGGCTCAGAAGAGCCCACACACTCAGATCTTAACCCCAGTGTGCAGAAAGGTTCAAAACGTGTTTTTCAGCAGAAATAAACATGTTTCTGCAAGTTTGGTCAACCCCATGAAAGTTATGGGGCAGTAACAGTACACTTTTCAAAACGTGTTTTTCAGCCCGAAATAAACGCGTTTTTTCAGACAACTGAATCCCCATGTAGCAGCAAGGCTCAGAAGAGCCCACACACTCAGATCTTAACCCCAGTGTGCAGAAAGGTTCAAAACGTGTTTTTCAGCAGAAATAAACATGTTTCTGCAAGTTTGGTCAACCCCATGTAAGTTATGGGGCAGTAACTGTACACTCTGCAAAACGTGTTTTTCAGCCCGAAATAAACGCGTTTTTTCAGACAACTGAATCCCCATGTAGCAGCAAGGCACAGAAGAGCCCACACACTCAGATCTTAACCCCAGCGTGCAAAAAGGTTCAAAACGTGTTTTTCAGCAGAAATAAACATGTTTCTGCAAGTTTGGTCAACCCCATGTAAGTTATGTTGCAGTAACAGTACACTTTTCAAAACGTGTTTTTCAGCCCGAAATAAACGCGTTTTTTCAGTCAACTGAATCCCCATGAAGCAGCAAGGCTCAGAAGAGCCCACACACTCAGATCTTAACCCCAGTTTGCAGAAAGGGTCAAAACGTGTTTTTCAGCAGAAATAAACATGTTTCTGCAAGTTTGGTCAACCCCATGTAAGTTATGGGGCAGTAACAGTACACTTTTCAAAACGTGTTTTTCAGCCCGAAATAAACGCGTTTTTTCAGACAACTGAATCCCCATGTAGCAGCAAGGCTCAGAAGAGCCCACACACTCAGCTCTTATCCCCAGTGTGCAGAAAGGGTCAAAACGTGTTTTTCAGCAGAAATAAACATGTTTCTGCAAGTTTGGTCAACCCCATGTAAGTTATGGGGCAGTAACAGTACACTTTTCAAAACGTGTTTTTCAGCCCGAAATAAACGCGTTTTTTCAGACAACTGAATCCCCATGTAGCAGCAAGGCTCAGAAGAGCCCACACACTCAGCTCTTATCCCCAGTGTGCAGAAAGGGTCAAAACGTGTTTTTCAGCAGAAATAAACATGTTTCTGCAAGTTTGGTCAACCCCATGTAAGTTATGGGGCAGTAACAGTACACTTTTCAAAACGTGTTTTTCAGCCCGAAATAAACGCGTTTTTTCAGACAACTGAATCCCCATGAAGCAGCAAGGCTCAGAAGAGCCCACACACTCAGCTCTTATCCCCAGTGTGCAGAAAGGGTCAAAACGTGTTTTTCAGCAGAAATAAACATGTTTCTGCAAGTTTGGTCAACCCCATGTAAGTTATGGGGCAGTATCAGTACACTTTTCAAAACGTGTTTTTCAGCCCGAAATAAACGCGTTTTTTCAGACAACTGAATCCCCATGTAGCAGCAAGGCTCAGAAGAGCCCACACACTCAGATCTTAACCCCAGTGTGCAGAAAGGTTCAAAACGTGTTTTTCAGCAGAAATAAACATGTTTCTGCAAGTTTGGTCAACCCCATGTAAGGTATGGGGCAGTAACAGTACACTTTTCAAAACGTGTTTTTCAGCCCGAAATAAACGCGTTTTTTCAGACAACTAAATCCCCATGTAGCAGCAAGGCTCAGAAGAGCCCACACACTCAGATCTTAACCCCAGTGTGCAGAAAGGTTCAAAACGTGTTTTTCAGCAGAAATAAACATGTTTCTGCAAGTTTGGTCAACCCCATGTAAGTTATGGGGCAGTAACAGTACACTTTTCAAAACGTGTTTTTCAGCCCGAAATAAACGTGTTTTTTCAGACAACTGAATCCCCATGTAGCAGCAAGGCTCAGAAGAGCCCACACACTCAGATCTTAACCCCAGTGTGCAAAAAGGTTCAAAACGTGTTTTTCAGCAGAAATAAACATGTTTCTGCAAGTTTGGTCAACCCCATGTAAGTTATGGGGCAGTAACAGTACACTTTTCAAAACGTGTTTTTCAGCCCGAAATAAACGCGTTTTTTCAGACAACTGAATCCCCATGTAGCAGCAAGGCTCAGAAGAGCCCACACACTCAGATCTTAACCCCAGTGTGCAGAAAGGGTCAAAACGTGTTTTTCAGCAGAAATAAACATGTTTCTGCAAGTTTGGTCAACCCCATGTAAGTTATGGGGCAGTAACAGTACACTTTTCAAAACGTGTTTTTCAGCCCGAAATAAACGTGTTTTTTCAGACAACTGAATCCCCATGTAGCAGCAAGGCTCAGAAGAGCCCACACACTCAGATCTTAACCCCAGTGTGCAGTAAGGTTCAAAACGTGTTTTTCAGCAGAAATAAACATGTTTCTGCAAGTTTGGTCAACCCCATGTAAGTTATGGGGCAGTAACAGTACACTTTTCAAAACGTGTTTTTCAGCCCGAAATAAACGCGTTTTTTCAGACAACTGAATCCCCATGTAGCAGCAAGGCTCAGAAGAGCCCACACACTCAGATCTTAACCCCAGTGTGCAGAAAGGTTCAAAACGTGTTTTTCAGCAGAAATAAACATGTTTCTGCAAGTTTGGTCAACCCCATGTAAGTTATGGGGCAGTAACAGTACACTCTGCAAAACGTGTTTTTCAGCCCGAAATAAACGCGTTTTTTCAGACAACTGAATCCCCATGTAGCAGCAAGGCTCAGAAGAGCCCACACACTCAGATCTTAACCCCAGCGTGCAAAAAGGTTCAAAACGTGTTTTTCAGCAGAAATAAACATGTTTCTGCAAGTTTGGTCAACCCCATGTAAGTTATGTTGCAGTAACAGTACACTTTTCAAAACGTGTTTTTCAGCCCGAAATAAACGCGTTTTTTCAGTCAACTGAATCCCCATGAAGCAGCAAGGCTCAGAAGAGCCCACACACTCAACTCTTATCCCCAGTGTGCAGAAAGGGTCAAAACGTGTTTTTCAGCAGAAAAAAACATGTTTCTGCAAGTTTGGTCAACCCCATGTAAGTTATGGGGCAGTATCAGTACACTTTTCAAAACGTGTTTTTCAGCCCGAAATAAACGCGTTTTTTCAGACAACTGAATCCCCATGTAGCAGCAAGGCTCAGAAGAGCCCACACACTCAGATCTTAACCCCAGTGTGCAGAAAGGTTCAAAACGTGTTTTTCAGCAGAAATAAACATGTTTCTGCAAGTTTGGTCAACCCCATGTAAGGTATGGGGCAGTAACAGTACACTTTTCAAAACGTGTTTTTCAGCCCGAAATAAACGCGTTTTTTCAGACAACTAAATCCCCATGTAGCAGCAAGGCTCAGAAGAGCCCACACACTCAGATCTTAACCCCAGTGTGCAGAAAGGTTCAAAACGTGTTTTTCAGCAGAAATAAACATGTTTCTGCAAGTTTGGTCAACCCCATGTAAGTTATGGGGCAGTAACAGTACACTTTTCAAAACGTGTTTTTCAGCCCGAAATAAACGTGTTTTTTCAGACAACTGAATCCCCATGTAGCAGCAAGGCTCAGAAGAGCCCACACACTCAGATCTTAACCCCAGTGTGCAAAATGGTTCAAAACGTGTTTTTCAGCAGAAATAAACATGTTTCTGCAAGTTTGGTCAACCCCATGTAAGTTATGGGGCAGTAACAGTACACTTTTCAAAACGTGTTTTTCAGCCCGAAATAAACGCGTTTTTTCAGACAACTGAATCCCCATGTAGCAGCAAGGCTCAGAAGAGCCCACACACTCAGATCTTAACCCCAGTGTGCAGAAAGGGTCAAAACGTGTTTTTCAGCAGAAATAAACATGTTTCTGCAAGTTTGGTCAACCCCATGTAAGTTATGGGGCAGTAACAGTACACTTTTCAAAACGTGTTTTTCAGCCCGAAATAAACGCGTTTTTTCAGACAACTGAATCCCCATGTAGCAGCAAGGCTCAGAAGAGCCCACACACTCAGATCTTAACCCCAGTGTGCAGTAAGGTTCAAAACGTGTTTTTCAGCAGAAATAAACATGTTTCTGCAAGTTTGGTCAACCCCATGTAAGTTATGGGGCAGTAACAGTACACTTTTCAAAACGTGTTTTTCAGCCCGAAATAAACGCGTTTTTTCAGACAACTGAATCCCCATGTAGCAGCAAGGCTCAGAAGAGCCCACACACTCAGATCTTAACCCCAGTGTGCAGAAAGGTTCAAAACGTGTTTTTCAGCAGAAATAAACATGTTTCTGCAAGTTTGGTCAACCCCATGAAAGTTATGGGGCAGTAACAGTACACTTTTCAAAACGTGTTTTTCAGCCCGAAATAAACGCGTTTTTTCAGACAACTGAATCCCCATGTAGCAGCAAGGCTCAGAAGAGCCCACACACTCAGATCTTAACCCCAGTGTGCAGAAAGGTTCAAAACGTGTTTTTCAGCAGAAATAAACATGTTTCTGCAAGTTTGGTCAACCCCATGTAAGTTATGGGGCAGTAACAGTACACTCTGCAAAACGTGTTTTTCAACCCGAAATAAACGCGTTTTTTCAGACAACTGAATCCCCATGTAGCAGCAAGGCACAGAAGAGCCCACACACTCAGATCTTAACCCCAGCGTGCAAAAAGGTTCAAAACGTGTTTTTCAGCAGAAATAAACATGTTTCTGCAAGTTTGGTCAACCCCATGTAAGTTATGTTGCAGTAACAGTACACTTTTCAAAACGTGTTTTTCAGCCCGAAATAAACGCGTTTTTTCAGTCAACTGAATCCCCATGAAGCAGCAAGGCTCAGAAGAGCCCACACACTCAGATCTTAACCCCAGTTTGCAGAAAGGGTCAAAACGTGTTTTTCAGCAGAAATAAACATGTTTCTGCAAGTTTGGTCAACCCCATGTAAGTTATGGGGCTGTAACAGTACACTTTTCAAAACGTGTTTTTCAGCCCGAAATAAACGCGTTTTTTCAGACAACTGAATCCCCATGTAGCAGCAAGGCTCAGAAGAGCCCACACACTCAGATCTTAACCCCAGTGTGCAGTAAGGTTCAAAACGTGTTTTTCAGCAGAAATAAACATGTTTCTGCAAGTTTGGTCAACCCCATGTAAGTTATGGGGCAGTAACAGTACACTTTTCAAAACGTGTTTTTCAGCCCGAAATAAACGCGTTTTTTCAGACAACTGAATCCCCATGTAGCAGCAAGGCTCAGAAGAGCCCACACACTCAGATCTTAACCCCAGTGTGCAGAAAGGTTCAAAACGTGTTTTTCAGCAGAAATAAACATGTTTCTGCAAGTTTGGTAAACCCCATGAAAGTTATGGGGCAGTAACAGTACACTTTTCAAAACGTGTTTTTCAGCCCGAAATAAACGCGTTTTTTCAGACAACTGAATCCCCATGTAGCAGCAAGGCTCAGAAGAGCCCACACACTCAGATCTTAACCCCAGTATGCAGAAAGGTTCAAAACGTGTTTTTCAGCAGAAATAAACATGTTTCTGCAAGTTTGGTCAACCCCATGTAAGTTATGGGGCAGTAACAGTACACTTTTCAAAACGTGTTTTTCAGCCCGAAATAAACGCGTTTTTTCAGACAACTGAATCCCCATGTAGCAGCAAGGCACAGAAGAGCCCACACACTCAGATCTTAACCCCAGCGTGCAAAAAGGTTCAAAACGTGTTTTTCAGCAGAAATAAACATGTTTCTGCAAGTTTGGTCAACCCCATGTAAGTTATGTTGCAGTAACAGTACACTTTTCAAAACGTGTTTTTCAGCCCGAAATAAACGCGTTTTTTCAGTCAACTGAATCCCCATGAAGCAGCAAGGCTCAGAAGAGCCCACACACTCAGATCTTAACCCCAGTTTGCAGAAAGGGTCAAAACGTGTTTTTCAGCAGAAATAACCATGTTTCTGCAAGTTTGGTCAACCCCATGTAAGTTATGGGGCTGTAACAGTACACTTTTCAAAACGTGTTTTTCAGCCCGAAATAAACGCGTTTTTTCAGACAACTGAATCCCCATGTAGCAGCAAGGCTCAGAAGAGCCCACACACTCAGATCTTAACCCCAGTTTGCAGAAAGGGTCAAAACGTGTTTTTCAGCAGAAATAAACATGTTTCTGCAAGTTTGGTCAACCCCATGTAAGTTATGGGGCAGTAACAGTACACTTTTCAAAACGTGTTTTTCAGCCCGAAATAAACGCGTTTTTTCAGACAACTGAATCCCCATGTAGCAGCAAGGCTCAGAAGAGCCCACACACTCAGATCTTAACTCCAGTGTGCAGTAAGGTTCAAAACGTGTTTTTCAGCAGAAATAAACGTTTCTGCAAGTTTGGTCAACCCCATGTAAGTTATGGGGCAGTAACAGTACACTTTTCAAAACGTGTTTTTCAGCCCGAAATAAACGCGTTTTTTCAGACAACTGAATCCCCATGTAGCAGCAAGGCTCAGAAGAGCCCACACACTCAGCTCTTATCCCCAGTGTGCAGAAAGGGTCAAAACGTGTTTTTCAGCAGAAATAAACATGTTTCTGCAAGTTTGGTCAACCCCATGTAAGTTATGGGGCAGTAACAGTACACTTTTCAAAACGTGTTTTTCAGCCCGAAATAAACGCGTTTTTTCAGACAACTGAATCCCCATGTAGCAGCAAGGCTCAGAAGAGCCCACACACTCAGCTCTTATCCCCAGTGTGCAGAAAGGGTCAAAACGTGTTTTTCAGCAGAAATAAACATGTTTCTGCAAGTTTGGTCAACCCCATGTAAGTTATGGGGCAGTAACAGTACACTTTTCAAAACGTGTTTTTCAGCCCGAAATAAACGCGTTTTTTCAGACAACTGAATCCCCATGTAGCAGCAAGGCTCAGAAGAGCCCACACACTCAGATCTTAACCCCAGTGTGCAGAAAGGTTCAAAACGTGTTTTTCAGCAGAAATAAACATGTTTCTGCAAGTTTGGTCAACCCCATGAAAGTTATGGGGCAGTAACAGTACACTTTTCAAAACGTGTTTTTCAGCCCGAAATAAACGCGTTTTTTCAGACAACTGAATCCCCATGTAGCAGCAAGGCTCAGAAGAGCCCACACACTCAGATCTTAACCCCAGTGTGCAGAAAGGTTCAAAACGTGTTTTTCAGCAGAAATAAACATGTTTCTGCAAGTTTGGTCAACCCCATGTAAGTTATGGGGCAGTATCAGTACACTTTTCAAAACGTGTTTTTCAGCCCGAAATAAACGCGTTTTTTCAGACAACTGAATCCCCATGTAGCAGCAAGGCTCAGAAGAGCCCACACACTCAGATCTTAACCCCAGTGTGCAGAAAGGTTCAAAACGTGTTTTTCAGCAGAAATAAACATGTTTCTGCAAGTTTGGTCAACCCCATGTAAGGTATGGGGCAGTAACAGTACACTTTTCAAAACGTGTTTTTCAGCCCGAAATAAACGCGTTTTTTCAGACAACTAAATCCCCATGTAGCAGCAAGGCTCAGAAGAGCCCACACACTCAGATCTTAACCCCAGTGTGCAGAAAGGTTCAAAACGTGTTTTTCAGCAGAAATAAACATGTTTCTGCAAGTTTGGTCAACCCCATGTAAGTTATGGGGCAGTAACAGTACACTTTTCAAAACGTGTTTTTCAGCCCGAAATAAACGTGTTTTTTCAGACAACTGAATCCCCATGTAGCAGCAAGGCTCAGAAGACCCCACACACTCATATCTTAACCCCAGTGTGCAAAAAGGTTCAAAACGTGTTTTTCAGCAGAAATAAACATGTTTCTGCAAGTTTGGTCAACCCCATGAAAGTTATGGGGCAGTAACAGTACACTTTTCAAAACGTGTTTTTCAGCCCGAAATAAACGCGTTTTTTCAGACAACTGAATCCCCATGTAGCAGCAAGGCTCAGAAGAGCCCACACACTCAGATCTTAACCCCAGTGTGCAGTAAGGTTCAAAACGTGTTTTTCAGCAGAAATAAACATGTTTCTGCAAGTTTGGTCAACCCCATGTAAGTTATGGGGCAGTAACAGTACACTTTTCAAAACGTGTTTTTCAGCCCGAAATAAACGCGTTTTTTCAGACAACTGAATCCCCATGTAGCAGCAAGGCTCAGAAGAGCCCACACACTCAGATCTTAACCCCAGTGTGCAGAAAGGTTCAAAACGTGTTTTTCAGCAGAAATAAACATGTTTCTGCAAGTTTGGTCAACCCCATGAAAGTTATGGGGCAGTAACAGTACACTTTTCAAAACGTGTTTTTCAGCCCGAAATAAACGCGTTTTTTCAGACAACTGAATCCCCATGTAGCAGCAAGGCTCAGAAGAGCCCACACACTCAGATCTTAACCCCAGTGTGCAGAAAGGTTCAAAACGTGTTTTTCAGCAGAAATAAACATGTTTCTGCAAGTTTGGTCAACCCCATGTAAGTTATGGGGCAGTAACAGTACACTCTGCAAAACGTGTTTTTCAGCCCGAAATAAACGCGTTTTTTCAGACAACTGAATCCCCATGTAGCAGCAAGGCACAGAAGAGCCCACACACTCAGATCTTAACCCCAGCGTGCAAAAAGGTTCAAAACGTGTTTTTCAGCAGAAATAAACATGTTTCTGCAAGTTTGGTCAACCCCATGTAAGTTATGTTGCAGTAACAGTACACTTTTCAAAACGTGTTTTTCAGCCCGAAATAAACGCGTTTTTTCAGTCAACTGAATCCCCATGAAGCAGCAAGGCTCAGAAGAGCCCACACACTCAGATCTTAACCCCAGTTTGCAGAAAGGGTCAAAACGTGTTTTTCAGCAGAAATAAACATGTTTCTGCAAGTTTGGTCAACCCCATGTAAGTTATGGGGCTGTAACAGTACACTTTTCAAAACGTGTTTTTCAGCCCGAAATAAACGCGTTTTTTCAGACAACTGAATCCCCATGTAGCAGCAAGGCTCAGAAGAGCCCACACACTCAGATCTTAACCCCAGTTTGCAGAAAGGGTCAAAACGTGTTTTTCAGCAGAAATAAACATGTTTCTGCAAGTTTGGTCAACCCCATGTAAGTTATGGGGCAGTAACAGTACACTTTTCAAAACGTGTTTTTCAGCCCGAAATAAACGCGTTTTTTCAGACAACTGAATCCCCATGTAGCAGCAAGGCTCAGAAGAGCCCACACACTCAGATCTTAACTCCAGTGTGCAGTAAGGTTCAAAACGTGTTTTTCAGCAGAAATAAACGTTTCTGCAAGTTTGGTCAACCCCATGTAAGTTATGGGGCAGTAACAGTACACTTTTCAAAACGTGTTTTTCAGCCCGAAATAAACGCGTTTTTTCAGACAACTGAATCCCCATGTAGCAGCAAGGCTCAGAAGAGCCCACACACTCAGCTCTTATCCCCAGTGTGCAGAAAGGGTCAAAACGTGTTTTTCAGCAGAAATAAACATGTTTCTGCAAGTTTGGTCAACCCCATGTAAGTTATGGGGCAGTAACAGTACACTTTTCAAAACGTGTTTTTCAGCCCGAAATAAACGCGTTTTTTCAGACAACTGAATCCCCATGTAGCAGCAAGGCTCAGAAGAGCCCACACACTCAGCTCTTATCCCCAGTGTGCAGAAAGGGTCAAAACGTGTTTTTCAGCAGAAATAAACATGTTTCTGCAAGTTTGGTCAACCCCATGTAAGTTATGGGGCAGTAACAGTACACTTTTCAAAACGTGTTTTTCAGCCCGAAATAAACGCGTTTTTTCAGACAACTGAATCCCCATGTAGCAGCAAGGCTCAGAAGAGCCCACACACTCAGATCTTAACCCCAGTGTGCAGAAAGGTTCAAAACGTGTTTTTCAGCAGAAATAAACATGTTTCTGCAAGTTTGGTCAACCCCATGAAAGTTATGGGGCAGTAACAGTACACTTTTCAAAACGTGTTTTTCAGCCCGAAATAAACGCGTTTTTTCAGACAACTGAATCCCCATGTAGCAGCAAGGCTCAGAAGAGCCCACACACTCAGATCTTAACCCCAGTGTGCAGAAAGGTTCAAAACGTGTTTTTCAGCAGAAATAAACATGTTTCTGCAAGTTTGGTCAACCCCATGTAAGTTATGGGGCAGTAACAGTACACTCTGCAAAACGTGTTTTTCAGCCCGAAATAAACGCGTTTTTTCAGACAACTGAATCCCCATGAAGCAGCAAGGCTCAGAAGAGCCCACACACTCAGCTCTTATCCCCAGTGTGCAGAAAGGGTCAAAACGTGTTTTTCAGCAGAAATAAACATGTTTCTGCAAGTTTGGTCAACCCCATGTAAGTTATGGGGCAGTATCAGTACACTTTTCAAAACGTGTTTTTCAGCCCGAAATAAACGCGTTTTTTCAGACAACTGAATCCCCATGTAGCAGCAAGGCTCAGAAGAGCCCACACACTCAGATCTTAACCCCAGTGTGCAGAAAGGGTCAAAACGTGTTTTTCAGCAGAAATAAACATGTTTCTGCAAGTTTGGTCAACCCCATGTAAGTTATGGGGCAGTAACAGTACACTTTTCAAAACGTGTTTTTCAGCCCGAAATAAACGCGTTTTTTCAGACAACTGAATCCCCATGTAGCAGCAAGGCTCAGAAGAGCCCACACACTCAGATCTTAACCCCAGTGTGCAGTAAGGTTCAAAACGTGTTTTTCAGCAGAAATAAACATGTTTCTGCAAGTTTGGTCAACCCCATGTAAGTTATGGGGCAGTAACAGTACACTTTTCAAAACGTGTTTTTCAGCCCGAAATAAACGCGTTTTTTCAGACAACTGAATCCCCATGTAGCAGCAAGGCTCAGAAGAGCCCACACACTCAGATCTTAACCCCAGTGTGCAGAAAGGTTCAAAACGTGTTTTTCAGCAGAAATAAACATGTTTCTGCAAGTTTGGTCAACCCCATGAAAGTTATGGGGCAGTAACAGTACACTTTTCAAAACGTGTTTTTCAGCCCGAAATAAACGCGTTTTTTCAGACAACTGAATCCCCATGTAGCAGCAAGGCTCAGAAGAGCCCACACACTCAGATCTTAACCCCAGTGTGCAGAAAGGTTCAAAACGTGTTTTTCAGCAGAAATAAACATGTTTCTGCAAGTTTGGTCAACCCCATGTAAGTTATGGGGCAGTAACAGTACACTCTGCAAAACGTGTTTTTCAACCCGAAATAAACGCGTTTTTTCAGACAACTGAATCCCCATGTAGCAGCAAGGCACAGAAGAGCCCACACACTCAGATCTTAACCCCAGCGTGCAAAAAGGTTCAAAACGTGTTTTTCAGCAGAAATAAACATGTTTCTGCAAGTTTGGTCAACCCCATGTAAGTTATGTTGCAGTAACAGTACACTTTTCAAAACGTGTTTTTCAGCCCGAAATAAACGCGTTTTTTCAGTCAACTGAATCCCCATGAAGCAGCAAGGCTCAGAAGAGCCCACACACTCAGATCTTAACCCCAGTTTGCAGAAAGGGTCAAAACGTGTTTTTCAGCAGAAATAAACATGTTTCTGCAAGTTTGGTCAACCCCATGTAAGTTATGGGGCTGTAACAGTACACTTTTCAAAACGTGTTTTTCAGCCCGAAATAAACGTGTTTTTTCAGACAACTGAATCCCCATGTAGCAGCAAGGCTCAGAAGACCCCACACACTCATATCTTAACCCCAGTGTGCAAAAAGGTTCAAAACGTGTTTTTCAGCAGAAATAAACATGTTTCTGCAAGTTTGGTCAACCCCATGAAAGTTATGGGGCAGTAACAGTACACTTTTCAAAACGTGTTTTTCAGCCCGAAATAAACGCGTTTTTTCAGACAACTGAATCCCCATGTAGCAGCAAGGCTCAGAAGAGCCCACACACTCAGATCTTAACCCCAGTGTGCAGTAAGGTTCAAAACGTGTTTTTCAGCAGAAATAAACATGTTTCTGCAAGTTTGGTCAACCCCATGTAAGTTATGGGGCAGTAACAGTACACTTTTCAAAACGTGTTTTTCAGCCCGAAATAAACGCGTTTTTTCAGACAACTGAATCCCCATGTAGCAGCAAGGCTCAGAAGAGCCCACACACTCAGATCTTAACCCCAGTGTGCAGAAAGGTTCAAAACGTGTTTTTCAGCAGAAATAAACATGTTTCTGCAAGTTTGGTCAACCCCATGAAAGTTATGGGGCAGTAACAGTACACTTTTCAAAACGTGTTTTTCAGCCCGAAATAAACGCGTTTTTTCAGACAACTGAATCCCCATGTAGCAGCAAGGCTCAGAAGAGCCCACACACTCAGATCTTAACCCCAGTGTGCAGAAAGGTTCAAAACGTGTTTTTCAGCAGAAATAAACATGTTTCTGCAAGTTTGGTCAACCCCATGTAAGTTATGGGGCAGTAACAGTACACTCTGCAAAACGTGTTTTTCAGCCCGAAATAAACGCGTTTTTTCAGACAACTGAATCCCCATGTAGCAGCAAGGCACAGAAGAGCCCACACACTCAGATCTTAACCCCAGCGTGCAAAAAGGTTCAAAACGTGTTTTTCAGCAGAAATAAACATGTTTCTGCAAGTTTGGTCAACCCCATGTAAGTTATGTTGCAGTAACAGTACACTTTTCAAAACGTGTTTTTCAGCCCGAAATAAACGCGTTTTTTCAGTCAACTGAATCCCCATGAAGCAGCAAGGCTCAGAAGAGCCCACACACTCAGATCTTAACCCCAGTTTGCAGAAAGGGTCAAAACGTGTTTTTCAGCAGAAATAAACATGTTTCTGCAAGTTTGGTCAACCCCATGTAAGTTATGGGGCTGTAACAGTACACTTTTCAAAACGTGTTTTTCAGCCCGAAATAAACGCGTTTTTTCAGACAACTGAATCCCCATGTAGCAGCAAGGCTCAGAAGAGCCCACACACTCAGATCTTAACCCCAGTTTGCAGAAAGGGTCAAAACGTGTTTTTCAGCAGAAATAAACATGTTTCTGCAAGTTTGGTCAACCCCATGTAAGTTATGGGGCAGTAACAGTACACTTTTCAAAACGTGTTTTTCAGCCCGAAATAAACGCGTTTTTTCAGACAACTGAATCCCCATGTAGCAGCAAGGCTCAGAAGAGCCCACACACTCAGATCTTAACTCCAGTGTGCAGTAAGGTTCAAAACGTGTTTTTCAGCAGAAATAAACGTTTCTGCAAGTTTGGTCAACCCCATGTAAGTTATGGGGCAGTAACAGTACACTTTTCAAAACGTGTTTTTCAGCCCGAAATAAACGCGTTTTTTCAGACAACTGAATCCCCATGTAGCAGCAAGGCTCAGAAGAGCCCACACACTCAGCTCTTATCCCCAGTGTGCAGAAAGGGTCAAAACGTGTTTTTCAGCAGAAATAAACATGTTTCTGCAAGTTTGGTCAACCCCATGTAAGTTATGGGGCAGTAACAGTACACTTTTCAAAACGTGTTTTTCAGCCCGAAATAAACGCGTTTTTTCAGACAACTGAATCCCCATGTAGCAGCAAGGCTCAGAAGAGCCCACACACTCAGCTCTTATCCCCAGTGTGCAGAAAGGGTCAAAACGTGTTTTTCAGCAGAAATAAACATGTTTCTGCAAGTTTGGTCAACCCCATGTAAGTTATGGGGCAGTAACAGTACACTTTTCAAAACGTGTTTTTCAGCCCGAAATAAACGCGTTTTTTCAGACAACTGAATCCCCATGTAGCAGCAAGGCTCAGAAGAGCCCACACACTCAGATCTTAACCCCAGTGTGCAGAAAGGTTCAAAACGTGTTTTTCAGCAGAAATAAACATGTTTCTGCAAGTTTGGTCAACCCCATGAAAGTTATGGGGCAGTAACAGTACACTTTTCAAAACGTGTTTTTCAGCCCGAAATAAACGCGTTTTTTCAGACAACTGAATCCCCATGTAGCAGCAAGGCTCAGAAGAGCCCACACACTCAGATCTTAACCCCAGTGTGCAGAAAGGTTCAAAACGTGTTTTTCAGCAGAAATAAACATGTTTCTGCAAGTTTGGTCAACCCCATGTAAGTTATGGGGCAGTAACAGTACACTCTGCAAAACGTGTTTTTCAGCCCGAAATAAACGCGTTTTTTCAGACAACTGAATCCCCATGAAGCAGCAAGGCTCAGAAGAGCCCACACACTCAGCTCTTATCCCCAGTGTGCAGAAAGGGTCAAAACGTGTTTTTCAGCAGAAATAAACATGTTTCTGCAAGTTTGGTCAACCCCATGTAAGTTATGGGGCAGTATCAGTACACTTTTCAAAACGTGTTTTTCAGCCCGAAATAAACGCGTTTTTTCAGACAACTGAATCCCCATGTAGCAGCAAGGCTCAGAAGAGCCCACACACTCAGATCTTAACCCCAGTGTGCAGAAAGGGTCAAAACGTGTTTTTCAGCAGAAATAAACATGTTTCTGCAAGTTTGGTCAACCCCATGTAAGTTATGGGGCAGTAACAGTACACTTTTCAAAACGTGTTTTTCAGCCCGAAATAAACGCGTTTTTTCAGACAACTGAATCCCCATGTAGCAGCAAGGCTCAGAAGAGCCCACACACTCAGATCTTAACCCCAGTGTGCAGTAAGGTTCAAAACGTGTTTTTCAGCAGAAATAAACATGTTTCTGCAAGTTTGGTCAACCCCATGTAAGTTATGGGGCAGTAACAGTACACTTTTCAAAACGTGTTTTTCAGCCCGAAATAAACGCGTTTTTTCAGACAACTGAATCCCCATGTAGCAGCAAGGCTCAGAAGAGCCCACACACTCAGATCTTAACCCCAGTGTGCAGAAAGGTTCAAAACGTGTTTTTCAGCAGAAATAAACATGTTTCTGCAAGTTTGGTCAACCCCATGAAAGTTATGGGGCAGTAACAGTACACTTTTCAAAACGTGTTTTTCAGCCCGAAATAAACGCGTTTTTTCAGACAACTGAATCCCCATGTAGCAGCAAGGCTCAGAAGAGCCCACACACTCAGATCTTAACCCCAGTGTGCAGAAAGGTTCAAAACGTGTTTTTCAGCAGAAATAAACATGTTTCTGCAAGTTTGGTCAACCCCATGTAAGTTATGGGGCAGTAACAGTACACTCTGCAAAACGTGTTTTTCAACCCGAAATAAACGCGTTTTTTCAGACAACTGAATCCCCATGTAGCAGCAAGGCACAGAAGAGCCCACACACTCAGATCTTAACCCCAGCGTGCAAAAAGGTTCAAAACGTGTTTTTCAGCAGAAATAAACATGTTTCTGCAAGTTTGGTCAACCCCATGTAAGTTATGTTGCAGTAACAGTACACTTTTCAAAACGTGTTTTTCAGCCCGAAATAAACGCGTTTTTTCAGTCAACTGAATCCCCATGAAGCAGCAAGGCTCAGAAGAGCCCACACACTCAGATCTTAACCCCAGTTTGCAGAAAGGGTCAAAACGTGTTTTTCAGCAGAAATAAACATGTTTCTGCAAGTTTGGTCAACCCCATGTAAGTTATGGGGCTGTAACAGTACACTTTTCAAAACGTGTTTTTCAGCCCGAAATAAACGCGTTTTTTCAGACAACTGAATCCCCATGTAGCAGCAAGGCTCAGAAGAGCCCACACACTCAGATCTTAACCCCAGTGTGCAGAAAGGGTCAAAACGTGTTTTTCAGCAGAAATAAACATGTTTCTGCAAGTTTGGTCAACCCCATGTAAGTTATGGGGCAGTAACAGTACACTTTTCAAAACGTGTTTTTCAGCCCGAAATAAACACGTTTTTTCAGACAACTGAATCCCCATGTAGCAGCAAGGCTCAGAAGAGCCCACACACTCAGATCTTAACCCCAGTGTGCAGTAAGGTTCAAAACGTGTTTTTCAGCAGAAATAAACATGTTTCTGCAAGTTTGGTCAACCCCATGTAAGTTATGGGGCAGTAACAGTACACTTTTCAAAACGTGTTTTTCAGCCCGAAATAAACGCGTTTTTTCAGACAACTGAATCCCCATGTAGCAGCAAGGCTCAGAAGAGCCCACACACTCAGATCTTAACCCCAGTGTGCAGAAAGGTTCAAAACGTGTTTTTCAGCAGAAATAAACATGTTTCTGCAAGTTTGGTAAACCCCATGAAAGTTATGGGGCAGTAACAGTACACTTTTCAAAACGTGTTTTTCAGCCCGAAATAAACGCGTTTTTTCAGACAACTGAATCCCCATGTAGCAGCAAGGCTCAGAAGAGCCCACACACTCAGATCTTAACCCCAGTATGCAGAAAGGTTCAAAACGTGTTTTTCAGCAGAAATAAACATGTTTCTGCAAGTTTGGTCAACCCCATGTAAGTTATGGGGCAGTAACAGTACACTCTGCAAAACGTTTTTTTCAGCCCGAAATAAACGCGTTTTTTCAGACAACTGAATCCCCATGTAGCAGCAAGGCACAGAAGAGCCCACACACTCAGATCTTAACCCCAGCGTGCAAAAAGGTTCAAAACGTGTTTTTCAGCAGAAATAAACATGTTTCTGCAAGTTTGGTCAACCCCATGTAAGTTATGTTGCAGTAACAGTACACTTTTCAAAACGTGTTTTTCAGCCCGAAATAAACGCGTTTTTTCAGTCAACTGAATCCCCATGAAGCAGCAAGGCTCAGAAGAGCCCACACACTCAGATCTTAACCCCAGTTTGCAGAAAGGGTCAAAACGTGTTTTTCAGCAGAAATAACCATGTTTCTGCAAGTTTGGTCAACCCCATGTAAGTTATGGGGCTGTAACAGTACACTTTTCAAAACGTGTTTTTCAGCCCGAAATAAACGCGTTTTTTCAGACAACTGAATCCCCATGTAGCAGCAAGGCTCAGAAGAGCCCACACACTCAGATCTTAACCCCAGTTTGCAGAAAGGGTCAAAACGTGTTTTTCAGCAGAAATAAACATGTTTCTGCAAGTTTGGTCAACCCCATGTAAGTTATGGGGCAGTAACAGTACACTTTTCAAAACGTGTTTTTCAGCCCGAAATAAACGCGTTTTTTCAGACAACTGAATCCCCATGTAGCAGCAAGGCTCAGAAGAGCCCACACACTCAGATCTTAACTCCAGTGTGCAGTAAGGTTCAAAACGTGTTTTTCAGCAGAAATAAACGTTTCTGCAAGTTTGGTCAACCCCATGTAAGTTATGGGGCAGTAACAGTACACTTTTCAAAACGTGTTTTTCAGCCCGAAATAAACGCGTTTTTTCAGACAACTGAATCCCCATGTAGCAGCAAGGCTCAGAAGAGCCCACACACTCAGCTCTTATCCCCAGTGTGCAGAAAGGGTCAAAACGTGTTTTTCAGCAGAAATAAACATGTTTCTGCAAGTTTGGTCAACCCCATGTAAGTTATGGGGCAGTAACAGTACACTTTTCAAAACGTGTTTTTCAGCCCGAAATAAACGCGTTTTTTCAGACAACTGAATCCCCATGTAGCAGCAAGGCTCAGAAGAGCCCACACACTCAGCTCTTATCCCCAGTGTGCAGAAAGGGTCAAAACGTGTTTTTCAGCAGAAATAAACATGTTTCTGCAAGTTTGGTCAACCCCATGTAAGTTATGGGGCAGTAACAGTACACTTTTCAAAACGTGTTTTTCAGCCCGAAATAAACGCGTTTTTTCAGACAACTGAATCCCCATGTAGCAGCAAGGCTCAGAAGAGCCCACACACTCAGATCTTAACCCCAGTGTGCAGAAAGGTTCAAAACGTGTTTTTCAGCAGAAATAAACATGTTTCTGCAAGTTTGGTCAACCCCATGAAAGTTATGGGGCAGTAACAGTACACTTTTCAAAACGTGTTTTTCAGCCCGAAATAAACGCGTTTTTTCAGACAACTGAATCCCCATGTAGCAGCAAGGCTCAGAAGAGCCCACACACTCAGATCTTAACCCCAGTGTGCAGAAAGGTTCAAAACGTGTTTTTCAGCAGAAATAAACATGTTTCTGCAAGTTTGGTCAACCCCATGTAAGTTATGGGGCAGTATCAGTACACTTTTCAAAACGTGTTTTTCAGCCCGAAATAAACGCGTTTTTTCAGACAACTGAATCCCCATGTAGCAGCAAGGCTCAGAAGAGCCCACACACTCAGATCTTAACCCCAGTGTGCAGAAAGGTTCAAAACGTGTTTTTCAGCAGAAATAAACATGTTTCTGCAAGTTTGGTCAACCCCATGTAAGGTATGGGGCAGTAACAGTACACTTTTCAAAACGTGTTTTTCAGCCCGAAATAAACGCGTTTTTTCAGACAACTAAATCCCCATGTAGCAGCAAGGCTCAGAAGAGCCCACACACTCAGATCTTAACCCCAGTGTGCAGAAAGGTTCAAAACGTGTTTTTCAGCAGAAATAAACATGTTTCTGCAAGTTTGGTCAACCCCATGTAAGTTATGGGGCAGTAACAGTACACTTTTCAAAACGTGTTTTTCAGCCCGAAATAAACGTGTTTTTTCAGACAACTGAATCCCCATGTAGCAGCAAGGCTCAGAAGACCCCACACACTCATATCTTAACCCCAGTGTGCAAAAAGGTTCAAAACGTGTTTTTCAGCAGAAATAAACATGTTTCTGCAAGTTTGGTCAACCCCATGAAAGTTATGGGGCAGTAACAGTACACTTTTCAAAACGTGTTTTTCAGCCCGAAATAAACGCGTTTTTTCAGACAACTGAATCCCCATGTAGCAGCAAGGCTCAGAAGAGCCCACACACTCAGATCTTAACCCCAGTGTGCAGTAAGGTTCAAAACGTGTTTTTCAGCAGAAATAAACATGTTTCTGCAAGTTTGGTCAACCCCATGTAAGTTATGGGGCAGTAACAGTACACTTTTCAAAACGTGTTTTTCAGCCCGAAATAAACGCGTTTTTTCAGACAACTGAATCCCCATGTAGCAGCAAGGCTCAGAAGAGCCCACACACTCAGATCTTAACCCCAGTGTGCAGAAAGGTTCAAAACGTGTTTTTCAGCAGAAATAAACATGTTTCTGCAAGTTTGGTCAACCCCATGAAAGTTATGGGGCAGTAACAGTACACTTTTCAAAACGTGTTTTTCAGCCCGAAATAAACGCGTTTTTTCAGACAACTGAATCCCCATGTAGCAGCAAGGCTCAGAAGAGCCCACACACTCAGATCTTAACCCCAGTGTGCAGAAAGGTTCAAAACGTGTTTTTCAGCAGAAATAAACATGTTTCTGCAAGTTTGGTCAACCCCATGTAAGTTATGGGGCAGTAACAGTACACTCTGCAAAACGTGTTTTTCAGCCCGAAATAAACGCGTTTTTTCAGACAACTGAATCCCCATGTAGCAGCAAGGCACAGAAGAGCCCACACACTCAGATCTTAACCCCAGCGTGCAAAAAGGTTCAAAACGTGTTTTTCAGCAGAAATAAACATGTTTCTGCAAGTTTGGTCAACCCCATGTAAGTTATGTTGCAGTAACAGTACACTTTTCAAAACGTGTTTTTCAGCCCGAAATAAACGCGTTTTTTCAGTCAACTGAATCCCCATGAAGCAGCAAGGCTCAGAAGAGCCCACACACTCAGATCTTAACCCCAGTTTGCAGAAAGGGTCAAAACGTGTTTTTCAGCAGAAATAAACATGTTTCTGCAAGTTTGGTCAACCCCATGTAAGTTATGGGGCTGTAACAGTACACTTTTCAAAACGTGTTTTTCAGCCCGAAATAAACGCGTTTTTTCAGACAACTGAATCCCCATGTAGCAGCAAGGCTCAGAAGAGCCCACACACTCAGATCTTAACCCCAGTTTGCAGAAAGGGTCAAAACGTGTTTTTCAGCAGAAATAAACATGTTTCTGCAAGTTTGGTCAACCCCATGTAAGTTATGGGGCAGTAACAGTACACTTTTCAAAACGTGTTTTTCAGCCCGAAATAAACGCGTTTTTTCAGACAACTGAATCCCCATGTAGCAGCAAGGCTCAGAAGAGCCCACACACTCAGATCTTAACTCCAGTGTGCAGTAAGGTTCAAAACGTGTTTTTCAGCAGAAATAAACGTTTCTGCAAGTTTGGTCAACCCCATGTAAGTTATGGGGCAGTAACAGTACACTTTTCAAAACGTGTTTTTCAGCCCGAAATAAACGCGTTTTTTCAGACAACTGAATCCCCATGTAGCAGCAAGGCTCAGAAGAGCCCACACACTCAGCTCTTATCCCCAGTGTGCAGAAAGGGTCAAAACGTGTTTTTCAGCAGAAATAAACATGTTTCTGCAAGTTTGGTCAACCCCATGTAAGTTATGGGGCAGTAACAGTACACTTTTCAAAACGTGTTTTTCAGCCCGAAATAAACGCGTTTTTTCAGACAACTGAATCCCCATGTAGCAGCAAGGCTCAGAAGAGCCCACACACTCAGCTCTTATCCCCAGTGTGCAGAAAGGGTCAAAACGTGTTTTTCAGCAGAAATAAACATGTTTCTGCAAGTTTGGTCAACCCCATGTAAGTTATGGGGCAGTAACAGTACACTTTTCAAAACGTGTTTTTCAGCCCGAAATAAACGCGTTTTTTCAGACAACTGAATCCCCATGTAGCAGCAAGGCTCAGAAGAGCCCACACACTCAGATCTTAACCCCAGTGTGCAGTAAGGTTCAAAACGTGTTTTTCAGCAGAAATAAACATGTTTCTGCAAGTTTGGTCAACCCCATGTAAGTTATGGGGCAGTAACAGTACACTTTTCAAAACGTGTTTTTCAGCCCGAAATAAACGCGGTTTTTCAGACAACTGAATCCCCATGTAGCAGCAAGGCTCAGAAGAGCCCACACACTCAGATCTTAACCCCAGTGTGCAGAAAGGTTCAAAACGTGTTTTTCAGCAGAAATAAACATGTTTCTGCAAGTTTGGTCAACCCCATGAAAGTTATGGGGCAGTAACAGTACACTTTTCAAAACGTGTTTTTCAGCCCGAAATAAACGCGTTTTTTCAGACAACTGAATCCCCATGTAGCAGCAAGGCTCAGAAGAGCCCACACACTCAGATCTTAACCCCAGTGTGCAGAAAGGTTCAAAACGTGTTTTTCAGCAGAAATAAACATGTTTCTGCAAGTTTGGTCAACCCCATGTAAGTTATGGGGCAGTAACAGTACACTCTGCAAAACGTGTTTTTCAGCCCGAAATAAACGCGTTTTTTCAGACAACTGAATCCCCATGTAGCAGCAAGGCACAGAAGAGCCCACACACTCAGATCTTAACCCCAGCGTGCAAAAAGGTTCAAAACGTGTTTTTCAGCAGAAATAAACATGTTTCTGCAAGTTTGGTCAACCCCATGTAAGTTATGTTGCAGTAACAGTACACTTTTCAAAACGTGTTTTTCAGCCCGAAATAAACGCGTTTTTTCAGTCAACTGAATCCCCATGAAGCAGCAAGGCTCAGAAGAGCCCACACACTCAGATCTTAACCCCAGTTTGCAGAAAGGGTCAAAACGTGTTTTTCAGCAGAAATAAACATGTTTCTGCAAGTTTGGTCAACCCCATGTAAGTTATGGGGCTGTAACAGTACACTTTTCAAAACGTGTTTTTCAGCCCGAAATAAACGCGTTTTTTCAGACAACTGAATCCCCATGTAGCAGCAAGGCTCAGAAGAGCCCACACACTCAGATCTTAACCCCAGTTTGCAGAAAGGGTCAAAACGTGTTTTTCAGCAGAAATAAACATGTTTCTGCAAGTTTGGTCAACCCCATGTAAGTTATGGGGCAGTAACAGTACACTTTTCAAAACGTGTTTTTCAGCCCGAAATAAACGCGTTTTTTCAGACAACTGAATCCCCATGTAGCAGCAAGGCTCAGAAGAGCCCACACACTCAGATCTTAACTCCAGTGTGCAGTAAGGTTCAAAACGTGTTTTTCAGCAGAAATAAACGTTTCTGCAAGTTTGGTCAACCCCATGTAAGTTATGGGGCAGTAACAGTACACTTTTCAAAACGTGTTTTTCAGCCCGAAATAAACGCGTTTTTTCAGACAACTGAATCCCCATGTAGCAGCAAGGCTCAGAAGAGCCCACACACTCAGCTCTTATCCCCAGTGTGCAGAAAGGGTCAAAACGTGTTTTTCAGCAGAAATAAACATGTTTCTGCAAGTTTGGTCAACCCCATGTAAGTTATGGGGCAGTAACAGTACACTTTTCAAAACGTGTTTTTCAGCCCGAAATAAACGCGTTTTTTCAGACAACTGAATCCCCATGTAGCAGCAAGGCTCAGAAGAGCCCACACACTCAGCTCTTATCCCCAGTGTGCAGAAAGGGTCAAAACGTGTTTTTCAGCAGAAATAAACATGTTTCTGCAAGTTTGGTCAACCCCATGTAAGTTATGGGGCAGTAACAGTACACTTTTCAAAACGTGTTTTTCAGCCCGAAATAAACGCGTTTTTTCAGACAACTGAATCCCCATGTAGCAGCAAGGCTCAGAAGAGCCCACACACTCAGATCTTAACCCCAGTGTGCAGAAAGGTTCAAAACGTGTTTTTCAGCAGAAATAAACATGTTTCTGCAAGTTTGGTCAACCCCATGAAAGTTATGGGGCAGTAACAGTACACTTTTCAAAACGTGTTTTTCAGCCCGAAATAAACGCGTTTTTTCAGACAACTGAATCCCCATGTAGCAGCAAGGCTCAGAAGAGCCCACACACTCAGATCTTAACCCCAGTGTGCAGAAAGGTTCAAAACGTGTTTTTCAGCAGAAATAAACATGTTTCTGCAAGTTTGGTCAACCCCATGTAAGTTATGGGGCAGTAACAGTACACTCTGCAAAACGTGTTTTTCAGCCCGAAATAAACGCGTTTTTTCAGACAACTGAATCCCCATGAAGCAGCAAGGCTCAGAAGAGCCCACACACTCAGCTCTTATCCCCAGTGTGCAGAAAGGGTCAAAACGTGTTTTTCAGCAGAAATAAACATGTTTCTGCAAGTTTGGTCAACCCCATGTAAGTTATGGGGCAGTATCAGTACACTTTTCAAAACGTGTTTTTCAGCCCGAAATAAACGCGTTTTTTCAGACAACTGAATCCCCATGTAGCAGCAAGGCTCAGAAGAGCCCACACACTCAGATCTTAACCCCAGTGTGCAGAAAGGGTCAAAACGTGTTTTTCAGCAGAAATAAACATGTTTCTGCAAGTTTGGTCAACCCCATGTAAGTTATGGGGCAGTAACAGTACACTTTTCAAAACGTGTTTTTCAGCCCGAAATAAACGCGTTTTTTCAGACAACTGAATCCCCATGTAGCAGCAAGGCTCAGAAGAGCCCACACACTCAGATCTTAACCCCAGTGTGCAGTAAGGTTCAAAACGTGTTTTTCAGCAGAAATAAACATGTTTCTGCAAGTTTGGTCAACCCCATGTAAGTTATGGGGCAGTAACAGTACACTTTTCAAAACGTGTTTTTCAGCCCGAAATAAACGCGTTTTTTCAGACAACTGAATCCCCATGTAGCAGCAAGGCTCAGAAGAGCCCACACACTCAGATCTTAACCCCAGTGTGCAGAAAGGTTCAAAACGTGTTTTTCAGCAGAAATAAACATGTTTCTGCAAGTTTGGTCAACCCCATGAAAGTTATGGGGCAGTAACAGTACACTTTTCAAAACGTGTTTTTCAGCCCGAAATAAACGCGTTTTTTCAGACAACTGAATCCCCATGTAGCAGCAAGGCTCAGAAGAGCCCACACACTCAGATCTTAACCCCAGTGTGCAGAAAGGTTCAAAACGTGTTTTTCAGCAGAAATAAACATGTTTCTGCAAGTTTGGTCAACCCCATGTAAGTTATGGGGCAGTAACAGTACACTCTGCAAAACGTGTTTTTCAACCCGAAATAAACGCGTTTTTTCAGACAACTGAATCCCCATGTAGCAGCAAGGCACAGAAGAGCCCACACACTCAGATCTTAACCCCAGCGTGCAAAAAGGTTCAAAACGTGTTTTTCAGCAGAAATAAACATGTTTCTGCAAGTTTGGTCAACCCCATGTAAGTTATGTTGCAGTAACAGTACACTTTTCAAAACGTGTTTTTCAGCCCGAAATAAACGCGTTTTTTCAGTCAACTGAATCCCCATGAAGCAGCAAGGCTCAGAAGAGCCCACACACTCAGATCTTAACCCCAGTTTGCAGAAAGGGTCAAAACGTGTTTTTCAGCAGAAATAAACATGTTTCTGCAAGTTTGGTCAACCCCATGTAAGTTATGGGGCTGTAACAGTACACTTTTCAAAACGTGTTTTTCAGCCCGAAATAAACGCGTTTTTTCAGACAACTGAATCCCCATGTAGCAGCAAGGCTCAGAAGAGCCCACACACTCAGATCTTAACCCCAGTGTGCAGAAAGGGTCAAAACGTGTTTTTCAGCAGAAATAAACATGTTTCTGCAAGTTTGGTCAACCCCATGTAAGTTATGGGGCAGTAACAGTACACTTTTCAAAACGTGTTTTTCAGCCCGAAATAAACACGTTTTTTCAGACAACTGAATCCCCATGTAGCAGCAAGGCTCAGAAGAGCCCACACACTCAGATCTTAACCCCAGTGTGCAGTAAGGTTCAAAACGTGTTTTTCAGCAGAAATAAACATGTTTCTGCAAGTTTGGTCAACCCCATGTAAGTTATGGGGCAGTAACAGTACACTTTTCAAAACGTGTTTTTCAGCCCGAAATAAACGCGTTTTTTCAGACAACTGAATCCCCATGTAGCAGCAAGGCTCAGAAGAGCCCACACACTCAGATCTTAACCCCAGTGTGCAGAAAGGTTCAAAACGTGTTTTTCAGCAGAAATAAACATGTTTCTGCAAGTTTGGTAAACCCCATGAAAGTTATGGGGCAGTAACAGTACACTTTTCAAAACGTGTTTTTCAGCCCGAAATAAACGCGTTTTTTCAGACAACTGAATCCCCATGTAGCAGCAAGGCTCAGAAGAGCCCACACACTCAGATCTTAACCCCAGTATGCAGAAAGGTTCAAAACGTGTTTTTCAGCAGAAATAAACATGTTTCTGCAAGTTTGGTCAACCCCATGTAAGTTATGGGGCAGTAACAGTACACTCTGCAAAACGTGTTTTTCAGCCCGAAATAAACGCGTTTTTTCAGACAACTGAATCCCCATGTAGCAGCAAGGCACAGAAGAGCCCACACACTCAGATCTTAACCCCAGCGTGCAAAAAGGTTCAAAACGTGTTTTTCAGCAGAAATAAACATGTTTCTGCAAGTTTGGTCAACCCCATGTAAGTTATGTTGCAGTAACAGTACACTTTTCAAAACGTGTTTTTCAGCCCGAAATAAACGCGTTTTTTCAGTCAACTGAATCCCCATGAAGCAGCAAGGCTCAGAAGAGCCCACACACTCAGATCTTAACCCCAGTTTGCAGAAAGGGTCAAAACGTGTTTTTCAGCAGAAATAACCATGTTTCTGCAAGTTTGGTCAACCCCATGTAAGTTATGGGGCTGTAACAGTACACTTTTCAAAACGTGTTTTTCAGCCCGAAATAAACGCGTTTTTTCAGACAACTGAATCCCCATGTAGCAGCAAGGCTCAGAAGAGCCCACACACTCAGATCTT
This sequence comes from Lepisosteus platostomus, assembly GCF_059453375.1. Lineage (NCBI taxonomy): Eukaryota > Metazoa > Chordata > Actinopteri > Semionotiformes > Lepisosteidae > Lepisosteus > Lepisosteus platostomus. Next base: position 26,685,009 of record NC_142617.1, read on the forward strand.
AACCCCAGTTTGCAGAAAGGGTCAAAACGTGTTTTTCAGCAGAAATAAACATGTTTCTGCAAGTTTGGTCAACCCCATGTAAGTTATGGGGCAGTAACAGTACACTTTTCAAAACGTGTTTTTCAGCCCGAAATAAACGCGTTTTTTCAGACAACTGAATCCCCATGTAGCAGCAAGGCTCAGAAGAGCCCACACACTCAGATCTTAACTCCAGTGTGCAGTAAGGTTCAAAACGTGTTTTTCAGCAGAAATAAACGTTTCTGCAAGTTTGGTCAACCCCATGTAAGTTATGGGGCAGTAACAGTACACTTTTCAAAACGTGTTTTTCAGCCCGAAATAAACGCGTTTTTTCAGACAACTGAATCCCCATGTAGCAGCAAGGCTCAGAAGAGCCCACACACTCAGCTCTTATCCCCAGTGTGCAGAAAGGGTCAAAACGTGTTTTTCAGCAGAAATAAACATGTTTCTGCAAGTTTGGTCAACCCCATGTAAGTTATGGGGCAGTAACAGTACACTTTTCAAAACGTGTTTTTCAGCCCGAAATAAACGCGTTTTTTCAGACAACTGAATCCCCATGTAGCAGCAAGGCTCAGAAGAGCCCACACACTCAGCTCTTATCCCCAGTGTGCAGAAAGGGTCAAAACGTGTTTTTCAGCAGAAATAAACATGTTTCTGCAAGTTTGGTCAACCCCATGTAAGTTATGGGGCAGTAACAGTACACTTTTCAAAACGTGTTTTTCAGCCCGAAATAAACGCGTTTTTTCAGACAACTGAATCCCCATGTAGCAGCAAGGCTCAGAAGAGCCCACACACTCAGATCTTAACCCCAGTGTGCAGAAAGGTTCAAAACGTGTTTTTCAGCAGAAATAAACATGTTTCTGCAAGTTTGGTCAACCCCATGTAAGTTATGGGGCAGTATCAGTACACTTTTCAAAACGTGTTTTTCAGCCCGAAATAAACGCGTTTTTTCAGACAACTGAATCCCCATGTAGCAGCAAGGCTCAGAAGAGCCCACACACTCAGATCTTAACCCCAGTGTGCAGAAAGGTTCAAAACGTGTTTTTCAGCAGAAATAAACATGTTTCTGCAAGTTTGGTCAACCCCATGTAAGGTATGGGGCAGTAACAGTACACTTTTCAAAACGTGTTTTTCAGCCCGAAATAAACGCGTTTTTTCAGACAACTAAATCCCCATGTAGCAGCAAGGCTCAGAAGAGCCCACACACTCAGATCTTAACCCCAGTGTGCAGAAAGGTTCAAAACGTGTTTTTCAGCAGAAATAAACATGTTTCTGCAAGTTTGGTCAACCCCATGTAAGTTATGGGGCAGTAACAGTACACTTTTCAAAACGTGTTTTTCAGCCCGAAATAAACGTGTTTTTTCAGACAACTGAATCCCCATGTAGCAGCAAGGCTCAGAAGACCCCACACACTCATATCTTAACCCCAGTGTGCAAAAAGGTTCAAAACGTGTTTTTCAGCAGAAATAAACATGTTTCTGCAAGTTTGGTCAACCCCATGAAAGTTATGGGGCAGTAACAGTACACTTTTCAAAACGTGTTTTTCAGCCCGAAATAAACGCGTTTTTTCAGACAACTGAATCCCCATGTAGCAGCAAGGCTCAGAAGAGCCCACACACTCAGATCTTAACCCCAGTGTGCAGTAAGGTTCAAAACGTGTTTTTCAGCAGAAATAAACATGTTTCTGCAAGTTTGGTCAACCCCATGTAAGTTATGGGGCAGTAACAGTACACTTTTCAAAACGTGTTTTTCAGCCCGAAATAAACGCGTTTTTTCAGACAACTGAATCCCCATGTAGCAGCAAGGCTCAGAAGAGCCCACACACTCAGATCTTAACCCCAGTGTGCAGAAAGGTTCAAAACGTGTTTTTCAGCAGAAATAAACATGTTTCTGCAAGTTTGGTCAACCCCATGAAAGTTATGGGGCAGTAACAGTACACTTTTCAAAACGTGTTTTTCAGCCCGAAATAAACGCGTTTTTTCAGACAACTGAATCCCCATGTAGCAGCAAGGCTCAGAAGAGCCCACACACTCAGATCTTAACCCCAGTGTGCAGAAAGGTTCAAAACGTGTTTTTCAGCAGAAATAAACATGTTTCTGCAAGTTTGGTCAACCCCATGTAAGTTATGGGGCAGTAACAGTACACTCTGCAAAACGTGTTTTTCAGCCCGAAATAAACGCGTTTTTTCAGACAACTGAATCCCCATGTAGCAGCAAGGCACAGAAGAGCCCACACACTCAGATCTTAACCCCAGCGTGCAAAAAGGTTCAAAACGTGTTTTTCAGCAGAAATAAACATGTTTCTGCAAGTTTGGTCAACCCCATGTAAGTTATTTTGCAGTAACAGTACACTTTTCAAAACGTGTTTTTCAGCCCGAAATAAACGCGTTTTTTCAGTCAACTGAATCCCCATGAAGCAGCAAGGCTCAGAAGAGCCCACACACTCAGATCTTAACCCCAGTTTGCAGAAAGGGTCAAAACGTGTTTTTCAGCAGAAATAAACATGTTTCTGCAAGTTTGGTCAACCCCATGTAAGTTATGGGGCTGTAACAGTACACTTTTCAAAACGTGTTTTTCAGCCCGAAATAAACGCGTTTTTTCAGACAACTGAATCCCCATGTAGCAGCAAGGCTCAGAAGAGCCCACACACTCAGATCTTAACCCCAGTTTGCAGAAAGGGTCAAAACGTGTTTTTCAGCAGAAATAAACATGTTTCTGCAAGTTTGGTCAACCCCATGTAAGTTATGGGGCAGTAACAGTACACTTTTCAAAACGTGTTTTTCAGCCCGAAATAAACGCGTTTTTTCAGACAACTGAATCCCCATGTAGCAGCAAGGCTCAGAAGAGCCCACACACTCAGATCTTAACTCCAGTGTGCAGTAAGGTTCAAAACGTGTTTTTCAGCAGAAATAAACGTTTCTGCAAGTTTGGTCAACCCCATGTAAGTTATGGGGCAGTAACAGTACACTTTTCAAAACGTGTTTTTCAGCCCGAAATAAACGCGTTTTTTCAGACAACTGAATCCCCATGTAGCAGCAAGGCTCAGAAGAGCCCACACACTCAGCTCTTATCCCCAGTGTGCAGAAAGGGTCAAAACGTGTTTTTCAGCAGAAATAAACATGTTTCTGCAAGTTTGGTCAACCCCATGTAAGTTATGGGGCAGTAACAGTACACTTTTCAAAACGTGTTTTTCAGCCCGAAATAAACGCGTTTTTTCAGACAACTGAATCCCCATGTAGCAGCAAGGCTCAGAAGAGCCCACACACTCAGCTCTTATCCCCAGTGTGCAGAAAGGGTCAAAACGTGTTTTTCAGCAGAAATAAACATGTTTCTGCAAGTTTGGTCAACCCCATGTAAGTTATGGGGCAGTAACAGTACACTTTTCAAAACGTGTTTTTCAGCCCGAAATAAACGCGTTTTTTCAGACAACTGAATCCCCATGTAGCAGCAAGGCTCAGAAGAGCCCACACACTCAGATCTTAACCCCAGTGTGCAGAAAGGTTCAAAACGTGTTTTTCAGCAGAAATAAACATGTTTCTGCAAGTTTGGTCAACCCCATGAAAGTTATGGGGCAGTAACAGTACACTTTTCAAAACGTGTTTTTCAGCCCGAAATAAACGCGTTTTTTCAGACAACTGAATCCCCATGTAGCAGCAAGGCTCAGAAGAGCCCACACACTCAGATCTTAACCCCAGTGTGCAGAAAGGTTCAAAACGTGTTTTTCAGCAGAAATAAACATGTTTCTGCAAGTTTGGTCAACCCCATGTAAGTTATGGGGCAGTAACAGTACACTCTGCAAAACGTGTTTTTCAGCCCGAAATAAACGCGTTTTTTCAGACAACTGAATCCCCATGAAGCAGCAAGGCTCAGAAGAGCCCACACACTCAGCTCTTATCCCCAGTGTGCAGAAAGGGTCAAAACGTGTTTTTCAGCAGAAATAAACATGTTTCTGCAAGTTTGGTCAACCCCATGTAAGTTATGGGGCAGTATCAGTACACTTTTCAAAACGTGTTTTTCAGCCCGAAATAAACGCGTTTTTTCAGACAACTGAATCCCCATGTAGCAGCAAGGCTCAGAAGAGCCCACACACTCAGATCTTAACCCCAGTGTGCAGAAAGGGTCAAAACGTGTTTTTCAGCAGAAATAAACATGTTTCTGCAAGTTTGGTCAACCCCATGTAAGTTATGGGGCAGTAACAGTACACTTTTCAAAACGTGTTTTTCAGCCCGAAATAAACGCGTTTTTTCAGACAACTGAATCCCCATGTAGCAGCAAGGCTCAGAAGAGCCCACACACTCAGATCTTAACCCCAGTGTGCAGTAAGGTTCAAAACGTGTTTTTCAGCAGAAATAAACATGTTTCTGCAAGTTTGGTCAACCCCATGTAAGTTATGGGGCAGTAACAGTACACTTTTCAAAACGTGTTTTTCAGCCCGAAATAAACGCGTTTTTTCAGACAACTGAATCCCCATGTAGCAGCAAGGCTCAGAAGAGCCCACACACTCAGATCTTAACCCCAGTGTGCAGAAAGGTTCAAAACGTGTTTTTCAGCAGAAATAAACATGTTTCTGCAAGTTTGGTCAACCCCATGAAAGTTATGGGGCAGTAACAGTACACTTTTCAAAACGTGTTTTTCAGCCCGAAATAAACGCGTTTTTTCAGACAACTGAATCCCCATGTAGCAGCAAGGCTCAGAAGAGCCCACACACTCAGATCTTAACCCCAGTGTGCAGAAAGGTTCAAAACGTGTTTTTCAGCAGAAATAAACATGTTTCTGCAAGTTTGGTCAACCCCATGTAAGTTATGGGGCAGTAACAGTACACTCTGCAAAACGTGTTTTTCAACCCGAAATAAACGCGTTTTTTCAGACAACTGAATCCCCATGTAGCAGCAAGGCACAGAAGAGCCCACACACTCAGATCTTAACCCCAGCGTGCAAAAAGGTTCAAAACGTGTTTTTCAGCAGAAATAAACATGTTTCTGCAAGTTTGGTCAACCCCATGTAAGTTATGTTGCAGTAACAGTACACTTTTCAAAACGTGTTTTTCAGCCCGAAATAAACGCGTTTTTTCAGTCAACTGAATCCCCATGAAGCAGCAAGGCTCAGAAGAGCCCACACACTCAGATCTTAACCCCAGTTTGCAGAAAGGGTCAAAACGTGTTTTTCAGCAGAAATAAACATGTTTCTGCAAGTTTGGTCAACCCCATGTAAGTTATGGGGCTGTAACAGTACACTTTTCAAAACGTGTTTTTCAGCCCGAAATAAACGCGTTTTTTCAGACAACTGAATCCCCATGTAGCAGCAAGGCTCAGAAGAGCCCACACACTCAGATCTTAACCCCAGTGTGCAGAAAGGGTCAAAACGTGTTTTTCAGCAGAAATAAACATGTTTCTGCAAGTTTGGTCAACCCCATGTAAGTTATGGGGCAGTAACAGTACACTTTTCAAAACGTGTTTTTCAGCCCGAAATAAACACGTTTTTTCAGACAACTGAATCCCCATGTAGCAGCAAGGCTCAGAAGAGCCCACACACTCAGATCTTAACCCCAGTGTGCAGTAAGGTTCAAAACGTGTTTTTCAGCAGAAATAAACATGTTTCTGCAAGTTTGGTCAACCCCATGTAAGTTATGGGGCAGTAACAGTACACTTTTCAAAACGTGTTTTTCAGCCCGAAATAAACGCGTTTTTTCAGACAACTGAATCCCCATGTAGCAGCAAGGCTCAGAAGAGCCCACACACTCAGATCTTAACCCCAGTGTGCAGAAAGGTTCAAAACGTGTTTTTCAGCAGAAATAAACATGTTTCTGCAAGTTTGGTAAACCCCATGAAAGTTATGGGGCAGTAACAGTACACTTTTCAAAACGTGTTTTTCAGCCCGAAATAAACGCGTTTTTTCAGACAACTGAATCCCCATGTAGCAGCAAGGCTCAGAAGAGCCCACACACTCAGATCTTAACCCCAGTATGCAGAAAGGTTCAAAACGTGTTTTTCAGCAGAAATAAACATGTTTCTGCAAGTTTGGTCAACCCCATGTAAGTTATGGGGCAGTAACAGTACACTCTGCAAAACGTGTTTTTCAGCCCGAAATAAACGCGTTTTTTCAGACAACTGAATCCCCATGTAGCAGCAAGGCACAGAAGAGCCCACACACTCAGATCTTAACCCCAGCGTGCAAAAAGGTTCAAAACGTGTTTTTCAGCAGAAATAAACATGTTTCTGCAAGTTTGGTCAACCCCATGTAAGTTATGTTGCAGTAACAGTACACTTTTCAAAACGTGTTTTTCAGCCCGAAATAAACGCGTTTTTTCAGTCAACTGAATCCCCATGAAGCAGCAAGGCTCAGAAGAGCCCACACACTCAGATCTTAACCCCAGTTTGCAGAAAGGGTCAAAACGTGTTTTTCAGCAGAAATAACCATGTTTCTGCAAGTTTGGTCAACCCCATGTAAGTTATGGGGCTGTAACAGTACACTTTTCAAAACGTGTTTTTCAGCCCGAAATAAACGCGTTTTTTCAGACAACTGAATCCCCATGTAGCAGCAAGGCTCAGAAGAGCCCACACACTCAGATCTTAACCCCAGTTTGCAGAAAGGGTCAAAACGTGTTTTTCAGCAGAAATAAACATGTTTCTGCAAGTTTGGTCAACCCCATGTAAGTTATGGGGCAGTAACAGTACACTTTTCAAAACGTGTTTTTCAGCCCGAAATAAACGCGTTTTTTCAGACAACTGAATCCCCATGTAGCAGCAAGGCTCAGAAGAGCCCACACACTCAGATCTTAACTCCAGTGTGCAGTAAGGTTCAAAACGTGTTTTTCAGCAGAAATAAACGTTTCTGCAAGTTTGGTCAACCCCATGTAAGTTATGGGGCAGTAACAGTACACTTTTCAAAACGTGTTTTTCAGCCCGAAATAAACGCGTTTTTTCAGACAACTGAATCCCCATGTAGCAGCAAGGCTCAGAAGAGCCCACACACTCAGCTCTTATCCCCAGTGTGCAGAAAGGGTCAAAACGTGTTTTTCAGCAGAAATAAACATGTTTCTGCAAGTTTGGTCAACCCCATGTAAGTTATGGGGCAGTAACAGTACACTTTTCAAAACGTGTTTTTCAGCCCGAAATAAACGCGTTTTTTCAGACAACTGAATCCCCATGTAGCAGCAAGGCTCAGAAGAGCCCACACACTCAGCTCTTATCCCCAGTGTGCAGAAAGGGTCAAAACGTGTTTTTCAGCAGAAATAAACATGTTTCTGCAAGTTTGGTCAACCCCATGTAAGTTATGGGGCAGTAACAGTACACTTTTCAAAACGTGTTTTTCAGCCCGAAATAAACGCGTTTTTTCAGACAACTGAATCCCCATGTAGCAGCAAGGCTCAGAAGAGCCCACACACTCAGATCTTAACCCCAGTGTGCAGAAAGGTTCAAAACGTGTTTTTCAGCAGAAATAAACATGTTTCTGCAAGTTTGGTCAACCCCATGAAAGTTATGGGGCAGTAACAGTACACTTTTCAAAACGTGTTTTTCAGCCCGAAATAAACGCGTTTTTTCAGACAACTGAATCCCCATGTAGCAGCAAGGCTCAGAAGAGCCCACACACTCAGATCTTAACCCCAGTGTGCAGAAAGGTTCAAAACGTGTTTTTCAGCAGAAATAAACGTTTCTGCAAGTTTGGTCAACCCCATGTAAGTTATGGGGCAGTATCAGTACACTTTTCAAAACGTGTTTTTCAGCCCGAAATAAACGCGTTTTTTCAGACAACTGAATCCCCATGTAGCAGCAAGGCTCAGAAGAGCCCACACACTCAGATCTTAACCCCAGTGTGCAGAAAGGTTCAAAACGTGTTTTTCAGCAGAAATAAACATGTTTCTGCAAGTTTGGTCAACCCCATGTAAGGTATGGGGCAGTAACAGTACACTTTTCAAAACGTGTTTTTCAGCCCGAAATAAACGCGTTTTTTCAGACAACTAAATCCCCATGTAGCAGCAAGGCTCAGAAGAGCCCACACACTCAGATCTTAACCCCAGTGTGCAGAAAGGTTCAAAACGTGTTTTTCAGCAGAAATAAACATGTTTCTGCAAGTTTGGTCAACCCCATGTAAGTTATGGGGCAGTAACAGTACACTTTTCAAAACGTGTTTTTCAGCCCGAAATAAACGTGTTTTTTCAGACAACTGAATCCCCATGTAGCAGCAAGGCTCAGAAGACCCCACACACTCATATCTTAACCCCAGTGTGCAAAAAGGTTCAAAACGTGTTTTTCAGCAGAAATAAACATGTTTCTGCAAGTTTGGTCAACCCCATGAAAGTTATGGGGCAGTAACAGTACACTTTTCAAAACGTGTTTTTCAGCCCGAAATAAACGCGTTTTTTCAGACAACTGAATCCCCATGTAGCAGCAAGGCTCAGAAGAGCCCACACACTCAGATCTTAACCCCAGTGTGCAGTAAGGTTCAAAACGTGTTTTTCAGCAGAAATAAACATGTTTCTGCAAGTTTGGTCAACCCCATGTAAGTTATGGGGCAGTAACAGTACACTTTTCAAAACGTGTTTTTCAGCCCGAAATAAACGCGTTTTTTCAGACAACTGAATCCCCATGTAGCAGCAAGGCTCAGAAGAGCCCACACACTCAGATCTTAACCCCAGTGTGCAGAAAGGTTCAAAACGTGTTTTTCAGCAGAAATAAACATGTTTCTGCAAGTTTGGTCAACCCCATGAAAGTTATGGGGCAGTAACAGTACACTTTTCAAAACGTGTTTTTCAGCCCGAAATAAACGCGTTTTTTCAGACAACTGAATCCCCATGTAGCAGCAAGGCTCAGAAGAGCCCACACACTCAGATCTTAACCCCAGTGTGCAGAAAGGTTCAAAACGTGTTTTTCAGCAGAAATAAACATGTTTCTGCAAGTTTGGTCAACCCCATGTAAGTTATGGGGCAGTAACAGTACACTCTGCAAAACGTGTTTTTCAGCCCGAAATAAACGCGTTTTTTCAGACAACTGAATCCCCATGTAGCAGCAAGGCACAGAAGAGCCCACACACTCAGATCTTAACCCCAGCGTGCAAAAAGGTTCAAAACGTGTTTTTCAGCAGAAATAAACATGTTTCTGCAAGTTTGGTCAACCCCATGTAAGTTATGTTGCAGTAACAGTACACTTTTCAAAACGTGTTTTTCAGCCCGAAATAAACGCGTTTTTTCAGACAACTGAATCCCCATGTAGCAGCAAGGCTCAGAAGAGCCCACACACTCAGATCTTAACCCCAGTGTGCAGAAAGGGTCAAAACGTGTTTTTCAGCAGAAATAAACATGTTTCTGCAAGTTTGGTCAACCCCATGTAAGTTATGGGGCAGTAACAGTACACTTTTCAAAACGTGTTTTTCAGCCCGAAATAAACGCGTTTTTTCAGACAACTGAATCCCCATGTAGCAGCAAGGCTCAGAAGAGCCCACACACTCATATCTTAACCCCAGTGTGCAGTAAGGTTCAAAACGTGTTTTTCAGCAGAAATAAACATGTTTCTGCAAGTTTGGTCAACCCCATGTAAGTTATGGGGCAGTAACAGTACACTTTTCAAAACGTGTTTTTCAGCCCGAAATAAACGCGTTTTTTCAGACAACTGAATCCCCATGTAGCAGCAAGGCTCAGAAGAGCCCACACACTCAGATCTTAACCCCAGTGTGCAGAAAGGTTCAAAACGTGTTTTTCAGCAGAAATAAACATGTTTCTGCAAGTTTGGTCAACCCCATGAAAGTTATGGGGCAGTAACAGTACACTTTTCAAAACGTGTTTTTCAGCCCGAAATAAACGCGTTTTTTCAGACAACTGAATCCCCATGTAGCAGCAAGGCTCAGAAGAGCCCACACACTCAGATCTTAACCCCAGTGTGCAGAAAGGTTCAAAACGTGTTTTTCAGCAGAAATAAACATGTTTCTGCAAGTTTGGTCAACCCCATGTAAGTTATGGGGCAGTAACAGTACACTCTGCAAAACGTGTTTTTCAACCCGAAATAAACGCGTTTTTTCAGACAACTGAATCCCCATGTAGCAGCAAGGCACAGAAGAGCCCACACACTCAGATCTTAACCCCAGCGTGCAAAAAGGTTCAAAACGTGTTTTTCAGCAGAAATAAACATGTTTCTGCAAGTTTGGTCAACCCCATGTAAGTTATGTTGCAGTAACAGTACACTTTTCAAAACGTGTTTTTCAGCCCGAAATAAACGCGTTTTTTCAGTCAACTGAATCCCCATGAAGCAGCAAGGCTCAGAAGAGCCCACACACTCAGATCTTAACCCCAGTTTGCAGAAAGGGTCAAAACGTGTTTTTCAGCAGAAATAAACATGTTTCTGCAAGTTTGGTCAACCCCATGTAAGTTATGGGGCTGTAACAGTACACTTTTCAAAACGTGTTTTTCAGCCCGAAATAAACGCGTTTTTTCAGACAACTGAATCCCCATGTAGCAGCAAGGCTCAGAAGAGCCCACACACTCAGATCTTAACCCCAGTGTGCAGAAAGGGTCAAAACGTGTTTTTCAGCAGAAATAAACATGTTTCTGCAAGTTTGGTCAACCCCATGTAAGTTATGGGGCAGTAACAGTACACTTTTCAAAACGTGTTTTTCAGCCCGAAATAAACACGTTTTTTCAGACAACTGAATCCCCATGTAGCAGCAAGGCTCAGAAGAGCCCACACACTCAGATCTTAACCCCAGTGTGCAGTAAGGTTCAAAACGTGTTTTTCAGCAGAAATAAACATGTTTCTGCAAGTTTGGTCAACCCCATGTAAGTTATGGGGCAGTAACAGTACACTTTTCAAAACGTGTTTTTCAGCCCGAAATAAACGCGTTTTTTCAGACAACTGAATCCCCATGTAGCAGCAAGGCTCAGAAGAGCCCACACACTCAGATCTTAACCCCAGTGTGCAGAAAGGTTCAAAACGTGTTTTTCAGCAGAAATAAACATGTTTCTGCAAGTTTGGTAAACCCCATGAAAGTTATGGGGCAGTAACAGTACACTTTTCAAAACGTGTTTTTCAGCCCGAAATAAACGCGTTTTTTCAGACAACTGAATCCCCATGTAGCAGCAAGGCTCAGAAGAGCCCACACACTCAGATCTTAACCCCAGTATGCAGAAAGGTTCAAAACGTGTTTTTCAGCAGAAATAAACATGTTTCTGCAAGTTTGGTCAACCCCATGTAAGTTATGGGGCAGTAACAGTACACTCTGCAAAACGTGTTTTTCAGCCCGAAATAAACGCGTTTTTTCAGACAACTGAATCCCCATGTAGCAGCAAGGCACAGAAGAGCCCACACACTCAGATCTTAACCCCAGCGTGCAAAAAGGTTCAAAACGTGTTTTTCAGCAGAAATAAACATGTTTCTGCAAGTTTGGTCAACCCCATGTAAGTTATGTTGCAGTAACAGTACACTTTTCAAAACGTGTTTTTCAGCCCGAAATAAACGCGTTTTTTCAGTCAACTGAATCCCCATGAAGCAGCAAGGCTCAGAAGAGCCCACACACTCAGATCTTAACCCCAGTTTGCAGAAAGGGTCAAAACGTGTTTTTCAGCAGAAATAACCATGTTTCTGCAAGTTTGGTCAACCCCATGTAAGTTATGGGGCTGTAACAGTACACTTTTCAAAACGTGTTTTTCAGCCCGAAATAAACGCGTTTTTTCAGACAACTGAATCCCCATGTAGCAGCAAGGCTCAGAAGAGCCCACACACTCAGATCTTAACCCCAGTTTGCAGAAAGGGTCAAAACGTGTTTTTCAGCAGAAATAAACATGTTTCTGCAAGTTTGGTCAACCCCATGTAAGTTATGGGGCAGTAACAGTACACTTTTCAAAACGTGTTTTTCAGCCCGAAATAAACGCGTTTTTTCAGACAACTGAATCCCCATGTAGCAGCAAGGCTCAGAAGAGCCCACACACTCAGATCTTAACTCCAGTGTGCAGTAAGGTTCAAAACGTGTTTTTCAGCAGAAATAAACGTTTCTGCAAGTTTGGTCAACCCCATGTAAGTTATGGGGCAGTAACAGTACACTTTTCAAAACGTGTTTTTCAGCCCGAAATAAACGCGTTTTTTCAGACAACTGAATCCCCATGTAGCAGCAAGGCTCAGAAGAGCCCACACACTCAGCTCTTATCCCCAGTGTGCAGAAAGGGTCAAAACGTGTTTTTCAGCAGAAATAAACATGTTTCTGCAAGTTTGGTCAACCCCATGTAAGTTATGGGGCAGTAACAGTACACTTTTCAAAACGTGTTTTTCAGCCCGAAATAAACGCGTTTTTTCAGACAACTGAATCCCCATGTAGCAGCAAGGCTCAGAAGAGCCCACACACTCAGCTCTTATCCCCAGTGTGCAGAAAGGGTCAAAACGTGTTTTTCAGCAGAAATAAACATGTTTCTGCAAGTTTGGTCAACCCCATGTAAGTTATGGGGCAGTAACAGTACACTTTTCAAAACGTGTTTTTCAGCCCGAAATAAACGCGTTTTTTCAGACAACTGAATCCCCATGTAGCAGCAAGGCTCAGAAGAGCCCACACACTCAGATCTTAACCCCAGTGTGCAGAAAGGTTCAAAACGTGTTTTTCAGCAGAAATAAACATGTTTCTGCAAGTTTGGTCAACCCCATGAAAGTTATGGGGCAGTAACAGTACACTTTTCAAAACGTGTTTTTCAGCCCGAAATAAACGCGTTTTTTCAGACAACTGAATCCCCATGTAGCAGCAAGGCTCAGAAGAGCCCACACACTCAGATCTTAACCCCAGTGTGCAGAAAGGTTCAAAACGTGTTTTTCAGCAGAAATAAACATGTTTCTGCAAGTTTGGTCAACCCCATGTAAGTTATGGGGCAGTATCAGTACACTTTTCAAAACGTGTTTTTCAGCCCGAAATAAACGCGTTTTTTCAGACAACTGAATCCCCATGTAGCAGCAAGGCTCAGAAGAGCCCACACACTCAGATCTTAACCCCAGTGTGCAGAAAGGTTCAAAACGTGTTTTTCAGCAGAAATAAACATGTTTCTGCAAGTTTGGTCAACCCCATGTAAGGTATGGGGCAGTAACAGTACACTTTTCAAAACGTGTTTTTCAGCCCGAAATAAACGCGTTTTTTCAGACAACTAAATCCCCATGTAGCAGCAAGGCTCAGAAGAGCCCACACACTCAGATCTTAACCCCAGTGTGCAGAAAGGTTCAAAACGTGTTTTTCAGCAGAAATAAACATGTTTCTGCAAGTTTGGTCAACCCCATGTAAGTTATGGGGCAGTAACAGTACACTTTTCAAAACGTGTTTTTCAGCCCGAAATAAACGTGTTTTTTCAGACAACTGAATCCCCATGTAGCAGCAAGGCTCAGAAGACCCCACACACTCATATCTTAACCCCAGTGTGCAAAAAGGTTCAAAACGTGTTTTTCAGCAGAAATAAACATGTTTCTGCAAGTTTGGTCAACCCCATGAAAGTTATGGGGCAGTAACAGTACACTTTTCAAAACGTGTTTTTCAGCCCGAAATAAACGCGTTTTTTCAGACAACTGAATCCCCATGTAGCAGCAAGGCTCAGAAGAGCCCACACACTCAGATCTTAACCCCAGTGTGCAGTAAGGTTCAAAACGTGTTTTTCAGCAGAAATAAACATGTTTCTGCAAGTTTGGTCAACCCCATGTAAGTTATGGGGCAGTAACAGTACACTTTTCAAAACGTGTTTTTCAGCCCGAAATAAACGCGTTTTTTCAGACAACTGAATCCCCATGTAGCAGCAAGGCTCAGAAGAGCCCACACACTCAGATCTTAACCCCAGTGTGCAGAAAGGTTCAAAACGTGTTTTTCAGCAGAAATAAACATGTTTCTGCAAGTTTGGTCAACCCCATGAAAGTTATGGGGCAGTAACAGTACACTTTTCAAAACGTGTTTTTCAGCCCGAAATAAACGCGTTTTTTCAGACAACTGAATCCCCATGTAGCAGCAAGGCTCAGAAGAGCCCACACACTCAGATCTTAACCCCAGTGTGCAGAAAGGTTCAAAACGTGTTTTTCAGCAGAAATAAACATGTTTCTGCAAGTTTGGTCAACCCCATGTAAGTTATGGGGCAGTAACAGTACACTCTGCAAAACGTGTTTTTCAGCCCGAAATAAACGCGTTTTTTCAGACAACTGAATCCCCATGTAGCAGCAAGGCTCAGAAGAGCCCACACACTCAGATCTTAACCCCAGTGTGCAGAAAGGTTCAAAACGTGTTTTTCAGCAGAAATAAACATGTTTCTGCAAGTTTGGTCAACCCCATGTAAGGTATGGGGCAGTAACAGTACACTTTTCAAAACGTGTTTTTCAGCCCGAAATAAACGCGTTTTTTCAGACAACTAAATCCCCATGTAGCAGCAAGGCTCAGAAGAGCCCACACACTCAGATCTTAACCCCAGTGTGCAGAAAGGTTCAAAACGTGTTTTTCAGCAGAAATAAACATGTTTCTGCAAGTTTGGTCAACCCCATGTAAGTTATGGGGCAGTAACAGTACACTTTTCAAAACGTGTTTTTCAGCCCGAAATAAACGTGTTTTTTCAGACAACTGAATCCCCATGTAGCAGCAAGGCTCAGAAGACCCCACACACTCATATCTTAACCCCAGTGTGCAAAAAGGTTCAAAACGTGTTTTTCAGCAGAAATAAACATGTTTCTGCAAGTTTGGTCAACCCCATGAAAGTTATGGGGCAGTAACAGTACACTTTTCAAAACGTGTTTTTCAGCCCGAAATAAACGCGTTTTTTCAGACAACTGAATCCCCATGTAGCAGCAAGGCTCAGAAGAGCCCACACACTCAGATCTTAACCCCAGTGTGCAGTAAGGTTCAAAACGTGTTTTTCAGCAGAAATAAACATGTTTCTGCAAGTTTGGTCAACCCCATGTAAGTTATGGGGCAGTAACAGTACACTTTTCAAAACGTGTTTTTCAGCCCGAAATAAACGCGTTTTTTCAGACAACTGAATCCCCATGTAGCAGCAAGGCTCAGAAGAGCCCACACACTCAGATCTTAACCCCAGTGTGCAGAAAGGTTCAAAACGTGTTTTTCAGCAGAAATAAACATGTTTCTGCAAGTTTGGTCAACCCCATGAAAGTTATGGGGCAGTAACAGTACACTTTTCAAAACGTGTTTTTCAGCCCGAAATAAACGCGTTTTTTCAGACAACTGAATCCCCATGTAGCAGCAAGGCTCAGAAGAGCCCACACACTCAGATCTTAACCCCAGTGTGCAGAAAGGTTCAAAACGTGTTTTTCAGCAGAAATAAACATGTTTCTGCAAGTTTGGTCAACCCCATGTAAGTTATGGGGCAGTAACAGTACACTCTGCAAAACGTGTTTTTCAGCCCGAAATAAACGCGTTTTTTCAGACAACTGAATCCCCATGTAGCAGCAAGGCACAGAAGAGCCCACACACTCAGATCTTAACCCCAGCGTGCAAAAAGGTTCAAAACGTGTTTTTCAGCAGAAATAAACATGTTTCTGCAAGTTTGGTCAACCCCATGTAAGTTATGTTGCAGTAACAGTACACTTTTCAAAACGTGTTTTTCAGCCCGAAATAAACGCGTTTTTTCAGTCAACTGAATCCCCATGAAGCAGCAAGGCTCAGAAGAGCCCACACACTCAGATCTTAACCCCAGTTTGCAGAAAGGGTCAAAACGTGTTTTTCAGCAGAAATAAACATGTTTCTGCAAGTTTGGTCAACCCCATGTAAGTTATGGGGCTGTAACAGTACACTTTTCAAAACGTGTTTTTCAGCCCGAAATAAACGCGTTTTTTCAGACAACTGAATCCCCATGTAGCAGCAAGGCTCAGAAGAGCCCACACACTCAGATCTTAACCCCAGTTTGCAGAAAGGGTCAAAACGTGTTTTTCAGCAGAAATAAACATGTTTCTGCAAGTTTGGTCAACCCCATGTAAGTTATGGGGCAGTAACAGTACACTTTTCAAAACGTGTTTTTCAGCCCGAAATAAACGCGTTTTTTCAGACAACTGAATCCCCATGTAGCAGCAAGGCTCAGAAGAGCCCACACACTCAGATCTTAACTCCAGTGTGCAGTAAGGTTCAAAACGTGTTTTTCAGCAGAAATAAACGTTTCTGCAAGTTTGGTCAACCCCATGTAAGTTATGGGGCAGTAACAGTACACTTTTCAAAACGTGTTTTTCAGCCCGAAATAAACGCGTTTTTTCAGACAACTGAATCCCCATGTAGCAGCAAGGCTCAGAAGAGCCCACACACTCAGCTCTTATCCCCAGTGTGCAGAAAGGGTCAAAACGTGTTTTTCAGCAGAAATAAACATGTTTCTGCAAGTTTGGTCAACCCCATGTAAGTTATGGGGCAGTAACAGTACACTTTTCAAAACGTGTTTTTCAGCCCGAAATAAACGCGTTTTTTCAGACAACTGAATCCCCATGTAGCAGCAAGGCTCAGAAGAGCCCACACACTCAGCTCTTATCCCCAGTGTGCAGAAAGGGTCAAAACGTGTTTTTCAGCAGAAATAAACATGTTTCTGCAAGTTTGGTCAACCCCATGTAAGTTATGGGGCAGTAACAGTACACTTTTCAAAACGTGTTTTTCAGCCCGAAATAAACGCGTTTTTTCAGACAACTGAATCCCCATGTAGCAGCAAGGCTCAGAAGAGCCCACACACTCAGCTCTTATCCCCAGTGTGCAGAAAGGGTCAAAACGTGTTTTTCAGCAGAAATAAACATGTTTCTGCAAGTTTGGTCAACCCCATGTAAGTTATGGGGCAGTAACAGTACACTTTTCAAAACGTGTTTTTCAGCCCGAAATAAACGCGTTTTTTCAGACAACTGAATCCCCATGTAGCAGCAAGGCTCAGAAGAGCCCACACACTCAGATCTTAACCCCAGTGTGCAGAAAGGTTCAAAACGTGTTTTTCAGCAGAAATAAACATGTTTCTGCAAGTTTGGTCAACCCCATGAAAGTTATGGGGCAGTAACAGTACACTTTTCAAAACGTGTTTTTCAGCCCGAAATAAACGCGTTTTTTCAGACAACTGAATCCCCATGTAGCAGCAAGGCTCAGAAGAGCCCACACACTCAGATCTTAACCCCAGTGTGCAGAAAGGTTCAAAACGTGTTTTTCAGCAGAAATAAACATGTTTCTGCAAGTTTGGTCAACCCCATGTAAGTTATGGGGCAGTAACAGTACACTCTGCAAAACGTGTTTTTCAGCCCGAAATAAACGCGTTTTTTCAGACAACTGAATCCCCATGAAGCAGCAAGGCTCAGAAGAGCCCACACACTCAGCTCTTATCCCCAGTGTGCAGAAAGGGTCAAAACGTGTTTTTCAGCAGAAATAAACATGTTTCTGCAAGTTTGGTCAACCCCATGTAAGTTATGGGGCAGTATCAGTACACTTTTCAAAACGTGTTTTTCAGCCCGAAATAAACGCGTTTTTTCAGACAACTGAATCCCCATGTAGCAGCAAGGCTCAGAAGAGCCCACACACTCAGATCTTAACCCCAGTGTGCAGAAAGGTTCAAAACGTGTTTTTCAGCAGAAATAAACATGTTTCTGCAAGTTTGGTCAACCCCATGTAAGGTATGGGGCAGTAACAGTACACTTTTCAAAACGTGTTTTTCAGCCCGAAATAAACGCGTTTTTTCAGACAACTAAATCCCCATGTAGCAGCAAGGCTCAGAAGAGCCCACACACTCAGATCTTAACCCCAGTGTGCAGAAAGGTTCAAAACGTGTTTTTCAGCAGAAATAAACATGTTTCTGCAAGTTTGGTCAACCCCATGTAAGTTATGGGGCAGTAACAGTACACTTTTCAAAACGTGTTTTTCAGCCCGAAATAAACGTGTTTTTTCAGACAACTGAATCCCCATGTAGCAGCAAGGCTCAGAAGAGCCCACACACTCAGATCTTAACCCCAGTGTGCAAAAAGGTTCAAAACGTGTTTTTCAGCAGAAATAAACATGTTTCTTCAAGTTTGGTCAACCCCATGTAAGTTATGGGGCAGTAACAGTACACTTTTCAAAACGTGTTTTTCAGCCCGAAATAAACGCGTTTTTTCAGACAACTGAATCCCCATGTAGCAGCAAGGCTCAGAAGAGCCCACACACTCAGATCTTAACCCCAGTGTGCAGAAAGGTTCAAAACGTGTTTTTCAGCAGAAATAAACGTTTCTGCAAGTTTGGTCAACCCCATGAAAGTTATGGGGCAGTAACAGTACACTTTTCAAAACGTGTTTTTCAGCCCGAAATAAACGCGTTTTTTCAGACAACTGAATCCCCATGTAGCAGCAAGGCTCAGAAGAGCCCACACACTCAGATCTTAACCCCAGTGTGCAGAAAGGTTCAAAACGTGTTTTTCAGCAGAAATAAACATGTTTCTGCAAGTTTGGTCAACCCCATGTAAGTTATGGGGCAGTAACAGTACACTCTGCAAAACGTGTTTTTCAGCCCGAAATAAACGCGTTTTTTCAGACAACTGAATCCCCATGAAGCAGCAAGGCTCAGAAGAGCCCACACACTCAGCTCTTATCCCCAGTGTGCAGAAAGGGTCAAAACGTGTTTTTCAGCAGAAATAAACATGTTTCTGCAAGTTTGGTCAACCCCATGTAAGTTATGGGGCAGTAACAGTACACTTTTCAAAACGTGTTTTTCAGCCCGAAATAAACGCGTTTTTTCAGACAACTGAATCCCCATGTAGCAGCAAGGCTCAGAAGAGCCCACACACTCAGATCTTAACCCCAGTGTGCAGTAAGGTTCAAAACGTGTTTTTCAGCAGAAATAAACATGTTTCTGCAAGTTTGGTCAACCCCATGTAAGTTATGGGGCAGTAACAGTACACTTTTCAAAACGTGTTTTTCAGCCCGAAATAAACCCTTTTTTTCAGACAACTGAATCCCCATGTAGCAGCAAGGCTCAGAAGAGCCCACACACTCAGATCTTAACCCCAGTGTGCAGAAAGGTTCAAAACGTGTTTTTCAGCAGAAATAAACATGTTTCTGCAAGTTTGGTCAACCCCATGAAAGTTATGGGGCAGTAACAGTACACTTTTCAAAACGTGTTTTTCAGCCCGAAATAAACGCGTTTTTTCAGACATCTGAATCCCCATGTAGCAGCAAGGCTCAGAAGAGCCCACACACTCAGATCTTAACCCCAGTGTGCAGAAAGGTTCAAAACGTGTTTTTCAGCAGAAATAAACATGTTTCTGCAAGTTTGGTCAACCCCATGTAAGTTATGGGGCAGTAACAGTACACTTTTCAAAACGTGTTTTTCAGCCCGAAATAAACGCGTTTTTTCAGACAACTGAATCCCCATGTAGCAGCAAGGCTCAGAAGAGCCCACACACTCAGATCTTAACCCCAGTGTGCAGAAAGGTTCAAAACGTGTTTTTCAGCAGAAATAAACATGTTTCTGCAAGTTTGGTCAACCCCATGTAAGGTATGGGGCAGTAACAGTACACTTTTCAAAACGTGTTTTTCAGCCCGAAATAAACGCGTTTTTTCAGACAACTGAATCCCCATGTAGCAGCAAGGCTCAGAAGAGCCCACACACTCAGATCTTAACCCCAGTGTGCAGAAAGGTTCAAAACATGTTTTTCAGCAGAAATAAACATGTTTCTGCAAGTTTGGTCAACCCCATGTAAGTTATGGGGCAGTAACAGTACACTTTTCAAAATGTGTTTTTCAGCCCGAAATAAACGCGTTTTTTCAGACAACTGAATCCCCATGTAGCAGCAAGGCTCAGAAGAGCCCACACACTCAGATCTTAACTCCAGTGTGCAGTAAGGTTCAAAACGTGTTTTTCAGCAGAAATAAACGTTTCTGCAAGTTTGGTCAACCCCATGTAAGTTATGGGGCAGTAACAGTACACTTTTCAAAACGTGTTTTTCAGCCCGAAATAAACGCGTTTTTTCAGACAACTGAATCCCCATGTAGCAGCAAGGCTCAGAAGAGCCCACACACTCAGCTCTTATCCCCAGTGTGCAGAAAGGGTCAAAACGTGTTTTTCAGCAGAAATAAACATGTTTCTGCAAGTTTGGTCAACCCCATGTAAGTTATGGGGCAGTAACAGTACACTTTTCAAAACGTGTTTTTCAGCCCGAAATAAACGCGTTTTTTCAGACAACTGAATCCCCATGTAGCAGCAAGGCTCAGAAGAGCCCACACACTCAGCTCTTATCCCCAGTGTGCAGAAAGGGTCAAAACGTGTTTTTCAGCAGAAATAAACATGTTTCTGCAAGTTTGGTCAACCCCATGAAAGTTATGGGGCAGTAACAGTACACTTTTCAAAACGTGTTTTTCAGCCCGAAATAAACGCGTTTTTTCAGACAACTGAATCCCCATGTAGCAGCAAGGCTCAGAAGAGCCCACACACTCAGATCTTAACCCCAGTGTGCAGTAAGGTTCAAAACGTGTTTTTCAGCAGAAATAAACATGTTTCTGCAAGTTTGGTCAACCCCATGTAAGTTATGGGGCAGTAACAGTACACTTTTCAAAACGTGTTTTTCAGCCCGAAATAAACGCGTTTTTTCAGACAACTGAATCCCCATGTAGCAGCAAGGCTCAGAAGAGCCCACACACTCAGATCTTAACCCCAGTGTGCAGAAAGGTTCAAAACGTGTTTTTCAGCAGAAATAAACATGTTTCTGCAAGTTTGGTCAACCCCATGAAAGTTATGGGGCAGTAACAGTACACTTTTCAAAACGTGTTTTTCAGCCCGAAATAAACGCGTTTTTTCAGACAACTGAATCCCCATGTAGCAGCAAGGCTCAGAAGAGCCCACACACTCAGATCTTAACCCCAGTGTGCAGAAAGGTTCAAAACGTGTTTTTCAGCAGAAATAAACGTTTCTGCAAGTTTGGTCAACCCCATGAAAGTTATGGGGCAGTAACAGTACACTTTTCAAAACGTGTTTTTCAGCCCGAAATAAACGCGTTTTTTCAGACAACTGAATCCCCATGTAGCAGCAAGGCTCAGAAGAGCCCACACACTCAGATCTTAACCCCAGTGTGCAGAAAGGTTCAAAACGTGTTTTTCAGCAGAAATAAACATGTTTCTGCAAGTTTGGTCAACCCCATGTAAGTTATGGGGCAGTAACAGTACACTTTTCAAAACGTGTTTTTCAGCCCGAAATAAACGCGTTTTTTCAGACAACTGAATCCCCATGTAGCAGCAAGGCTCAGAAGAGCCCACACACTCAGATCTTAACCCCAGTGTGCAGAAAGGTTCAAAACGTGTTTTTCAGCAGAAATAAACATGTTTCTGCAAGTTTGGTCAACCCCATGAAAGTTATGGGGCAGTAACAGTACACTTTTCAAAACGTGTTTTTCAGCCCGAAATAAACGCGTTTTTTCAGACAACTGAATCCCCATGTAGCAGCAAGGCTCAGAAGAGCCCACACACTCAGATCTTAACCCCAGTGTGCAGAAAGGTTCAAAACGTGTTTTTCAGCAGAAATAAACGTTTCTGCAAGTTTGGTCAACCCCATGAAAGTTATGGGGCAGTAACAGTACACTTTTCAAAACGTGTTTTTCAGCCCGAAATAAACGCGTTTTTTCAGACAACTGAATCCCCATGTAGCAGCAAGGCTCAGAAGAGCCCACACACTCAGATCTTAACCCCAGTGTGCAGAAAGGTTCAAAACGTGTTTTTCAGCAGAAATAAACATGTTTCTGCAAGTTTGGTCAACCCCATGTAAGTTATGGGGCAGTAACAGTACACTCTGCAAAACGTGTTTTTCAGCCCGAAATAAACGCGTTTTTTCAGACAACTGAATCCCCATGAAGCAGCAAGGCTCAGAAGAGCCCACACACTCAGCTCTTATCCCCAGTGTGCAGAAAGGGTCAAAACGTGTTTTTCAGGAGAAATAAACATGTTTCTGCAAGTTTGGTCAACCCCATGTAAGTTATGGGGCAGTAACAGTACACTTTTCAAAACGTGTTTTTCAGCCCGAAATAAACGCGTTTTTTCAGACAACTGAATCCCCATGTAGCAGCAAGGCTCAGAAGAGCCCACACACTCAGATCTTAACCCCAGTGTGCAGTAAGGTTCAAAACGTGTTTTTCAGCAGAAATAAACATGTTTCTGCAAGTTTGGTCAACCCCATGTAAGTTATGGGGCAGTAACAGTACACTTTTCAAAACGTGTTTTTCAGCCCGAAATAAACCCTTTTTTTCAGACAACTGAATCCCCATGTAGCAGCAAGGCTCAGAAGAGCCCACACACTCAGATCTTAACCCCAGTGTGCAGAAAGGTTCAAAACGTGTTTTTCAGCAGAAATAAACATGTTTCTGCAAGTTTGGTCAACCCCATGAAAGTTATGGGGCAGTAACAGTACACTTTTCAAAACGTGTTTTTCAGCCCGAAATAAACGCGTTTTTTCAGACATCTGAATCCCCATGTAGCAGCAAGGCTCAGAAGAGCCCACACACTCAGATCTTAACCCCAGTGTGCAGAAAGGTTCAAAACGTGTTTTTCAGCAGAAATAAACATGTTTCTGCAAGTTTGGTCAACCCCATGTAAGTTATGGGGCAGTAACAGTACACTTTTCAAAACGTGTTTTTCAGCCCGAAATAAACGCGTTTTTTCAGACAACTGAATCCCCATGTAGCAGCAAGGCTCAGAAGAGCCCACACACTCAGATCTTAACCCCAGTGTGCAGAAAGGTTCAAAACGTGTTTTTCAGCAGAAATAAACATGTTTCTGCAAGTTTGGTCAACCCCATGTAAGGTATGGGGCAGTAACAGTACACTTTTCAAAACGTGTTTTTCAGCCCGAAATAAACGCGTTTTTTCAGACAACTGAATCCCCATGTAGCAGCAAGGCTCAGAAGAGCCCACACACTCAGATCTTAACCCCAGTGTGCAGAAAGGTTCAAAACATGTTTTTCAGCAGAAATAAACATGTTTCTGCAAGTTTGGTCAACCCCATGTAAGTTATGGGGCAGTAACAGTACACTTTTCAAAATGTGTTTTTCAGCCCGAAATAAACGCGTTTTTTCAGACAACTGAATCCCCATGTAGCAGCAAGGCTCAGAAGAGCCCACACACTCAGATCTTAACTCCAGTGTGCAGTAAGGTTCAAAACGTGTTTTTCAGCAGAAATAAACGTTTCTGCAAGTTTGGTCAACCCCATGTAAGTTATGGGGCAGTAACAGTACACTTTTCAAAACGTGTTTTTCAGCCCGAAATAAACGCGTTTTTTCAGACAACTGAATCCCCATGTAGCAGCAAGGCTCAGAAGAGCCCACACACTCAGCTCTTATCCCCAGTGTGCAGAAAGGGTCAAAACGTGTTTTTCAGCAGAAATAAACATGTTTCTGCAAGTTTGGTCAACCCCATGTAAGTTATGGGGCAGTAACAGTACACTTTTCAAAACGTGTTTTTCAGCCCGAAATAAACGCGTTTTTTCAGACAACTGAATCCCCATGTAGCAGCAAGGCTCAGAAGAGCCCACACACTCAGCTCTTATCCCCAGTGTGCAGAAAGGGTCAAAACGTGTTTTTCAGCAGAAATAAACATGTTTCTGCAAGTTTGGTCAACCCCATGAAAGTTATGGGGCAGTAACAGTACACTTTTCAAAACGTGTTTTTCAGCCCGAAATAAACGCGTTTTTTCAGACAACTGAATCCCCATGTAGCAGCAAGGCTCAGAAGAGCCCACACACTCAGATCTTAACCCCAGTGTGCAGTAAGGTTCAAAACGTGTTTTTCAGCAGAAATAAACATGTTTCTGCAAGTTTGGTCAACCCCATGTAAGTTATGGGGCAGTAACAGTACACTTTTCAAAACGTGTTTTTCAGCCCGAAATAAACGCGTTTTTTCAGACAACTGAATCCCCATGTAGCAGCAAGGCTCAGAAGAGCCCACACACTCAGATCTTAACCCCAGTGTGCAGAAAGGTTCAAAACGTGTTTTTCAGCAGAAATAAACATGTTTCTGCAAGTTTGGTCAACCCCATGAAAGTTATGGGGCAGTAACAGTACACTTTTCAAAACGTGTTTTTCAGCCCGAAATAAACGCGTTTTTTCAGACAACTGAATCCCCATGTAGCAGCAAGGCTCAGAAGAGCCCACACACTCAGATCTTAACCCCAGCGTGCAAAAAGGTTCAAAACGTGTTTTTCAGCAGAAATAAACATGTTTCTGCAAGTTTGGTCAACCCCATGTAAGTTATGTTGCAGTAACAGTACACTTTTCAAAACGTGTTTTTCAGCCCGAAATAAACGCGTTTTTTCAGTCAACTGAATCCCCATGAAGCAGCAAGGCTCAGAAGAGCCCACACACTCAGATCTTAACCCCAGTTTGCAGAAAGGGTCAAAACGTGTTTTTCAGCAGAAATAAACATGTTTCTGCAAGTTTGGTCAACCCCATGTAAGTTATGGGGCTGTAACAGTACACTTTTCAAAACGTGTTTTTCAGCCCGAAATAAACGCGTTTTTTCAGACAACTGAATCCCCATGTAGCAGCAAGGCTCAGAAGAGCCCACACACTCAGATCTTAACCCCAGTTTGCAGAAAGGGTCAAAACGTGTTTTTCAGCAGAAATAAACATGTTTCTGCAAGTTTGGTCAACCCCATGTAAGTTATGGGGCAGTAACAGTACACTTTTCAAAACGTGTTTTTCAGCCCGAAATAAACGCGTTTTTTCAGACAACTGAATCCCCATGTAGCAGCAAGGCTCAGAAGAGCCCACACACTCAGATCTTAACTCCAGTGTGCAGTAATGTTCAAAACGTGTTTTTCAGCAGAAATAAACGTTTCTGCAAGTTTGGTCAACCCCATGTAAGTTATGGGGCAGTAACAGTACACTTTTCAAAACGTGTTTTTCAGCCCGAAATAAACGCGTTTTTTCAGACAACTGAATCCCCATGTAGCAGCAAGGCTCAGAAGAGCCCACACACTCAGATCTTAACCCCAGTGTGCAGAAAGGTTCAAAACGTGTTTTTCAGCAGAAATAAACATGTTTCTGCAAGTTTGGTCAACCCCATGTAAGGTATGGGGCAGTAACAGTACACTTTTCAAAACGTGTTTTTCAGCCCGAAATAAACGCGTTTTTTCAGACAACTAAATCCCCATGTAGCAGCAAGGCTCAGAAGAGCCCACACACTCAGATCTTAACCCCAGTGTGCAGAAAGGTTCAAAACGTGTTTTTCAGCAGAAATAAACATGTTTCTGCAAGTTTGGTCAACCCCATGTAAGTTATGGGGCAGTAACAGTACACTTTTCAAAACGTGTTTTTCAGCCCGAAATAAACGTGTTTTTTCAGACAACTGAATCCCCATGTAGCAGCAAGGCTCAGAAGAGCCCACACACTCAGATCTTAACCCCAGTGTGCAAAAAGGTTCAAAACGTGTTTTTCAGCAGAAATAAACATGTTTCTTCAAGTTTGGTCAACCCCATGTAAGTTATGGGGCAGTAACAGTACACTTTTCAAAACGTGTTTTTCAGCCCGAAATAAACGCGTTTTTTCAGACAACTGAATCCCCATGTAGCAGCAAGGCTCAGAAGAGCCCACACACTCAGATCTTAACCCCAGTGTGCAGAAAGGTTCAAAACGTGTTTTTCAGCAGAAATAAACGTTTCTGCAAGTTTGGTCAACCCCATGAAAGTTATGGGGCAGTAACAGTACACTTTTCAAAACGTGTTTTTCAGCCCGAAATAAACGCGTTTTTTCAGACAACTGAATCCCCATGTAGCAGCAAGGCTCAGAAGAGCCCACACACTCAGATCTTAACCCCAGTGTGCAGAAAGGTTCAAAACGTGTTTTTCAGCAGAAATAAACATGTTTCTGCAAGTTTGGTCAACCCCATGTAAGTTATGGGGCAGTAACAGTACACTCTGCAAAACGTGTTTTTCAGCCCGAAATAAACGCGTTTTTTCAGACAACTGAATCCCCATGAAGCAGCAAGGCTCAGAAGAGACCACACACTCAGCTCTTATCCCCAGTGTGCAGAAAGGGTCAAAACGTGTTTTTCAGCAGAAATAAACATGTTTCTGCAAGTTTGGTCAACCCCATGTAAGTTATGGGGCAGTAACAGTACACTTTTCAAAACGTGTTTTTCAGCCCGAAATAAACGCGTTTTTTCAGACAACTGAATCCCCATGTAGCAGCAAGGCTCAGAAGAGCCCACACACTCAGATCTTAACCCCAGTGTGCAGTAAGGTTCAAAACGTGTTTTTCAGCAGAAATAAACATGTTTCTGCAAGTTTGGTCAACCCCATGTAAGTTATGGGGCAGTAACAGTACACTTTTCAAAACGTGTTTTTCAGCCCGAAATAAACCCTTTTTTTCAGACAACTGAATCCCCATGTAGCAGCAAGGCTCAGAAGAGCCCACACACTCAGATCTTAACCCCAGTGTGCAGAAAGGTTCAAAACGTGTTTTTCAGCAGAAATAAACATGTTTCTGCAAGTTTGGTCAACCCCATGAAAGTTATGGGGCAGTAACAGTACACTTTTCAAAACGTGTTTTTCAGCCCGAAATAAACGCGTTTTTTCAGACATCTGAATCCCCATGTAGCAGCAAGGCTCAGAAGAGCCCACACACTCAGATCTTAACCCCAGTGTGCAGAAAGGTTCAAAACGTGTTTTTCAGCAGAAATAAACATGTTTCTGCAAGTTTGGTCAACCCCATGTAAGGTATGGGGCAGTAACAGTACACTTTTCAAAACGTGTTTTTCAGCCCGAAATAAACGCGTTTTTTCAGACAACTGAATCCCCATGTAGCAGCAAGGCTCAGAAGAGCCCACACACTCAGATCTTAACCCCAGTGTGCAGAAAGGTTCAAAACATGTTTTTCAGCAGAAATAAACATGTTTCTGCAAGTTTGGTCAACCCCATGTAAGTTATGGGGCAGTAACAGTACACTTTTCAAAATGTGTTTTTCAGCCCGAAATAAACGCGTTTTTTCAGACAACTGAATCCCCATGTAGCAGCAAGGCTCAGAAGAGCCCACACACTCAGATCTTAACTCCAGTGTGCAGTAAGGTTCAAAACGTGTTTTTCAGCAGAAATAAACGTTTCTGCAAGTTTGGTCAACCCCATGTAAGTTATGGGGCAGTAACAGTACACTTTTCAAAACGTGTTTTTCAGCCCGAAATAAACGCGTTTTTTCAGACAACTGAATCCCCATGTAGCAGCAAGGCTCAGAAGAGCCCACACACTCAGCTCTTATCCCCAGTGTGCAGAAAGGGTCAAAACGTGTTTTTCAGCAGAAATAAACATGTTTCTGCAAGTTTGGTCAACCCCATGTAAGTTATGGGGCAGTAACAGTACACTTTTCAAAACGTGTTTTTCAGCCCGAAATAAACGCGTTTTTTCAGACAACTGAATCCCCATGTAGCAGCAAGGCTCAGAAGAGCCCACACACTCAGCTCTTATCCCCAGTGTGCAGAAAGGGTCAAAACGTGTTTTTCAGCAGAAATAAACATGTTTCTGCAAGTTTGGTCAACCCCATGAAAGTTATGGGGCAGTAACAGTACACTTTTCAAAACGTGTTTTTCAGCCCGAAATAAACGCGTTTTTTCAGACAACTGAATCCCCATGTAGCAGCAAGGCTCAGAAGAGCCCACACACTCAGATCTTAACCCCAGTGTGCAGTAAGGTTCAAAACGTGTTTTTCAGCAGAAATAAACATGTTTCTGCAAGTTTGGTCAACCCCATGTAAGTTATGGGGCAGTAACAGTACACTTTTCAAAACGTGTTTTTCAGCCCGAAATAAACGCGTTTTTTCAGACAACTGAATCCCCATGTAGCAGCAAGGCTCAGAAGAGCCCACACACTCAGATCTTAACCCCAGTGTGCAGAAAGGTTCAAAACGTGTTTTTCAGCAGAAATAAACATGTTTCTGCAAGTTTGGTCAACCCCATGAAAGTTATGGGGCAGTAACAGTACACTTTTCAAAACGTGTTTTTCAGCCCGAAATAAACGCGTTTTTTCAGACAACTGAATCCCCATGTAGCAGCAAGGCTCAGAAGATCCCACACACTCAGATCTTAACCCCAGTGTGCAGAAAGGTTCAAAACGTGTTTTTCAGCAGAAATAAACGTTTCTGCAAGTTTGGTCAACCCCATGAAAGTTATGGGGCAGTAACAGTACACTTTTCAAAACGTGTTTTTCAGCCCGAAATAAACGCGTTTTTTCAGACAACTGAATCCCCATGTAGCAGCAAGGCTCAGAAGAGCCCACACACTCAGATCTTAACCCCAGTGTGCAGAAAGGTTCAAAACGTGTTTTTCAGCAGAAATAAACATGTTTCTGCAAGTTTGGTCAACCCCATGAAAGTTATGGGGCAGTAACAGTACACTTTTCAAAACGTGTTTTTCAGCCCGAAATAAACGCGTTTTTTCAGACAACTGAATCCCCATGTAGCAGCAAGGCTCAGAAGAGCCCACACACTCAGATCTTAACCCCAGTGTGCAGAAAGGTTCAAAACGTGTTTTTCAGCAGAAATAAACGTTTCTGCAAGTTTGGTCAACCCCATGAAAGTTATGGGGCAGTAACAGTACACTTTTCAAAACGTGTTTTTCAGCCCGAAATAAACACGTTTTTTCAGACAACTGAATCCCCATGTAGCAGCAAGGCTCAGAAGAGCCCACACACTCAGATCTTAACCCCAGTGTGCAGAAAGGTTCAAAACGTGTTTTTCAGCAGAAATAAACATGTTTCTGCAAGTTTGGTCAACCCCATGTAAGTTATGGGGCAGTAACAGTACACTCTGCAAAACGTGTTTTTCAGCCCGAAATAAACGCGTTTTTTCAGACAACTGAATCCCCATGAAGCAGCAAGGCTCAGAAGAGCCCACACACTCAGCTCTTATCCCCAGTGTGCAGAAAGGGTCAAAACGTGTTTTTCAGCAGAAATAAACATGTTTCTGCAAGTTTGGTCAACCCCATGTAAGTTATGGGGCAGTAACAGTACACTTTTCAAAACGTGTTTTTCAGCCCGAAATAAACGCGTTTTTTCAGACAACTGAATCCCCATGTAGCAGCAAGGCTCAGAAGAGCCCACACACTCAGATCTTAACCCCAGTGTGCAGTAAGGTTCAAAACGTGTTTTTCAGCAGAAATAAACATGTTTCTGCAAGTTTGGTCAACCCCATGTAAGTTATGGGGCAGTAACAGTACACTTTTCAAAACGTGTTTTTCAGCCCGAAATAAACCCTTTTTTTCAGACAACTGAATCCCCATGTAGCAGCAAGGCTCAGAAGAGCCCACACACTCAGATCTTAACCCCAGTGTGCAGAAAGGTTCAAAACGTGTTTTTCAGCAGAAATAAACATGTTTCTGCAAGTTTGGTCAACCCCATGAAAGTTATGGGGCAGTAACAGTACACTTTTCAAAACGTGTTTTTCAGCCCGAAATAAACGCGTTTTTTCAGACATCTGAATCCCCATGTAGCAGCAAGGCTCAGAAGAGCCCACACACTCAGATCTTAACCCCAGTGTGCAGAAAGGTTCAAAACGTGTTTTTCAGCAGAAATAAACATGTTTCTGCAAGTTTGGTCAACCCCATGTAAGTTATGGGGCAGTAACAGTACACTTTTCAAAACGTGTTTTTCAGCCCGAAATAAACGCGTTTTTTCAGACAACTGAATCCCCATGTAGCAGCAAGGCTCAGAAGAGCCCACACACTCAGATCTTAACCCCAGTGTGCAGAAAGGTTCAAAACGTGTTTTTCAGCAGAAATAAACATGTTTCTGCAAGTTTGGTCAACCCCATGTAAGGTATGGGGCAGTAACAGTACACTTTTCAAAACGTGTTTTTCAGCCCGAAATAAACGCGTTTTTTCAGACAACTGAATCCCCATGTAGCAGCAAGGCTCAGAAGAGCCCACACACTCAGATCTTAACCCCAGTGTGCAGAAAGGTTCAAAACATGTTTTTCAGCAGAAATAAACATGTTTCTGCAAGTTTGGTCAACCCCATGTAAGTTATGGGGCAGTAACAGTACACTTTTCAAAATGTGTTTTTCAGCCCGAAATAAACGCGTTTTTTCAGACAACTGAATCCCCATGTAGCAGCAAGGCTCAGAAGAGCCCACACACTCAGATCTTAACTCCAGTGTGCAGTAAGGTTCAAAACGTGTTTTTCAGCAGAAATAAACGTTTCTGCAAGTTTGGTCAACCCCATGTAAGTTATGGGGCAGTAACAGTACACTTTTCAAAACGTGTTTTTCAGCCCGAAATAAACGCGTTTTTTCAGACAACTGAATCCCCATGTAGCAGCAAGGCTCAGAAGAGCCCACACACTCAGCTCTTATCCCCAGTGTGCAGAAAGGGTCAAAACGTGTTTTTCAGCAGAAATAAACATGTTTCTGCAAGTTTGGTCAACCCCATGTAAGTTATGGGGCAGTAACAGTACACTTTTCAAAACGTGTTTTTCAGCCCGAAATAAACGCGTTTTTTCAGACAACTGAATCCCCATGTAGCAGCAAGGCTCAGAAGAGCCCACACACTCAGCTCTTATCCCCAGTGTGCAGAAAGGGTCAAAACGTGTTTTTCAGCAGAAATAAACATGTTTCTGCAAGTTTGGTCAACCCCATGAAAGTTATGGGGCAGTAACAGTACACTTTTCAAAACGTGTTTTTCAGCCCGAAATAAACGCGTTTTTTCAGACAACTGAATCCCCATGTAGCAGCAAGGCTCAGAAAAGCCCACACACTCAGATCTTAACCCCAGTGTGCAGTAAGGTTCAAAACGTGTTTTTCAGCAGAAATAAACATGTTTCTGCAAGTTTGGTCAACCCCATGTAAGTTATGGGGCAGTAACAGTACACTTTTCAAAACGTGTTTTTCAGCCCGAAATAAACGCGTTTTTTCAGACAACTGAATCCCCATGTAGCAGCAAGGCTCAGAAGAGCCCACACACTCAGATCTTAACCCCAGTGTGCAGAAAGGTTCAAAACGTGTTTTTCAGCAGAAATAAACATGTTTCTGCAAGTTTGGTCAACCCCATGAAAGTTATGGGGCAGTAACAGTACACTTTTCAAAACGTGTTTTTCAGCCCGAAATAAACGCGTTTTTTCAGACAACTGAATCCCCATGTAGCAGCAAGGCTCAGAAGAGCCCACACACTCAGATCTTAACCCCAGTGTGCAGAAAGGTTCAAAACGTGTTTTTCAGCAGAAATAAACGTTTCTGCAAGTTTGGTCAACCCCATGAAAGTTATGGGGCAGTAACAGTACACTTTTCAAAACGTGTTTTTCAGCCCGAAATAAACGCGTTTTTTCAGACAACTGAATCCCCATGTAGCAGCAAGGCTCAGAAGAGCCCACACACTCAGATCTTAACCCCAGTGTGCAGAAAGGTTCAAAACGTGTTTTTCAGCAGAAATAAACATGTTTCTGCAAGTTTGGTCAACCCCATGTAAGTTATGGGGCAGTAACAGTACACTTTTCAAAACGTGTTTTTCAGCCCGAAATAAACGCGTTTTTTCAGACAACTGAATCCCCATGTAGCAGCAAGGCTCAGAAGAGCCCACACACTCAGATCTTAACCCCAGTGTGCAGAAAGGTTCAAAACGTGTTTTTCAGCAGAAATAAACATGTTTCTGCAAGTTTGGTCAACCCCATGAAAGTTATGGGGCAGTAACAGTACACTTTTCAAAACGTGTTTTTCAGCCCAAAATAAACGCGTTTTTTCAGACAACTGAATCCCCATGTAGCAGCAAGGCTCAGAAGAGCCCACACACTCAGATCTTAACCCCAGTGTGCAGAAAGGTTCAAAACGTGTTTTTCAGCAGAAATAAACGTTTCTGCAAGTTTGGTCAACCCCATGAAAGTTATGGGGCAGTAACAGTACACTTTTCAAAACGTGTTTTTCAGCCCGAAATAAACGCGTTTTTTCAGACAACTGAATCCCCATGTAGCAGCAAGGCTCAGAAGAGCCCACACACTCAGATCTTAACCCCAGTGTGCAGAAAGGTTCAAAACGTGTTTTTCAGCAGAAATAAACATGTTTCTGCAAGTTTGGTCAACCCCATGTAAGTTATGGGGCAGTAACAGTACACTCTGCAAAACGTGTTTTTCAGCCCGAAATAAAAGCGTTTTTTCAGACAACTGAATCCCCATGAAGCAGCAAGGCTCAGAAGAGCCCACACACTCAGCTCTTATCCCCAGTGTGCAGAAAGGGTCAAAACGTGTTTTTCAGCAGAAATAAACATGTTTCTGCAAGTTTGGTCAACCCCATGTAAGTTATGGGGCAGTAACAGTACACTTTTCAAAACGTGTTTTTCAGCCCGAAATAAACGCGTTTTTTCAGACAACTGAATCCCCATGTAGCAGCAAGGCTCAGAAGAGCCCACACACTCAGATCTTAACCCCAGTGTGCAGTAAGGTTCAAAACGTGTTTTTCAGCAGAAATAAACATGTTTCTGCAAGTTTGGTCAACCCCATGTAAGTTATGGGGCAGTAACAGTACACTTTTCAAAACGTGTTTTTCAGCCCGAAATAAACCCTTTTTTTCAGACAACTGAATCCCCATGTAGCAGCAAGGCTCAGAAGAGCCCACACACTCAGATCTTAACCCCAGTGTGCAGAAAGGTTCAAAACGTGTTTTTCAGCAGAAATAAACATGTTTCTGCAAGTTTGGTCAACCCCATGAAAGTTATGGGGCAGTAACAGTACACTTTTCAAAACGTGTTTTTCAGCCCGAAATAAACGCGTTTTTTCAGACAACTGAATCCCCATGTAGCAGCAAGGCTCAGAAGAGCCCACACACTCAGATCTTAACCCCAGTGTGCAGAAAGGTTCAAAACATGTTTTTCAGCAGAAATAAACATGTTTCTGCAAGTTTGGTCAACCCCATGTAAGTTATGGGGCAGTAACAGTACACTTTTCAAAATGTGTTTTTCAGCCCGAAATAAACGCGTTTTTTCAGACAACTGAATCCCCATGTAGCAGCAAGGCTCAGAAGAGCCCACACACTCAGATCTTAACTCCAGTGTGCAGTAAGGTTCAAAACGTGTTTTTCAGCAGAAATAAACGTTTCTGCAAGTTTGGTCAACCCCATGTAAGTTATGGGGCAGTAACAGTACACTTTTCAAAACGTGTTTTTCAGCCCGAAATAAACGCGTTTTTTCAGACAACTGAATCCCCATGTAGCAGCAAGGCTCAGAAGAGCCCACACACTCAGCTCTTATCCCCAGTGTGCAGAAAGGGTCAAAACGTGTTTTTCAGCAGAAATAAACATGTTTCTGCAAGTTTGGTCAACCCCATGTAAGTTATGGGGCAGTAACAGTACACTTTTCAAAACGTGTTTTTCAGCCCGAAATAAACGCGTTTTTTCAGACAACTGAATCCCCATGTAGCAGCAAGGCTCAGAAGAGCCCACACACTCAGCTCTTATCCCCAGTGTGCAGAAAGGGTCAAAACGTGTTTTTCAGCAGAAATAAACATGTTTCTGCAAGTTTGGTCAACCCCATGAAAGTTATGGGGCAGTAACAGTACACTTTTCAAAACGTGTTTTTCAGCCCGAAATAAACGCGTTTTTTCAGACAACTGAATCCCCATGTAGCAGCAAGGCTCAGAAGAGCCCACACACTCAGATCTTAACCCCAGTGTGCAGTAAGGTTCAAAACGTGTTTTTCAGCAGAAATAAACATGTTTCTGCAAGTTTGGTCAACCCCATGTAAGTTATGGGGCAGTAACAGTACACTTTTCAAAACGTGTTTTTCAGCCCGAAATAAACGCGTTTTTTCAGACAACTGAATCCCCATGTAGCAGCAAGGCTCAGAAGAGCCCACACACTCAGATCTTAACCCTAGTGTGCAGAAAGGTTCAAAACGTGTTTTTCAGCAGAAATAAACATGTTTCTGCAAGTTTGGTCAACCCCATGAAAGTTATGGGGCAGTAACAGTACACTTTTCAAAACGTGTTTTTCAGCCCGAAATAAACGCGTTTTTTCAGACAACTGAATCCCCATGTAGCAGCAAGGCTCAGAAGAGCCCACACACTCAGATCTTAACCCCAGTGTGCAGAAAGGTTCAAAACGTGTTTTTCAGCAGAAATAAACATGTTTCTGCAAGTTTGGTCAACCCCATGTAAGTTATGGGGCAGTAACAGTACACTCTGCAAAACGTGTTTTTCAGCCCGAAATAAACGCGTTTTTTCAGACAACTGAATCCCCATGTAGCAGCAAGGCACAGAAGAGCCCACACACTCAGATCTTAACCCCAGCGTGCAAAAAGGTTCAAAACGTGTTTTTCAGCAGAAATAAACATGTTTCTGCAAGTTTGGTCAACCCCATGTAAGTTATGGGGCAGTATCAGTACACTTTTCAAAACGTGTTTTTCAGCCCGAAATAAACGCGTTTTTTCAGACAACTGAATCCCCATGTAGCAGCAAGGCTCAGAAGAGCCCACACACTCAGATCTTAACCCCAGTGTGCAGAAAGGTTCAAAACGTGTTTTTCAGCAGAAATAAACATGTTTCTGCAAGTTTGGTCAACCCCATGTAAGTTATGGGGCTGTAACAGTACACTTTTCAAAACGTGTTTTTCAGCCCGAAATAAACGCGTTTTTTCAGACAACTGAATCCCCATGTAGCAGCAAGGCTCAGAAGAGCCCACACACTCAGATCTTAACCCCAGTTTGCAGAAAGGGTCAAAACGTGTTTTTCAGCAGAAATAAACATGTTTCTGCAAGTTTGGTCAACCCCATGTAAGTTATGGGGCAGTAACAGTACACTTTTCAAAACGTGTTTTTCAGCCCGAAATAAACGCGTTTTTTCAGACAACTGAATCCCCATGTAGCAGCAAGGCTCAGAAGAGCCCACACACTCAGATCTTAACTCCAGTGTGCAGTAAGGTTCAAAACGTGTTTTTCAGCAGAAATAAACGTTTCTGCAAGTTTGGTCAACCCCATGTAAGTTATGGGGCAGTAACAGTACACTTTTCAAAACGTGTTTTTCAGCCCGAAATAAACGCGTTTTTTCAGCAACTGAATCCCCATGTAGCAGCAAGGCTCAGAAGAGCCCACACACTCAGCTCTTATCCCCAGTGTGCAGAAAGGGTCAAAACGTGTTTTTCAGCAGAAATAAACATGTTTCTGCAAGTTTGGTCAACCCCATGTAAGTTATGGGGCAGTAACAGTACACTTTTCAAAACGTGTTTTTCAGCCCGAAATAAACGCGTTTTTTCAGACAACTGAATCCCCATGTAGCAGCAAGGCTCAGAAGAGCCCACACACTCAGCTCTTATCCCCAGTGTGCAGAAAGGGTCAAAACGTGTTTTTCAGCAGAAATAAACATGTTTCTGCAAGTTTGGTCAACCCCATGTAAGTTATGGGGCAGTAACAGTACACTTTTCAAAACGTGTTTTTCAGCCCGAAATAAACGCGTTTTTTCAGACAACTGAATCCCCATGTAGCAGCAAGGCTCAGAAGAGCCCACACACTCAGATCTTAACCCCAGTGTGCAGAAAGGTTCAAAACGTGTTTTTCAGCAGAAATAAACATGTTTCTGCAAGTTTGGTCAACCCCATGAAAGTTATGGGGCAGTAACAGTACACTTTTCAAAACGTGTTTTTCAGCCCGAAATAAACGCGTTTTTTCAGACAACTGAATCCCCATGTAGCAGCAAGGCTCAGAAGAGCCCACACACTCAGATCTTAACCCCAGTGTGCAGAAAGGTTCAAAACGTGTTTTTCAGCAGAAATAAACATGTTTCTGCAAGTTTGGTCAACCCCATGTAAGTTATGGGGCAGTAACAGTACACTCTGCAAAACGTGTTTTTCAGCCCGAAATAAACGCGTTTTTTCAGACAACTGAATCCCCATGAAGCAGCAAGGCTCAGAAGAGCCCACACACTCAGCTCTTATCCCCAGTGTGCAGAAAGGGTCAAAACGTGTTTTTCAGCAGAAATAAACATGTTTCTGCAAGTTTGGTCAACCCCATGTAAGTTATGGGGCAGTATCAGTACACTTTTCAAAACGTGTTTTTCAGCCCGAAATAAACGCGTTTTTTCAGACAACTGAATCCCCATGTAGCAGCAAGGCTCAGAAGAGCCCACACACTCAGATCTTAACCCCAGTGTGCAGAAAGGTTCAAAACGTGTTTTTCAGCAGAAATAAACATGTTTCTGCAAGTTTGGTCAACCCCATGAAAGTTATGGGGCAGTAACAGTACACTTTTCAAAACGTGTTTTTCAGCCCGAAATAAACGCGTTTTTTCAGACAACTGAATCCCCATGTAGCAGCAAGGCTCAGAAGAGCCCACACACTCAGATCTTAACCCCAGTGTGCAGAAAGGTTCAAAACGTGTTTTTCAGCAGAAATAAACATGTTTCTGCAAGTTTGGTCAACCCCATGTAAGTTATGGGGCAGTAACAGTACACTCTGCAAAACGTGTTTTTCAGCCCGAAATAAACGCGTTTTTTCAGACAACTGAATCCCCATGAAGCAGCAAGGCTCAGAAGAGCCCACACACTCAGCTCTTATCCCCAGTGTGCAGAAAGGGTCAAAACGTGTTTTTCAGCAGAAATAAACATGTTTCTGCAAGTTTGGTCAACCCCATGTAAGTTATGGGGCAGTATCAGTACACTTTTCAAAACGTGTTTTTCAGCCCGAAATAAACGCGTTTTTTCAGACAACTGAATCCCCATGTAGCAGCAAGGCTCAGAAGAGCCCACACACTCAGATCTTAACCCCAGTGTGCAGAAAGGTTCAAAACGTGTTTTTCAGCAGAAATAAACATCTTTCTGCAAGTTTGGTCAACCCCATGTAAGGTATGGGGCAGTAACAGTACACTTTTCAAAACGTGTTTTTCAGCCCGAAATAAACGCGTTTTTTCAGACAACTAAATCCCCATGTAGC
Organism: Lepisosteus platostomus; assembly: GCF_059453375.1. Classification (NCBI taxonomy): domain Eukaryota; kingdom Metazoa; phylum Chordata; class Actinopteri; order Semionotiformes; family Lepisosteidae; genus Lepisosteus; species Lepisosteus platostomus. The sequence goes on from NC_142617.1 coordinate 26,721,805, forward strand.
AGCAAGGCTCAGAAGAGCCCACACACTCAGATCTTAACCCCAGTGTGCAGAAAGGTTCAAAACGTGTTTTTCAGCAGAAATAAACATGTTTCTGCAAGTTTGGTCAACCCCATGTAAGTTATGGGGCAGTAACAGTACACTTTTCAAAACGTGTTTTTCAGCCCGAAATAAACGTGTTTTTTCAGACAACTGAATCCCCATGTAGCAGCAAGGCTCAGAAGAGCCCACACACTCAGATCTTAACCCCAGTGTGCAAAAAGGTTCAAAACGTGTTTTTCAGCAGAAATAAACATGTTTCTGCAAGTTTGGTCAACCCCATGTAAGTTATGGGGCAGTAACAGTACACTTTTCAAAACGTGTTTTTCAGCCCGAAATAAACGCGTTTTTTCAGACAACTGAATCCCCATGTAGCAGCAAGGCTCAGAAGAGCCCACACACTCAGATCTTAACCCCAGTGTGCAGAAAGGGTCAAAACGTGTTTTTCAGCAGAAATAAACATGTTTCTGCAAGTTTGGTCAACCCCATGTAAGTTATGGGGCAGTATCAGTACACTTTTCAAAACGTGTTTTTCAGCCCGAAATAAACGCGTTTTTTCAGACAACTGAATCCCCATGTAGCAGCAAGGCTCAGAAGAGCCCACACACTCAGATCTTAACCCCAGTGTGCAGAAAGGTTCAAAACGTGTTTTTCAGCAGAAATAAACATGTTTCTGCAAGTTTGGTCAACCCCATGTAAGTTATGGGGCAGTAACAGTACACTTTTCAAAACGTGTTTTTCAGCCCGAAATAAACGCGTTTTTTCAGACAACTGAATCCCCATGTAGCAGCAAGGCTCAGAAGAGCCCACACACTCAGATCTTAACCCCAGTGTGCAGAAAGGGTCAAAACGTGTTTTTCAGCAGAAATAAACATGTTTCTGCAAGTTTGGTCAACCCCATGTAAGTTATGGGGCAGTAACAGTACACTTTTCAAAACGTGTTTTTCAGCCCGAAATAAACGCGTTTTTTCAGACAACTGAATCCCCATGTAGCAGCAAGGCTCAGAAGAGCCCACACACTCAGATCTTAACCCCAGTGTGCAGTAAGGTTCAAAACGTGTTTTTCAGCAGAAATAAACATGTTTCTGCAAGTTTGGTCAACCCCATGTAAGTTATGGGGCAGTAACAGTACACTTTTCAAAACGTGTTTTTCAGCCCGAAATAAACCCTTTTTTTCAGACAACTGAATCCCCATGTAGCAGCAAGGCTCAGAAGAGCCCACACACTCAGATCTTAACCCCAGTGTGCAGAAAGGTTCAAAACGTGTTTTTCAGCAGAAATAAACATGTTTCTGCAAGTTTGGTCAACCCCATGAAAGTTATGGGGCAGTAACAGTACACTTTTCAAAACGTGTTTTTCAGCCCGAAATAAACGCGTTTTTTCAGACATCTGAATCCCCATGTAGCAGCAAGGCTCAGAAGAGCCCACACACTCAGATCTTAACCCCAGTGTGCAGAAAGGTTCAAAACGTGTTTTTCAGCAGAAATAAACATGTTTCTGCAAGTTTGGTCAACCCCATGTAAGTTATGGGGCAGTAACAGTACACTTTTCAAAACGTGTTTTTCAGCCCGAAATAAACGCGTTTTTTCAGACAACTGAATCCCCATGTAGCAGCAAGGCTCAGAAGAGCCCACACACTCAGATCTTAACCCCAGTGTGCAGAAAGGTTCAAAACGTGTTTTTCAGCAGAAATAAACATGTTTCTGCAAGTTTGGTCAACCCCATGTAAGGTATGGGGCAGTAACAGTACACTTTTCAAAACGTGTTTTTCAGCCCGAAATAAACGCGTTTTTTCAGACAACTGAATCCCCATGTAGCAGCAAGGCTCAGAAGAGCCCACACACTCAGATCTTAACCCCAGTGTGCAGAAAGGTTCAAAACATGTTTTTCAGCAGAAATAAACATGTTTCTGCAAGTTTGGTCAACCCCATGTAAGTTATGGGGCAGTAACAGTACACTTTTCAAAATGTGTTTTTCAGCCCGAAATAAACGCGTTTTTTCAGACAACTGAATCCCCATGTAGCAGCAAGGCTCAGAAGAGCCCACACACTCAGATCTTAACTCCAGTGTGCAGTAAGGTTCAAAACGTGTTTTTCAGCAGAAATAAACGTTTCTGCAAGTTTGGTCAACCCCATGTAAGTTATGGGGCAGTAACAGTACACTTTTCAAAACGTGTTTTTCAGCCCGAAATAAACGCGTTTTTTCAGACAACTGAATCCCCATGTAGCAGCAAGGCTCAGAAGAGCCCACACACTCAGCTCTTATCCCCAGTGTGCAGAAAGGGTCAAAACGTGTTTTTCAGCAGAAATAAACATGTTTCTGCAAGTTTGGTCAACCCCATGTAAGTTATGGGGCAGTAACAGTACACTTTTCAAAACGTGTTTTTCAGCCCGAAATAAACGCGTTTTTTCAGACAACTGAATCCCCATGTAGCAGCAAGGCTCAGAAGAGCCCACACACTCAGATCTTAACCCCAGTGTGCAGAAAGGTTCAAAACGTGTTTTTCAGCAGAAATAAACATGTTTCTGCAAGTTTGGTCAACCCCATGAAAGTTATGGGGCAGTAACAGTACACTTTTCAAAACGTGTTTTTCAGCCCGAAATAAACGCGTTTTTTCAGACAACTGAATCCCCATGTAGCAGCAAGGCTCAGAAGAGCCCACACACTCAGATCTTAACCCCAGTGTGCAGAAAGGTTCAAAACGTGTTTTTCAGCAGAAATAAACATGTTTCTGCAAGTTTGGTCAACCCCATGTAAGTTATGGGGCAGTAACAGTACACTCTGCAAAACGTGTTTTTCAGCCCGAAATAAACGCGTTTTTTCAGACAACTGAATCCCCATGTAGCAGCAAGGCTCAGAAGAGCCCACACACTCAGATCTTAACCCCAGCGTGCAAAAAGGTTCAAAACGTGTTTTTCAGCAGAAATAAACATGTTTCTGCAAGTTTGGTCAACCCCATGTAAGTTATGTTGCAGTAACAGTACACTTTTCAAAACGTGTTTTTCAGCCCGAAATAAACGCGTTTTTTCAGTCAACTGAATCCCCATGAAGCAGCAAGGCTCAGAAGAGCCCACACACTCAGCTCTTATCCCCAGTGTGCAGAAAGGGTCAAAACGTGTTTTTCAGCAGAAATAAACATGTTTCTGCAAGTTTGGTCAACCCCATGTAAGTTATGGGGCAGTAACAGTACACTCTGCAAAACGTGTTTTTCAGCCCGAAATAAACGCGTTTTTTCAGACAACTGAATCCCCATGTAGCAGCAACGCTCAGAAGAGCCCACACACTCAGATCTTAACCCCAGCGTGCAAAAAGGTTCAAAACGTGTTTTTCAGCAGAAATAAACATGTTTCTGCAAGTTTGGTCAACCCCATGTAAGTTATGTTGCAGTAACAGTACACTTTTCAAAACGTGTTTTTCAGCCCGAAATAAACCCTTTTTTTCAGACAACTGAATCCCCATGTAGCAGCAAGGCTCAGAAGAGCCCACACACTCAGATCTTAACCCCAGTGTGCAGAAAGGTTCAAAACGTGTTTTTCAGCAGAAATAAACATGTTTCTGCAAGTTTGGTCAACCCCATGAAAGTTATGGGGCAGTAACAGTACACTTTTCAAAACGTGTTTTTCAGCCCGAAATAAACGCGTTTTTTCAGACATCTGAATCCCCATGTAGCAGCAAGGCTCAGAAGAGCCCACACACTCAGATCTTAACCCCAGTGTGCAGAAAGGTTCAAAACGTGTTTTTCAGCAGAAATAAACATGTTTCTGCAAGTTTGGTCAACCCCATGTAAGGTATGGGGCAGTAACAGTACACTTTTCAAAACGTGTTTTTCAGCCCGAAATAAACGCGTTTTTTCAGACAACTGAATCCCCATGTAGCAGCAAGGCTCAGAAGAGCCCACACACTCAGATCTTAACCCCAGTGTGCAGAAAGGTTCAAAACATGTTTTTCAGCAGAAATAAACATGTTTCTGCAAGTTTGGTCAACCCCATGTAAGTTATGGGGCAGTAACAGTACACTCTGCAAAACGTGTTTTTCAGCCCGAAATAAACGCGTTTTTTCAGACAACTGAATCCCCATGTAGCAGCAAGGCTCAGAAGAGCCCACACACTCAGATCTTAACCCCAGTGTGCAGAAAGGTTCAAAACGTGTTTTTCAGCAGAAATAAACATGTTTCTGCAAGTTTGGTCAACCCCATGTAAGTTATGGGGCAGTAACAGTACACTCTGCAAAACGTGTTTTTCAGCCCGAAATAAACGCGTTTTTTCAGACAACTGAATCCCCATGTAGCAGCAAGGCTCAGAAGAGCCCACACACTCAGATCTTAACCCCAGCGTGCAAAAAGGTTCAAAACGTGTTTTTCAGCAGAAATAAACATGTTTCTGCAAGTTTGGTCAACCCCATGTAAGTTATGTTGCAGTAACAGTACACTTTTCAAAACGTGTTTTTCAGCCCGAAATAAACGCGTTTTTTCAGTCAACTGAATCCCCATGAAGCAGCAAGGCTCAGAAGAGCCCACACACTCAGCTCTTATCCCCAGTGTGCAGAAAGGGTCAAAACGTGTTTTTCAGCAGAAATAAACATGTTTCTGCAAGTTTGGTCAACCCCATGTAAGTTATGGGGCAGTAACAGTACACTTTTCAAAACGTGTTTTTCAGCCCGAAATAAACGCGTTTTTTCAGACAACTGAATCCCCATGTAGCAGCAAGGCTCAGAAGAGCCCACACACTCAGATCTTAACCCCAGTGTGCAGAAAGGGTCAAAACGTGTTTTTCAGCAGAAATAAACATGTTTCTGCAAGTTTGGTCAACCCCATGTAAGTTATGGGGCAGTAACAGTACACTTTTCATAACGTGTTTTTCAGCCCGAAATAAACGCGTTTTTTCAGACAACTGAATCCCCATGTAGCAGCAAGGCTCAGAAGAGCCCACACACTCAGATCTTAACCCCAGTGTGCAGAAAGGTTCAAAACGTGTTTTTCAGCAGAAATAAACATGTTTCTGCAAGTTTGGTCAACCCCATGTAAGTTATGGGGCAGTAACAGTACACTTTTCAAAACGTGTTTTTCAGCCCGAAATAAACGCGTTTTTTCAGACAACTGAATCCCCATATAGCAGCAAGGCTCAGAAGAGCCCACACACTCAGATCTTAACCCCAGTGTGCAGAAAGGGTCAAAACGTGTTTTTCAGCAGAAATAAACATGTTTCTGCAAGTTTGGTCAACCCCATGTAAGTTATGAGGCAGTAACAGTACACTTTTCAAAACATGTTTTTCAGCCCGAAATAAACGCGTTTTTTCAGACAACTGAATCCCCATGTAGCAGCAAGGCTCAGAAGAGCCCACACACTCAGATCTTAACCCCAGTGTGCAGTAAGGTTCAAAACGTGTTTTTCAGCAGAAATAAACATGTTTCTGCAAGTTTGGTCAACCCCATGTAAGGTATGGGGCAGTAACAGTACACTTTTCAAAACGTGTTTTTCAGCCCGAAATAAACGTGTTTTTTCAGACAATTGAATCCCCATGTAGCAGCAAGGCTCAGAAGAGCCCACACACTCAGATCTTAACCCCAGTGTGCAGAAAGGTTCAAAACGTGTTTTTCAGCAGAAATAAACATGTTTCTGCAAGTTTGGTCAACCCCATGTAAGGTATGGGGCAGTAACAGTACACTTTTCAAAACGTGTTTTTCAGCCCGAAATAAACGCGTTTTTTCAGACAACTGAATCCCCATGTAGCAGCAAGGCTCAGAAGAGCCCACACACTCAGATCTTAACCCCAGTGTGCAGAAAGGTTCAAAACGTGTTTTTCAGCAGAAATAAACATGTTTCTGCAAGTTTGGTCAACCCCATGTAAGTTATGGGGCAGTAACAGTAAACTTTTCAAAACGTGTTTTTCAGCCCGAAATAAACGCGTTTTTTCAGACAACTGAATCCCCATGTAGCAGCAAGGCTCAGAAGAGCCCACACACTCAGATCTTAACCCCAGTGTGCAGAAAGGTTCAAAACGTGTTTTTCAGCAGAAATAAACATGTTTCTGCAAGTTTGGTCAACCCCATGTAAGTTATGGGGCAGTAACAGTACACTTTTCAAAACGTGTTTTTCAGCCCGAAATAAACGCGTTTTTTCAGACAACTGAATCCCCATATAGCAGCAAGGCTCAGAAGAGCCCACACACTCAGATCTTAACCCCAGTGTGCAGAAAGGGTCAAAACGTGTTTTTCAGCAGAAATAAACGTTTCTGCAAGTTTGGTCAACCCCATGTAAGTTATGGGGCAGTAACAGTACACTTTTCAAAACGTGTTTTTCAGCCCGAAATAAACGCGTTTTTTCAGACAACTGAATCCCCATGTAGCAGCAAGGCTCAGAAGAGCCCACACACTCAGATCTTAACCCCAGTGTGCAGTAAGGTTCAAAACGTGTTTTTCAGCAGAAATAAACATGTTTCTGCAAGTTTGGTCAACCCCATGTAAGGTATGGGGCAGTAACAGTACACTTTTCAAAACGTGTTTTTCAGCCCGAAATAAACGCGTTTTTTCAGACAACTGAATCCCCATGTAGCAGCAAGGCTCAGAAGAGCCCACACACTCAGCTCTTATCCCCAGTGTGCAGAAAGGGTCAAAACGTGTTTTTCAGCAGAAATAAACATGTTTCTGTAGGTTTGGTCAACCCCATGTAAGTTATGGGGCAGTAACAGTACACTTTTCAAAACGTGTTTTTCAGCCCGAAATAAACGCATTTTTTCAGACAACTGAATCCCCATGTAGCAGCAAGGCTCAGAAGAGCCCACACACTCAGATCTTAACCCCAGTGTGCAGAAAGGTTCAAAACGTGTTTTTCAGCAGAAATAAACATGTTTCTGCAAGTTTGGTCAACCCCATGTAAGTTATGGGGCAGTAACAGTACACTCTGCAAAACGTGTTTTTCAGCCCGAAATAAACGCGTTTTTTCAGACAACTGAATCCCCATGTAGCAGCAAGGCTCAGAAGAGCCCACACACTCAGATCTTAACCCCAGCGTGCAAAAAGGTTCAAAACGTGTTTTTCAGCAGAAATAAACATGTTTCTGCAAGTTTGGTCAACCCCATGTAAGTTATGTTGCAGTAACAGTACACTTTTCAAAACGTTTTTTTCAGCCCGAAATAAACGCGTTTTTTCAGTCAACTGAATCCCCATGAAGCAGCAAGGCTCAGAAGAGCCCACACACTCAGCTCTTATCCCCAGTGTGCAGAAAGGGTCAAAACGTGTTTTTCAGCAGAAATAAACATGTTTCTGCAAGTTTGGTCAACCCCATGTAAGTTATGGGGCAGTAACAGTACACTCTGCAAAACGTGTTTTTCAGCCCGAAATAAACGCGTTTTTTCAGACAACTGAATCCCCATGTAGCAGCAACGCTCAGAAGAGCCCACACACTCAGATCTTAACCCCAGCGTGCAAAAAGGTTCAAAACGTGTTTTTCAGCAGAAATAAACATGTTTCTGCAAGTTTGGTCAACCCCATGTAAGTTATGTTGCAGTAACAGTACACTTTTCAAAACGTGTTTTTCAGCCCGAAATAAACCCTTTTTTTCAGACAACTGAATCCCCATGTAGCAGCAAGGCTCAGAAGAGCCCACACACTCAGATCTTAACCCCAGTGTGCAGAAAGGTTCAAAACGTGTTTTTCAGCAGAAATAAACATGTTTCTGCAAGTTTGGTCAACCCCATGAAAGTTATGGGGCAGTAACAGTACACTTTTCAAAACGTGTTTTTCAGCCCGAAATAAACGCGTTTTTTCAGACATCTGAATCCCCATGTAGCAGCAAGGCTCAGAAGAGCCCACACACTCAGATCTTAACCCCAGTGTGCAGAAAGGTTCAAAACGTGTTTTTCAGCAGAAATAAACATGTTTCTGCAAGTTTGGTCAACCCCATGTAAGGTATGGGGCAGTAACAGTACACTTTTCAAAACGTGTTTTTCAGCCCGAAATAAACGCGTTTTTTCAGACAACTGAATCCCCATGTAGCAGCAAGGCTCAGAAGAGCCCACACACTCAGATCTTAACCCCAGTGTGCAGAAAGGTTCAAAACATGTTTTTCAGCAGAAATAAACATGTTTCTGCAAGTTTGGTCAACCCCATGTAAGTTATGGGGCAGTAACAGTACACTTTTCAAAATGTGTTTTTCAGCCCGAAATAAACGCGTTTTTTCAGACAACTGAATCCCCATGTAGCAGCAAGGCTCAGAAGAGCCCACACACTCAGATCTTAACTCCAGTGTGCAGTAAGGTTCAAAACGTGTTTTTCAGCAGAAATAAACGTTTCTGCAAGTTTGGTCAACCCCATGTAAGTTATGGGGCAGTAACAGTACACTTTTCAAAACGTGTTTTTCAGCCCGAAATAAACGCGTTTTTTCAGACAACTGAATCCCCATGTAGCAGCAAGGCTCAGAAGAGCCCACACACTCAGCTCTTATCCCCAGTGTGCAGAAAGGGTCAAAACGTGTTTTTCAGCAGAAATAAACATGTTTCTGCAAGTTTGGTCAACCCCATGTAAGTTATGGGGCAGTAACAGTACACTTTTCAAAACGTGTTTTTCAGCCCGAAATAAACGCGTTTTTTCAGACAACTGAATCCCCATGTAGCAGCAAGGCTCAGAAGAGCCCACACACTCAGCTCTTATCCCCAGTGTGCAGAAAGGGTCAAAACGTGTTTTTCAGCAGAAATAAACATGTTTCTGCAAGTTTGGTCAACCCCATGTAAGTTATGGGGCAGTAACAGTACACTTTTCAAAACATGTTTTTCAGCCCGAAATAAACGCGTTTTTTCAGACAACTGAATCCCCATGTAGCAGCAAGGCTCAGAAGAGCCCACACACTCAGATCTTAACCCCAGTGTGCAGAAAGGTTCAAAACGTGTTTTTCAGCAGAAATAAACATGTTTCTGCAAGTTTGGTCAACCCCATGAAAGTTATGGGGCAGTAACAGTACACTTTTCAAAACGTGTTTTTCAGCCCGAAATAAACGCGTTTTTTCAGACAACTGAATCCCCATGTAGCAGCAAGGCTCAGAAGAGCCCACACACTCAGATCTTAACCCCAGTGTGCAGAAAGGTTCAAAACGTGTTTTTCAGCAGAAATAAACATGTTTCTGCAAGTTTGGTCAACCCCATGTAAGTTATGGGGCAGTAACAGTACACTCTGCAAAACGTGTTTTTCAGCCCGAAATAAACGCGTTTTTTCAGACAACTGAATCCCCATGTAGCAGCAAGGCTCAGAAGAGCCCACACACTCAGATCTTAACCCCAGCGTGCAAAAAGGTTCAAAACGTGTTTTTCAGCAGAAATAAACATGTTTCTGCAAGTTTGGTCAACCCCATGTAAGTTATGTTGCAGTAACAGTACACTTTTCAAAACGTGTTTTTCAGCCCGAAATAAACGCGTTTTTTCAGTCAACTGAATCCCCATGAAGCAGCAAGGCTCAGAAGAGCCCACACACTCAGCTCTTATCCCCAGTGTGCAGAAAGGGTCAAAACGTGTTTTTCAGCAGAAATAAACATGTTTCTGCAAGTTTGGTCAACCCCATGTAAGTTATGGGGCAGTAACAGTACACTTTTCAAAACGTGTTTTTCAGCCCGAAATAAACGCGTTTTTTCAGACAACTGAATCCCCATGTAGCAGCAAGGCTCAGAAGAGCCCACACACTCAGATCTTAACCCCAGTGTGCAGAAAGGGTCAAAACGTGTTTTTCAGCAGAAATAAACATGTTTCTGCAAGTTTGGTCAACCCCATGTAAGTTATGGGGCAGTAACAGTACACTTTTCAAAACGTGTTTTTCAGCCCGAAATAAACGCGTTTTTTCAGACAACTGAATCCCCATGTAGCAGCAAGGCTCAGAAGAGCCCACACACTCAGATCTTAACCCCAGTGTGCAGAAAGGTTCAAAACGTGTTTTTCAGCAGAAATAAACATGTTTCTGCAAGTTTGGTCAACCCCATGTAAGTTATGGGGCAGTAACAGTACACTTTTCAAAACGTGTTTTTCAGCCCGAAATAAACGCGTTTTTTCAGACAACTGAATCCCCATATAGCAGCAAGGCTCAGAAGAGCCCACACACTCAGATCTTAACCCCAGTGTGCAGAAAGGGTCAAAACGTGTTTTTCAGCAGAAATAAACATGTTTCTGCAAGTTTGGTCAACCCCATGTAAGTTATGAGGCAGTAACAGTACACTTTTCAAAACATGTTTTTCAGCCCGAAATAAACGCGTTTTTTCAGACAACTGAATCCCCATGTAGCAGCAAGGCTCAGAAGAGCCCACACACTCAGATCTTAACCCCAGTGTGCAGTAAGGTTCAAAACGTGTTTTTCAGCAGAAATAAACATGTTTCTGCAAGTTTGGTCAACCCCATGTAAGGTATGGGGCAGTAACAGTACACTTTTCAAAACGTGTTTTTCAGCCCGAAATAAACGTGTTTTTTCAGACAATTGAATCCCCATGTAGCAGCAAGGCTCAGAAGAGCCCACACACTCAGATCTTAACCCCAGTGTGCAGAAAGGTTCAAAACGTGTTTTTCAGCAGAAATAAACATGTTTCTGCAAGTTTGGTCAACCCCATGTAAGGTATGGGGCAGTAACAGTACACTTTTCAAAACGTGTTTTTCAGCCCGAAATAAACGCGTTTTTTCAGACAACTGAATCCCCATGTAGCAGCAAGGCTCAGAAGAGCCCACACACTCAGATCTGAACCCCAGTGTGCAGAAAGGTTCAAAACGTGTTTTTCAGCAGAAATAAACATGTTTCTGCAAGTTTGGTCAACCCCATGTAAGTTATGGGGCAGTAACAGTACACTTTTCAAAACGTGTTTTTCAGCCCGAAATAAACGCGTTTTTTCAGACAACTGAATCCCCATGTAGCAGCAAGGCTCAGAAGAGCCCACACACTCAGATCTTAACCCCAGTGTGCAGAAAGGTTCAAAACGTGTTTTTCAGCAGAAATAAACATGTTTCTGCAAGTTTGGTCAACCCCATGTAAGTTATGGGGCAGTAACAGTACACTTTTCAAAACGTGTTTTTCAGCCCGAAATAAACGCGTTTTTTCAGACAACTGAATCCCCATATAGCAGCAAGGCTCAGAAGAGCCCACACACTCAGATCTTAACCCCAGTGTGCAGAAAGGGTCAAAACGTGTTTTTCAGCAGAAATAAACGTTTCTGCAAGTTTGGTCAACCCCATGTAAGTTATGGGGCAGTAACAGTACACTTTTCAAAACGTGTTTTTCAGCCCGAAATAAACGCGTTTTTTCAGACAACTGAATCCCCATGTAGCAGCAAGGCTCAGAAGAGCCCACACACTCAGATCTTAACCCCAGTGTGCAGTAAGGTTCAAAACGTGTTTTTCAGCAGAAATAAACATGTTTCTGCAAGTTTGGTCAACCCCATGTAAGGTATGGGGCAGTAACAGTACACTTTTCAAAACGTGTTTTTCAGCCCGAAATAAACGCGTTTTTTCAGACAACTGAATCCCCATGTAGCAGCAAGGCTCAGAAGAGCCCACACACTCAGATCTTAACCCCAGTGTGCAGAAAGGTTCAAAACGTGTTTTTCAGCAGAAATAAACATGTTTCTGCAAGTTTGGTCAACCCCATGTAAGGTATGGGGCAGTAACAGTACACTTTTCAAAACGTGTTTTTCAGCCCGAAATAAACGCGTTTTTTCAGACAACTGAATCCCCATGTAGCAGCAAGGCTCAGAAGAGCCCACACACTCAGCTCTTATCCCCAGTGTGCAGAAAGGGTCAAAACGTGTTTTTCAGCAGAAATAAACATGTTTCTGTAGGTTTGGTCAACCCCATGTAAGTTATGGGGCAGTAACAGTACACTTTTCAAAACGTGTTTTTCAGCCCGAAATAAACGCATTTTTTCAGACAACTGAATCCCCATGTAGCAGCAAGGCTCAGAAGAGCCCACACACTCAGATCCTAACCCCAGTGTGCAGAAAGGTTCAAAACGTGTTTTTCAGCAGAAATAAACGTTTCTGCAAGTTTGGTCAACCCCATGAAAGTTATGGGGCAGTAACAGTACACTTTTCAAAACGTGTTTTTCAGCCCGAAATAAACGCGTTTTTTCAGACAACTGAATCCCCATGTAGCAGCAAGGCTCAGAAGAGCCCACACACTCAGATCTTAACCCCAGTGTGCAGAAAGGTTCAAAACGTGTTTTTCAGCAGAAATAAACATGTTTCTGCAAGTTTGGTCAACCCCATGTAAGTTATGGGGCAGTAACAGTACACTCTGCAAAACGTGTTTTTCAGCCCGAAATAAACGCGTTTTTTCAGACAACTGAATCCCCATGTAGCAGCAAGGCTCAGAAGAGCCCACACACTCAGATCTTAACCCCAGCGTGCAAAAAGGTTCAAAACGTGTTTTTCAGCAGAAATAAACATGTTTCTGCAAGTTTGGTCAACCCCATGTAAGTTATGTTGCAGTAACAGTACACTTTTCAAAACGTGTTTTTCAGCCCGAAATAAACGCGTTTTTTCAGTCAACTGAATCCCCATGAAGCAGCAAGGCTCAGAAGAGCCCACACACTCAGCTCTTATCCCCAGTGTGCAGAAAGGGTCAAAACGTGTTTTTCAGCAGAAATAAACATGTTTCTGCAAGTCTGGTCAACCCCATGTAAGTTATGGGGCAGTATCAGTACACTTTTCAAAACGTGTTTTTCAGCCCGAAATAAACGCGTTTTTTCAGACAACTGAATCCCCATGTAGCAGCAAGGCTCAGAAGAGCCCACACACTCAGATCTTAACCCCAGTGTGCAGAAAGGGTCAAAACGTGTTTTTCAGCAGAAATAAACATGTTTCTGCAAGTTTGGTCAACCCCATGTAAGTTATGGGGCAGTAACAGTACACTTTTCAAAACGTGTTTTTCAGCCCGAAATAAACGCGTTTTTTCAGACAACTGAATCCCCATGTAGCAGCAAGGCTCAGAAGAGCCCACACACTCAGATCTTAACCCCAGTGTGCAGAAAGGTTCAAAACGTGTTTTTCAGCAGAAATAAACATGTTTCTGCAAGTTTGGTCAACCCCATGTAAGGTATGGGGCAGTAACAGTACACTTTTCAAAACGTGTTTTTCAGCCCGAAATAAACGCGTTTTTTCAGACAACTGAATCCCCATGTAGCAGCAAGGCTCAGAAGAGCCCACACACTCAGATCTTAACCCCAGTGTGCAGAAAGGTTCAAAACGTGTTTTTCAGCAGAAATAAACATGTTTCTGCAAGTTTGGTCAACCCCATGTAAGTTATGGGGCAGTAACAGTACACTCTGCAAAACGTGTTTTTCAGCCCGAAATAAACGCGTTTTTTCAGACAACTGAATCCCCATGTAGCAGCAAGGCTCAGAAGAGCCCACACACTCAGATCTTAACCCCAGTGTGCAGTAAGGTTCAAAACGTGTTTTTCAGCAGAAATAAACATGTTTCTGCAAGTTTGGTCAACCCCATGTAAGGTATGGGGCAGTAACAGTACACTTTTCAAAACGTGTTTTTCAGCCCGAAATAAACGCGTTTTTTCAGACAACTGAATCCCCATGTAGCAGCAAGGCTCAGAAGAGCCCACACACTCAGATCTTAACCCCAGTGTGCAGAAAGGTTCAAAACGTGTTTTTCAGCAGAAATAAACATGTTTCTGCAAGTTTGGTCAACCCCATGTAAGGTATGGGGCAGTAACAGTACACTTTTCAAAACGTGTTTTTCAGCCCGAAATAAACGCGTTTTTTCAGACAACTGAATCCCCATGTAGCAGCAAGGCTCAGAAGAGCCCACACACTCAGATCTTAACCCCAGTGTGCAGAAAGGTTCAAAACGTGTTTTTCAGCAGAAATAAACATGTTTCTGCAAGTTTGGTCAACCCCATGTAAGTTATGGGGCAGTAACAGTACACTTTTCAAAACGTGTTTTTCAGCCCGAAATAAACGCGTTTTTTCAGACAACTGAATCCCCATGTAGCAGCAAGGCTCAAAAGAGCCCACACACTCAGATCTTAACCCCAGTGTGCAGAAAGGTTCAAAACGTGTTTTTCAGCAGAAATAAACATGTTTCTGCAAGTTTGGTCAACCCCATGTAAGTTACGGGGCAGTAACAGTACACTTTTCAAAACGTGTTTTTCAGCCCGAAATAAACGCGTTTTTTCAGACAACTGAATCCCCATGTAGCAGCAAGGCTCAGAAGAGCCCACACACTCAGATCTTAACCCCAGTGTGCAAAAAGGTTCAAAACGTGTTTTTCAGCAGAAATAAACATGTTTCTGCAAGTTTGGTCAACCCCATGTAAGTTATGGGGCAGTAACAGTACACTCTGCAAAACGTGTTTTTCAGCCCGAAATAAACGCGTTTTTTCAGACAACTGAATCCCCATGTAGCAGCAAGGCTCAGAAGAGCCCACACACTCAGATCTTAACCCCAGCGTGCAAAAAGGTTCAAAACGTGTTTTTCAGCAGAAATAAACATGTTTCTGCAAGTTTGGTCAACCCCATGTAAGTTATGTTGCAGTAACAGTACACTTTTCAAAACGTGTTTTTCAGCCCGAAATAAACGCGTTTTTTCAGTCAACTGAATCCCCATGAAGCAGCAAGGCTCAGAAGAGCCCACACACTCAGCTCTTATCCCCAGTGTGCAGAAAGGGTCAAAACGTGTTTTTCAGCAGAAATAAACATGTTTCTGCAAGTCTGGTCAAACCCATGTAAGTTATGGGGCAGTATCAGTACACTTTTCAAAACGTGTTTTTCAGCCCGAAATAAACGCGTTTTTTCAGACAACTGAATCCCCATGTAGCAGCAAGGCTCAGAAGAGCCCACACACTCAGATCTTAACCCCAGTGTGCAGAAAGGGTCAAAACGTGTTTTTCAGCAGAAATAAACATGTTTCTGCAAGTTTGGTCAACCCCATGTAAGTTATGGGGCAGTAACAGTACACTTTTCAAAACGTGTTTTTCAGCCCGAAATAAACGCGTTTTTTCAGACAACTGAATCCCCATGTAGCAGCAAGGCTCAGAAGAGCCCACACACTCAGATCTTAACCCCAGTGTGCAGTAAGGTTCAAAACGTGTTTTTCAGCAGAAATAAACCCTTTTTTTCAGACAACTGAATCCCCATGTAGCAGCAAGGCTCAGAAGAGCCCACACACTCAGATCTTAACCCCAGTATTCAGAAAGGTTCAAAACGTGTTTTTCAGCAGAAATAAACATGTTTCTGCAAGTTTGGTCAACCCCATGTAAGTTATGGGGCAGTAACAGTACACTTTTCAAAACGTGTTTTTCAGCCCGAAATAAACGCGTTTTTTCAGACAACTGAATCCCCATGTAGCAGCAAGGCTCAGAAGAGCCCACACACTCAGATCTTAACCCCAGTGTGCAGTAAGGTTCAAAACGTGTTTTTCAGCAGAAATAAACCCTTTTTTTCAGACAACTGAATCCCCATGTAGCAGCAAGGCTCAGAAGAGCCCACACACTCAGATCTTAACCCCAGTGTGCAGAAAGGGTCAAAACGTGTTTTTCAGCAGAAATAAACATGTTTCTGCAAGTTTGGTCAACCCCATGTAAGTTATGGGGCAGTAACAGTACACTTTTCAAAACGTGTTTTTCAGCCCGAAATAAACGCGTTTTTTCAGACAACTGAATCCCCATGTAGCAGCAAGGCTCAGAAGAGCCCACACACTCAGATCTTAACCCCAGTGTGCAGTAAGGTTCAAAACGTGTTTTTCAGCAGAAATAAACCCTTTTTTTCAGACAACTGAATCCCCATGTAGCAGCAAGGCTCAGAAGAGCCCACACACTCAGATCTTAACCCCAGTATTCAGAAAGGTTCAAAACGTGTTTTTCAGCAGAAATAAACATGTTTCTGCAAGTTTGGTCAACCCCATGAAAGTTATGGGGCAGTAACAGTACACTTTTCAAAACGTGTTTTTCAGCCCGAAATAAACGCGTTTTTTCAGACAACTGAATCCCCATGTAGCAGCAAAGCTCAGAAGAGCCCACACACTCAGATCTTAACCCCAGTGTGCAGAAAGGTTCAAAACGTGTTTTTCAGCAGAAATAAACATGTTTCTGCAAGTTTGGTCAACCCCATGTAAGGTATGGGGCAGTAACAGTACACTTTTCAAAACGTGTTTTTCAGCTCGAAATAAACGCGTTTTTTCAGACAACTGAATCCCCATGTAGCAGCAAGGCTCAGAAGAGCCCACACACTCAGATCTTAACCCCAGTGTGCAGAAAGGTTCAAAACGTGTTTTTCAGCAGAAATAAACATGTTTCTGCAAGTTTGGTCAACCCCATGTAAGTTATGGGGCAGTAACAGTACACTCTGCAAAACGTGTTTTTCAGCCCGAAATAAACGCGTTTTTTCAGACAACTGAATCCCCATGTAGCAGCAAGGCTCAGAAGAGCCCACACACTCAGATCTTAACCCCAGTGTGCAGTAAGGTTCAAAACGTGTTTTTCAGCAGAAATAAACATGTTTCTGCAAGTTTGGTCAACCCCATGTAAGGTATGGGGCAGTAACAGTACACTTTTCAAAACGTGTTTTTCAGCCCGAAATAAACGCGTTTTTTCAGACAACTGAATCCCCATGTAGCAGCAAGGCTCAGAAGAGCCCACACACTCAGATCTTAACCCCAGTGTGCAGAAAGGTTCAAAACGTGTTTTTCAGCAGAAATAAACATGTTTCTGCAAGTTTGGTCAACCCCATGTAAGGTATGGGGCAGTAACAGTACACTTTTCAAAACGTGTTTTTCAGCCCGAAATAAACGCGTTTTTTCAGACAACTGAATCCCCATGTAGCAGCAAGGCTCAGAAGAGCCCACACACTCAGATCTTAACCCCAGTGTGCAGAAAGGTTCAAAACGTGTTTTTCAGCAGAAATAAACATGTTTCTGCAAGTTTGGTCAACCCCATGTAAGTTATGGGGCAGTAACAGTACACTTTTCAAAACGTGTTTTTCAGCCCGAAATAAACGCGTTTTTTCAGACAACTGAATCCCCATGTAGCAGCAAGGCTCAAAAGAGCCCACACACTCAGATCTTAACCCCAGTGTGCAGAAAGGTTCAAAACGTGTTTTTCAGCAGAAATAAACATGTTTCTGCAAGTTTGGTCAACCCCATGTAAGTTATGGGGCAGTAACAGTACACTTTTCAAAACGTGTTTTTCAGCCCGAAATAAACGCGTTTTTTCAGACAACTGAATCCCCATGTAGCAGCAAGGCTCAGAAGAGCCCACACACTCAGATCTTAACCCCAGTGTGCAGTAAGGTTCAAAACGTGTTTTTCAGCTGAAATAAACATGTTTCTGCAAGTTTGGTCAACCCCATGTAAGTTATGGGGCAGTAACAGTACACTTTTCAAAACGTGTTTTTCAGCCCGAAATAAACGCGTTTTTTCAGACAACTGAATCCCCATGTAGCAGCAAGGCTCAGAAGAGCCCACACACTCAGCTCTTATCCCCAGTGTGCAGAAAGGGTCAAAACGTGTTTTTCAGCAGAAATAAACATGTTTCTGCAAGTTTGGTCAACCCCATGTAAGTTATGGGGCAGTAACAGTACACTTTTCAAAACGTGTTTTTCAGCCCGAAATAAACGCGTTTTTTCAGACAACTAAATCCCCATGTAGCAGCAAGGCTCAGAAGAGCCCACACACTCAGATCTTAGCCCCAGTGTGCAGAAAGGTTCAAAACGTGTTTTTCAGCAGAAATAAACGTTTCTGCAAGTTTGGTCAACCCCATGTAAGTTATGGGGCAGTAACAGTACACTTTTCAAAACGTGTTTTTCAGCCCGAAATAAACGTGTTTTTTCAGACAACTGAATCCCCATGTAGCAGCAAGGCTCAGAAGAGCCCACACACTCAGATCTTAACCCCAGTGTGCAAAAAGGTTCAAAACGTGTTTTTCAGCAGAAATAAACATGTTTCTGCAAGTTTGGTCAACCCCATGTAAGTTATGGGGCAGTAACAGTACACTTTTCAAAACGTGTTTTTCAGCCCGAAATAAACGCGTTTTTTCAGACAACTGAATCCCCATGTAGCAGCAAGGCTCAGAAGAGCCCACACACTCAGATCTTAACCCCAGTGTGCAGTAAGGTTCAAAACGTGTTTTTCAGCAGAAATAAACATGTTTCTGCAAGTTTGGTCAACCCCATGTAAGTTATGGGGCAGTAACAGTACACTTTTCAAAACGTGTTTTTCAGCCCGAAATAAACGCGTTTTTTCAGACAACTGAATCCCCATGTAGCAGCAAGGCTCAGAAGAGCCCACACACTCAGATCTTAACCCCAGTGTGCAGAAAGGTTCAAAACGTGTTTTTCAGCAGAAATAAACATGTTTCTGCAAGTTTGGTCAACCCCATGTAAGTTATGGGGCAGTAACAGTACACTTTTCAAAACGTGTTTTTCAGCCCGAAATAAACGCGGTTTTTCAGACAACTGAATCCCCATGTAGCAGCAAGGCTCAGAAGAGCCCACACACTCAGATCTTAACCCCAGTGTGCAGAAAGGTTCAAAACGTGTTTTTCAGCAGAAATAAACATGTTTCTGCAAGTTTGGTCAACCCCATGTAAGTTATGGGGCAGTAACAGTACACTTTTCAAAACGTGTTTTTCAGCCCGAAATAAACGCGTTTTTTCAGACAACTGAATCCCCATGTAGCAGCAAGGCTCAGAAGAGCCCACACACTCAGATCTTAACCCCAGTGTGCAGTAAGGTTCAAAACGTGTTTTTCAGCAGAAATAAACATGTTTCTGCAAGTTTGGTCAACCCCATGTAAGTTATGGGGCAGTAACAGTACACTTTTCAAAACGTGTTTTTCAGCCCGAAATAAACGCGTTTTTTCAGACAACTGAATCCCCATGTAGCAGCAAGGCTCAGAAGAGCCCACACACTCAGCTCTTATCCCCAGTGTGCAGAAAGGGTCAAAACGTGTTTTTCAGCAGAAATAAACATGTTTCTGTAGGTTTGGTCAACCCCATGTAAGTTATGGGGCAGTAACAGTACACTTTTCAAAACGTGTTTTTCAGCCCGAAATAAACGCGTTTTTTCAGACAACTGAATCCCCATGTAGCAGCAAGGCTCAGAAGAGCCCACACACTCAGCTCTTATCCCCAGTGTGCAGAAAGGGTCAAAACGTGTTTTTCAGCAGAAATAAACATGTTTCTGCAAGTTTGGTCAACCCCATGTAAGTTATGGGGCAGTAACAGTACACTTTTCAAAACGTGTTTTTCAGCCCGAAATAAACGCGTTTTTTCAGACAACTGAATCCCCATGTAGCAGCAAGGCTCAGAAGAGCCCACACACTCAGCTCTTATCCCCAGTGTGCAGAAAGGGTCAAAACGTGTTTTTCAGCAGAAATAAACATGTTTCTGCAAGTTTGGTCAACCCCATGAAAGTTATGGGGCAGTAACAGTACACTTTTCAAAACGTGTTTTTCAGCCCGAAATAAACGCGTTTTTTCAGACAACTAAATCCCCATGTAGCAGCAAGGCTCAGAAGAGCCCACACACTCAGATCTTAGCCCCAGTGTGCAGAAAGGTTCAAAACGTGTTTTTCAGCAGAAATAAACGTTTCTGCAAGTTTGGTCAACCCCATGTAAGTTATGGGGCAGTAACAGTACACTTTTCAAAACGTGTTTTTCAGCCCGAAATAAACGTGTTTTTTCAGACAACTGAATCCCCATGTAGCAGCAAGGCTCAGAAGAGCCCACACACTCAGATCTTAACCCCAGTGTGCAAAAAGGTTCAAAACGTGTTTTTCAGCAGAAATAAACATGTTTCTGCAAGTTTGGTCAACCCCATGTAAGTTATGGGGCAGTAACAGTACACTTTTCAAAACGTGTTTTTCAGCCCGAAATAAACGCGTTTTTTCAGACAACTGAATCCCCATGTAGCAGCAAGGCTCAGAAGTGCCCACACACTCAGATCTTAACCCCAGTGTGCAGAAAGGGTCAAAACGTGTTTTTCAGCAGAAATAAACGTTTCTGCAAGTTTGGTCAACCCCATGTAAGTTATGGGGCAGTAACAGTACACTTTTCAAAACGTGTTTTTCAGCCCGAAATAAACGCGTTTTTTCAGACAACTGAATCCCCATGTAGCAGCAAGGCTCAGAAGAGCCCACACACTCAGATCTTAACCCCAGTGTGCAGAAAGGGTCAAAACGTGTTTTTCAGCAGAAATAAACATGTTTCTGCATGTTTGGTCAACCCCATGTAAGTTATGGGGCAGTAACAGTACACTTTTCAAAACGTGTTTTTCAGCCCGAAATAAACGCGTTTTTTCAGACAACTGAATCCCCATGTAGCAGCAAGGCTCAGAAGAGCCCACACACTCAGATCTTAACCCCAGTGTGCAGTAAGGTTCAAAACGTGTTTTTCAGCAGAAATAAACATGTTTCTGCAAGTTTGGTCAACCCCATGTAAGGTATGGGGCAGTAACAGTACACTTTTCAAAACGTGTTTTTCAGCCCGAAATAAACGCGTTTTTTCAGACAACTGAATCCCCATGTAGCAGCAAGGCTCAGAAGAGCCCACACACTCAGATCTTAACCCCAGTGTGCAGAAAGGTTCAAAACGTGTTTTTCAGCAGAAATAAACATGTTTCTGCAAGTTTGGTCAACCCCATGTAAGTTATGGGGCAGTAACAGTACACTTTTCAAAACGTGTTTTTCAGCCCGAAATAAACGCGTTTTTTCAGACAACTGAATCCCCATGTAGCAGCAAGGCTCAAAAGAGCCCACACACTCAGATCTTAACCCCAGTGTGCAGAAAGGTTCAAAACGTGTTTTTCAGCAGAAATAAACATGTTTCTGCAAGTTTGGTCAACCCCATGTAAGTTATGGGGCAGTAACAGTACACTTTTCAAAACGTGTTTTTCAGCCCGAAATAAACGCGTTTTTTCAGACAACTGAATCCCCATGTAGCAGCAAGGCTCAGAAGAGCCCACACACTCAGATCTTAACCCCAGTGTGCAGTAAGGTTCAAAACGTGTTTTTCAGCTGAAATAAACATGTTTCTGCAAGTTTGGTCAACCCCATGTAAGTTATGGGGCAGTAACAGTACACTTTTCAAAACGTGTTTTTCAGCCCGAAATAAACGCGTTTTTTCAGACAACTGAATCCCCATGTAGCAGCAAGGCTCAGAAGAGCCCACACACTCAGCTCTTATCCCCAGTGTGCAGAAAGGGTCAAAACGTGTTTTTCAGCAGAAATAAACATGTTTCTGCACGTTTGGTCAACCCCATGTAAGTTATGGGGCAGTAACAGTACACTTTTCAAAACGTGTTTTTCAGCCCGAAATAAACGCGTTTTTTCAGACAACTGAATCCCCATGTAGCAGCAAGGCTCAGAAGAGCCCACACACTCAGATCTTAACCCCAGTGTGCAGAAAGGTTCAAAACGTGTTTTTCAGCAGAAATAAATAAGTTTCTGCAAGTTTGGTCAACCCCATGTAAGGTATGGGGCAGTAACAGTACACTTTTCAAAACGTGTTTTTCAGCCCGAAATAAACGCGTTTTTTCAGACAACTAAATCCCCATGTAGCAGCAAGGCTCAGAAGAGCCCACACACTCAGATCTTAGCCCCAGTGTGCAGAAAGGTTCAAAACGTGTTTTTCAGCAGAAATAAACGTTTCTGCAAGTTTGGTCAACCCCATGTAAGTTATGGGGCAGTAACAGTACACTTTTCAAAACGTGTTTTTCAGCCCGAAATAAACGTGTTTTTTCAGACAACTGAATCCCCATGTAGCAGCAAGGCTCAGAAGAGCCCACACACTCAGATCTTAACCCCAGTGTGCAAAAAGGTTCAAAACGTGTTTTTCAGCAGAAATAAACATGTTTCTGCAAGTTTGGTCAACCCCATGTAAGTTATGGGGCAGTAACAGTACACTTTTCAAAACGTGTTTTTCAGCCCGAAATAAACGCGTTTTTTCAGACAACTGAATC
Organism: Lepisosteus platostomus; assembly: GCF_059453375.1. NCBI lineage: Eukaryota > Metazoa > Chordata > Actinopteri > Semionotiformes > Lepisosteidae > Lepisosteus > Lepisosteus platostomus. Next base: position 26,743,761 of record NC_142617.1, read on the forward strand.
CCCATGTAGCAGCAAGGCTCAGAAGTGCCCACACACTCAGATCTTAACCCCAGTGTGCAGAAAGGGTCAAAACGTGTTTTTCAGCAGAAATAAACATGTTTCTGCAAGTTTGGTCAACCCCATGTAAGTTATGGGGCAGTAACAGTACACTTTTCAAAACGTGTTTTTCAGCCCGAAATAAACGCGTTTTTTCAGACAACTGAATCCCCATGTAGCAGCAAGGCTCAGAAGAGCCCACACACTCAGATCTTAACCCCAGTGTGCAGTAAGGTTCAAAACGTGTTTTTCAGCAGAAATAAACATGTTTCTGCAAGTTTGGTCAACCCCATGTAAGGTATGGGGCAGTAACAGTACACTTTTCAAAACGTGTTTTTCAGCCCGAAATAAACGCGTTTTTTCAGACAACTGAATCCCCATGTAGCAGCAAGGCTCAGAAGAGCCCACACACTCAGATCTTAACCCCAGTGTGCAGAAAGGTTCAAAACGTGTTTTTCAGCAGAAATAAACATGTTTCTGCAAGTTTGGTCAACCCCATGTAAGTTATGGGGCAGTAACAGTACACTTTTCAAAACGTGTTTTTCAGCCCGAAATAAACGCGGTTTTTCAGACAACTGAATCCCCATGTAGCAGCAAGGCTCAGAAGAGCCCACACACTCAGATCTTAACCCCAGTGTGCAGAAAGGTTCAAAACGTGTTTTTCAGCAGAAATAAACATGTTTCTGCAAGTTTGGTCAACCCCATGTAAGTTATGGGGCAGTAACAGTACACTTTTCAAAACGTGTTTTTCAGCCCGAAATAAACGCGTTTTTTCAGACAACTGAATCCCCATGTAGCAGCAAGGCTCAGAAGAGCCCACACACTCAGATCTTAACCCCAGTGTGCAGTAAGGTTCAAAACGTGTTTTTCAGCAGAAATAAACATGTTTCTGCAAGTTTGGTCAACCCCATGTAAGTTATGGGGCAGTAACAGTACACTTTTCAAAACGTGTTTTTCAGCCCGAAATAAACGCGTTTTTTCAGACAACTGAATCCCCATGTAGCAGCAAGGCTCAGAAGAGCCCACACACTCAGCTCTTATCCCCAGTGTGCAGAAAGGGTCAAAACGTGTTTTTCAGCAGAAATAAACATGTTTCTGCAAGTTTGGTCAACCCCATGTAAGTTATGGGGCAGTAACAGTACACTTTTCAAAACGTGTTTTTCAGCCCGAAATAAACGCGTTTTTTCAGACAACTGAATCCCCATGTAGCAGCAAGGCTCAGAAGAGCCCACACACTCAGATCTTAACCCCAGTGTGCAGAAAGGTTCAAAACGTGTTTTTCAGCAGAAATAAACATGTTTCTGCAAGTTTGGTCAACCCCATGTAAGTTATGGGGCAGTAACAGTACACTTTTCAAAACGTGTTTTTCAGCCCGAAATAAACGCGGTTTTTCAGACAACTGAATCCCCATGTAGCAGCAAGGCTCAGAAGAGCCCACACACTCAGATCTTAACCCCAGTGTGCAGTAAGGTTCAAAACGTGTTTTTCAGCAGAAATAAACATGTTTCTGCAAGTTTGGTCAACCCCATGTAAGTTATGGGGCAGTAACAGTACACTTTTCAAAACGTGTTTTTCAGCCCGAAATAAACGCGTTTTTTCAGACAACTGAATTCCCATGTAGCAGCAAGGCTCAGAAGAGCCCACACACTCAGCTCTTATCCCCAGTGTGCAGAAAGGGTCAAAACGTGTTTTTCAGCAGAAATAAACATGTTTCTGTAGGTTTGGTCAACCCCATGTAAGTTATGGGGCAGTAACAGTACACTTTTCAAAACGTGTTTTTCAGCCCGAAATAAACGCGTTTTTTCAGACAACTGAATCCCCATGTAGCAGCAAGGCCTTGAAGAGCCCACACACTCAGCTCTTATCCCCAGTGTGCAGAAAGGGTCAAAACGTGTTTTTCAGCAGAAATAAACATGTTTCTGCAAGTTTGGTCAACCCCATGTAAGTTATTGGGCAGTAACAGTACACTTTTCAAAACGTGTTTTTCAGCCCGAAATAAACGCGTTTTTTCAGACAACTGAATCCGCATGTAGCAGCAAGGCTCAGAAGAGCCCACACACTCAGCTCTTATCCCCAGTGTGCAGAAAGGGTCAAAACGTGTTTTTCAGCAGAAATAAACATGTTTCTGCAAGTTTGGTCAACCCCATGTAAGTTATGGGGCAGTAACAGTACACTTTTCAAAACGTGTTTTTCAGCCCGAAATAAACGCGTTTTTTCAGACAACTGAATCCCCATGTAGCAGCAAGGCTCAGAAGAGCCCACACACTCAGATCTTAACCCCAGTGTGCAGAAAGGTTCAAAACGTGTTTTTCAGCAGAAATAAACATGTTTCTGCAAGTTTGGTCAACCCCATGTAAGTTATGGGGCAGTAACAGTACACTTTTCAAAACGTGTTTTTCAGCCCGAAATAAACGCGTTTTTTCAGACAACTGAATCCCCATGTAGCAGCAAGGCTCAGAAGAGCCCACACACTCAGATCTTAACCCCAGTGTGCAGAAAGGTTCAAAACGTGTTTTTCAGCAGAAATAAACATGTTTCTGCAAGTTTGGTCAACCCCATGTAAGGTATGGGGCAGTAACAGTACACTTTTCAAAACGTGTTTTTCAGCCCGAAATAAACGCGTTTTTTCAGACAACTGAATCCCCATGTAGCAGCAAGGCTCAGAAGAGCCCACACACTCAGATCTTAACCCCAGTGTGCAGAAAGGTTCAAAACGTGTTTTTCAGCAGAAATAAACATGTTTCTGCAAGTTTGGTCAACCCCATGTAAGTTATGGGGCAGTAACAGTACACTTTTCAAAACGTGTTTTTCAGCCCGAAATAAACGCGTTTTTTCAGACAACTGAATCCCCATGTAGCAGCAAGGCTCAGAAGAGCCCACACACTCAGATCTTAGCCCCAGTGTGCAGAAAGGTTCAAAACGTGTTTTTCAGCAGAAATAAACATGTTTCTGCAAGTTTGGTCAACCCCATGTAAGTTATGGGGCAGTAACAGTACACTTTTCAAAACGTGTTTTTCAGCCCGAAATAAACGTGTTTTTTCAGACAACTGAATCCCCATGTAGCAGCAAGGCTCAGAAGAGCCCACACACTCAGATCTTAACCCCAGTGTGCAAAAAGGTTCAAAACGTGTTTTTCAGCAGAAATAAACATGTTTCTGCAAGTTTGGTCAACCCCATGTAAGTTATGGGGCAGTAACAGTACACTTTTCAAAACGTGTTTTTCAGCCCGAAATAAACGCGTTTTTTCAGACAACTGAATCCCCATGTAGCAGCAAGGCTCAGAAGAGCCCACACACTCAGATCTTAACCCCAGTGTGCAGAATGGGTCAAAACGTGTTTTTCAGCAGATATAAACATGTTTCTGCAAGTTTGGTCAACCCCATGTAAGTTATGGGGCAGTAACAGTACACTTTTCAAAACGTGTTTTTCAGCCCGAAATAAACGCGTTTTTTCAGACAACTGAATCCCCATGTAGCAGCAAGGCTCAGAAGAGCCCACACACTCAGATCTTAACCCCAGTGTGCAGTAAGGTTCAAAACGTGTTTTTCAGCAGAAATAAACATGTTTCTGCAAGTTTGGTCAACCCCATGTAAGGTATGGGGCAGTAACAGTACACTTTTCAAAACGTGTTTTTCAGCCCGAAATAAACGCGTTTTTTCAGACAACTGAATCCCCATGTAGCAGCAAGGCTCAGAAGAACCCACACACTCAGATCTTAACCCCAGTGTGCAGAAAGGTTCAAAACGTGTTTTTCAGCAGAAATAAACATGTTTCTGCAAGTTTGGTCAACCCCATGTAAGTTATGGGGCAGTAACAGTACACTTTTCAAAACGTGTTTTTCAGCCCGAAATAAACGCGGTTTTTCAGACAACTGAATCCCCATGTAGCAGCAAGGCTCAGAAGAGCCCACACACTCAGCTCTTATCCCCAGTGTGCAGAAAGGGTCAAAACGTGTTTTTCAGCAGAAATAAACATGTTTCTGTAGGTTTGGTCAACCCCATGTAAGTTATGGGGCAGTAACAGTACACTTTTCAAAACGTGTTTTTCAGCCCGAAATAAACGCGTTTTTTCAGACAACTGAATCCCCATGTAGCAGCAAGGCTCAGAAGAGCCCACACACTCAGCTCTTATCCCCAGTGTGCAGAAAGGGTCAAAACGTGTTTTTCAGCAGAAATAAACATGTTTCTGCAAGTTTGGTCAACCCCATGTAAGTTATTGGGCAGTAACAGTACACTTTTCAAAACGTGTTTTTCAGCCCGAAATAAACGCGTTTTTTCAGACAACTGAATCCCCATGTAGCAGCAAGGCTCAGAAGAGCCCACACACTCAGCTCTTATCCCCAGTGTGCAGAAAGGGTCAAAACGTGTTTTTCAGCAGAAATAAACATGTTTCTGCAAGTTTGGTCAACCCCATGTAAGTTATGGGGCAGTAACAGTACACTTTTCAAAACGTGTTTTTCAGCCCGAAATAAACGCGTTTTTTCAGACAACTGAATCCCCATGTAGCAGCAAGGCTCAGAAGAGCCCACACACTCAGATCTTAACCCCAGTGTGCAGAAAGGTTCAAAACGTGTTTTTCAGCAGAAATAAACATGTTTCTGCAAGTTTGGTCAACCCCATGTAAGTTATGGGGCAGTAACAGTACACTTTTCAAAACGTGTTTTTCAGCCCGAAATAAACGCGTTTTTTCAGACAACTGAATCCCCATGTAGCAGCAAGGCTCAGAAGAGCCCACACACTCAGATCTTAACCCCAGTGTGCAGAAAGGTTCAAAACGTGTTTTTCAGCAGAAATAAACATGTTTCTGCAAGTTTGGTCAACCCCATGTAAGTTATGGGGCAGTAACAGTACACTTTTCAAAACGTGTTTTTCAGCCCGAAATAAACGCGTTTTTTCAGACAACTGAATCCCCATGTAGCAGCAAGGCTCAGAAGAGCCCACACACTCAGATCTTAACCCCAGTGTGCAGAAAGGGTCAAAACGTGTTTTTCAGCAGAAATAAACATGTTTCTGCAAGTTTGGTCAACCCCATGTAAGGTATGGGGCAGTAACAGTACACTTTTCAAAACGTGTTTTTCAGCCCGAAATAAACGCGTTTTTTCAGACAACTGAATCCCCATGTAGCAGCAAGGCTCAGAAGAGCCCACACACTCAGATCTTAACCCCAGTGTGCAGAAAGGTTCAAAACGTGTTTTTCAGCAGAAATAAACATGTTTCTGCAAGTTTGGTCAACCCCATGTAAGGTATGGGGCAGTAACAGTACACTTTTCAAAACGTGTTTTTCAGCCCGAAATAAACGCGTTTTTTCAGACAACTGAATCCCCATGTAGCAGCAAGGCTCAGAAGAGCCCACACACTCAGATCTTAACCCCAGTGTGCAGAAAGGTTCAAAACGTGTTTTTCAGCAGAAATAAACATGTTTCTGCAAGTTTGGTCAACCCCATGTAAGTTATGGGGCAGTAACAGTACACTTTTCAAAACGTGTTTTTCAGCCCGAAATAAACGCGTTTTTTCAGACAACTGAATCCCCATGTAGCAGCAAGGCTCAGAAGAGCCCACACACTCAGATCTTAACCCCAGTGTGCAGTAAGGTTCAAAACGTGTTTTTCAGCTGAAATAAACATGTTTCTGCAAGTTTGGTCAACCCCATGTAAGTTATGGGGCAGTAACAGTACACTTTTCAAAACGTGTTTTTCAGCCCGAAATAAACGCGTTTTTTCAGACAACTGAATCCCCATGTAGCAGCAAGGCTCAGAAGATCTCACACACTCAGCTCTTATCCCCAGTGTGCAGAAAGGGTCAAAACGTGTTTTTCAGCAGAAATAAACATGTTTCTGCAAGTTTGGTCAACCCCATGTAAGTTATGGGGCAGTAACAGTACACTTTTCAAAACGTGTTTTTCAGCCCGAAATAAACGCGTTTTTTCAGACAACTGAATCCCCATGTAGCAGCAAGGCTCAGAAGAGCCCACACACTCAGATCTTAACCCCAGTGTGCAGAAAGGTTCAAAACGTGTTTTTCAGCAGAAATAAACATGTTTCTGCAAGTTTGGTCAACCCCATGTAAGTTATGGGGCAGTAACAGTACACTTTTCAAAACGTGTTTTTCAGCCCGAAATAAACGCGTTTTTTCAGACAACTGAATCCCCATGTAGCAGCAAGGCTCAAAAGAGCCCACACACTCAGATCTTAACCCCAGTGTGCAGAAAGGTTCAAAACGTGTTTTTCAGCAGAAATAAACATGTTTCTGCAAGTTTGGTCAACCCCATGTAAGTTATGGGGCAGTAACAGTACACTTTTCAAAACGTGTTTTTCAGCCCGAAATAAACGCGTTTTTTCAGACAACTGAATCCCCATGTAGCAGCAAGGCTCAGAAGAGCCCACACACTCAGATCTTAACCCCAGTGTGCAGTAAGGTTCAAAACGTGTTTTTCAGCTGAAATAAACATGTTTCTGCAAGTTTGGTCAACCCCATGTAAGTTATGGTGCAGTAACAGTACACTTTTCAAAACGTGTTTTTCAGCCCGAAATAAACGCGTTTTTTCAGACAACTGAATCCCCATGTAGCATCAAGGCTCAGAAGAGCCCACACACTCAGCTCTTATCCCCAGTGTGCAGAAAGGGTCAAAACGTGTTTTTCAGCAGAAATAAACATGTTTCTGCAAGTTTGGTCAACCCCATGTAAGTTATGGGGCAGTAACAGTACACTTTTCAAAACGTGTTTTTCAGCCCGAAATAAACGCGTTTTTTCAGACAACTGAATCCCCATGTAGCAGCAAGGCTCAGAAGAGCCCACACACTCAGATCTTAACCCCAGTGTGCAGAAAGGTTCAAAACGTGTTTTTCAGCAGAAATAAATAAGTTTCTGCAAGTTTGGTCAACCCCATGTAAGGTATGGGGCAGTAACAGTACACTTTTCAAAACGTGTTTTTCAGCCCGAAATAAACGCGGTTTTTCAGACAACTGAATCCCCATGTAGCAGCAAGGCTCAGAAGAGCCCACACACTCAGATCTTAACCCCAGTGTGCAGAAAGGTTCAAAACGTGTTTTTCAGCAGAAATAAACATGTTTCTGCAAGTTTGGTCAACCCCATGTAAGTTATGGGGCAGTAACAGTACACTTTTCAAAACGTGTTTTTCAGCCCGAAATAAACGCGTTTTTTCAGACAACTGAATCCCCATGTAGCAGCAAGGCTCAGAAGAGCCCACACACTCAGCTCTTATCCCCAGTGTGCAGAAAGGGTCAAAACGTGTTTTTCAGCAGAAATAAACATGTTTCTGTAGGTTTGGTCAACCCCATGTAAGTTATGGGGCAGTAACAGTACACCTTTCAAAACGTGTTTTTCAGCCCGAAATAAACGCGTTTTTTCAGACAACTGAATCCCCATGTAGCAGCAAGGCTCAGAAGAGCCCACACACTCAGCTCTTATCCCCAGTGTGCAGAAAGGGTCAAAACGTGTTTTTCAGCAGAAATAAACATGTTTCTGCAAGTTTGGTCAACCCCATGTAAGTTATTGGGCAGTAACAGTACACTTTTCAAAACGTGTTTTTCAGCCCGAAATAAACGCGTTTTTTCAGACAACTGAATCCCCATGTAGCAGCAAGGCTCAGAAGAGCCCACACACTCAGCTCTTATCCCCAGTGTGCAGAAAGGGTCAAAACGTGTTTTTCAGCAGAAATAAACATGTTTCTGCAAGTTTGGTCAACCCCATGTAAGTTATGGGGCAGTAACAGTACACTTTTCAAAACGTGTTTTTCAGCCCGAAATAAACGCGTTTTTTCAGACAACTGAATCCCCATGTAGCAGCAAGGCTCAGAAGAGCCCACACACTCAGATCTTAACCCCAGTGTGCAGAAAGGTTCAAAACGTGTTTTTCAGCAGAAATAAACATGTTTCTGCAAGTTTGGTCAACCCCATGTAAGTTTTGGGGCAGTAACAGTACACTTTTCAAAACGTGTTTTTCAGCCCGAAATAAACGCGTTTTTTCAGACAACTGAATCCCCATGTAGCAGCAAGGCTCAGAAGAGCCCACACACTCAGATCTTAACCCCAGTGTGCAGAAAGGTTCAAAACGTGTTTTTCAGCAGAAATAAACATGTTTCTGCAAGTTTGGTCAACCCCATGTAAGGTATGGGGCAGTAACAGTACACTTTTCAAAACGTGTTTTTCAGCCCGAAATAAACGCGTTTTTTCAGACAACTGAATCCCCATGTAGCAGCAAGGCTCAGAAGAGCCCACACACTCAGATCTTAACCCTAGTGTGCAGAAAGGTTCAAAACGTGTTTTTCAGCAGAAATAAACATGTTTCTGCAAGTTTGGTCAACCCCATGTAAGTTATGGGGCAGTAACAGTACACTTTTCAAAACGTGTTTTTCAGCCCGAAATAAACGCGTTTTTTCAGACAACTGAATCCCCATGTAGCAGCAAGGCTCAGAAGAGCCCACACACTCAGATCTTAACCCCAGTGTGCAGTAAGGTTCAAAACGTGTTTTTCAGCAGAAATAAACATGTTTCTGCAAGTTTGGTCAACCCCATGTAAGTTATGGGGCAGTAACAGTACACTTTTCAAAACGTGTTTTTCAGCCCGAAATAAACGCGTTTTTTCAGACAACTGAATCCCCATGTAGCAGCAAGGCTCAGAAGAGCCCACACACTCAGCTCTTATCCCCAGTGTGCAGAAAGGGTCAAAACGTGTTTTTCAGCAGAAATAAACATGTTTCTGTAGGTTTGGTCAACCCCATGTAAGTTATGGGGCAGTAACAGTACACTTTTCAAAACGTGTTTTTCAGCCCGAAATAAACGCGTTTTTTCAGACAACTGAATCCCCATGTAGCAGCAAGGCTCAGAAGAGCCCACACACTCAGCTCTTATCCCCAGTGTGCAGAAAGGGTCAAAACGTGTTTTTCAGCAGAAATAAACATGTTTCTGCAAGTTTGGTCAACCCCATGTAAGTTATTGGGCAGTAACAGTACACTTTTCAAAACGTGTTTTTCAGCCCGAAATAAACGCGTTTTTTCAGACAACTGAATCCCCATGTAGCAGCAAGGCTCAGAAGAGCCCACACACTCAGCTCTTATCCCCAGTGTGCAGAAAGGGTCAAAACGTGTTTTTCAGCAGAAATAAACATGTTTCTGCAAGTTTGGTCAACCCCATGTAAGTTATGGGGCAGTAACAGTACACTTTTCAAAACGTGTTTTTCAGCCCGAAATAAACGCGTTTTTTCAGACAACTGAATCCCCATGTAGCAGCAAGGCTCAGAAGAGCCCACACACTCAGATCTTAACCCCAGTGTGCAGAAAGGTTCAAAACGTGTTTTTCAGCAGAAATAAACATGTTTCTGCAAGTTTGGTCAACCCCATGTAAGTTATGGGGCAGTAACAGTACACTTTTCAAAACGTGTTTTTCAGCCCGAAATAAACGCGTTTTTTCAGACAACTGAATCCCCATGTAGCAGCAAGGCTCAGAAGAGCCCACACACTCAGATCTTAACCCCAGTGTGCAGAAAGGTTCAAAACGTGTTTTTCAGCAGAAATAAACATGTTTCTGCAAGTTTGGTCAACCCCATGTAAGGTATGGGGCAGTAACAGTACACTTTTCAAAACGTGTTTTTCAGCCCGAAATAAACGCGTTTTTTCAGACAACTGAATCCCCATGTAGCAGCAAGGCTCAGAAGAGCCCACACACTCAGATCTTAACCCTAGTGTGCAGAAAGGTTCAAAACGTGTTTTTCAGCAGAAATAAACATGTTTCTGCAAGTTTGGTCAACCCCATGTAAGTTATGGGGCAGTAACAGTACACTTTTCAAAACGTGTTTTTCAGCCCGAAATAAACGCGTTTTTTCAGACAACTGAATCCCCATGTAGCAGCAAGGCTCAGAAGAGCCCACACACTCAGATCTTAACCCCAGTGTGCAGTAAGGTTCAAAACGTGTTTTTCAGCAGAAATAAACATGTTTCTGCAAGTTTGGTCAACCCCATGTAAGTTATGGGGCAGTAACAGTACACTTTTCAAAACGTGTTTTTCAGCCCGAAATAAACGCGTTTTTTCAGACAACTGAATCCCCATGTAGCAGCAAGGCTCAGAAGAGCCCACACACTCAGCTCTTATCCCCAGTGTGCAGAAAGGGTCAAAACGTGTTTTTCAGCAGAAATAAACATGTTTCTGTAGGTTTGGTCAACCCCATGTAAGTTATGGGGCAGTAACAGTACACTTTTCAAAACGTGTTTTTCAGCCCGAAATAAACGCGTTTTTTCAGACAACTGAATCCCCATGTAGCAGCAAGGCTCAGAAGAGCCCACACACTCAGCTCTTATCCCCAGTGTGCAGAAAGGGTCAAAACGTGTTTTTCAGCAGAAATAAACATGTTTCTGCAAGTTTGGTCAACCCCATGTAAGTTATTGGGCAGTAACAGTACACTTTTCAAAACGTGTTTTTCAGCCCGAAATAAACGCGTTTTTTCAGACAACTGAATCCCCATGTAGCAGCAAGGCTCAGAAGAGCCCACACACTCAGCTCTTATCCCCAGTGTGCAGAAAGGGTCAAAACGTGTTTTTCAGCAGAAATAAACATGTTTCTGCAAGTTTGGTCAACCCCATGTAAGTTATGGGGCAGTAACAGTACACTTTTCAAAACGTGTTTTTCAGCCCGAAATAAACGCGTTTTTTCAGACAACTGAATCCCCATGTAGCAGCAAGGCTCAGAAGAGCCCACACACTCAGATCTTAACCCCAGTGTGCAGAAAGGTTCAAAACGTGTTTTTCAGCAGAAATAAACATGTTTCTGCAAGTTTGGTCAACCCCATGTAAGTTATGGGGCAGTAACAGTACACTTTTCAAAACGTGTTTTTCAGCCCGAAATAAACGCGTTTTTTCAGACAACTGAATCCCCATGTAGCAGCAAGGCTCAGAAGAGCCCACACACTCAGATCTTAACCCCAGTGTGCAGAAAGGTTCAAAACGTGTTTTTCAGCAGAAATAAACATGTTTCTGCAAGTTTGGTCAACCCCATGTAAGGTATGGGGCAGTAACAGTACACTTTTCAAAACGTGTTTTTCAGCCCGAAATAAACGCGTTTTTTCAGACAACTGAATCCCCATGTAGCAGCAAGGCTCAGAAGAGCCCACACACTCAGATCTTAACCCCAGTGTGCAGAAAGGTTCAAAACGTGTTTTTCAGCAGAAATAAACATGTTTCTGCAAGTTTGGTCAACCCCATGTAAGGTATGGGGCAGTAACAGTACACTTTTCAAAACGTGTTTTTCAGCCCGAAATAAACGCGTTTTTTCAGACAACTGAATCCCCATGTAGCAGCAAGGCTCAGAAGAGCCCACACACTCAGATCTTAACCCCAGTGTGCAGAAAGGTTCAAAACGTGTTTTTCAGCAGAAATAAACATGTTTCTGCAAGTTTGGTCAACCCCATGTAAGTTATGGGGCAGTAACAGTACACTTTTCAAAACGTGTTTTTCAGCCCGAAATAAACGCGGTTTTTCAGACAACTGAATCCCCATGTAGCAGCAAGGCTCAGAAGAGCCCACACACTCAGATCTTAACCCCAGTGTGCAGAAAGGTTCAAAACGTGTTTTTCAGCAGAAATAAACATGTTTCTGCAAGTTTGGTCAACCCCATGTAAGTTATGGGGCAGTAACAGTACACTTTTCAAAACGTGTTTTTCAGCCCAAAATAAACGCGTTTTTTCAGACAACTGAATCCCCATGTAGCAGCAAGGCTCAGAAGAGCCCACACACTCAGATCTTAACCCCAGTGTGCAGTAAGGTTCAAAACGTGTTTTTCAGCAGAAATAAACATGTTTCTGCAAGTTTGGTCAACCCCATGTAAGTTATGGGGCAGTAACAGTACACTTTTCAAAACGTGTTTTTCAGCCCGAAATAAACGCGGTTTTTCAGACAACTGAATCCCCATGTAGCAGCAAGGCTCAGAAGAGCCCACACACTCAGCTCTTATCCCCAGTGTGCAGAAAGGGTCAAAACGTGTTTTTCAGCAGAAATAAACATGTTTCTGTAGGTTTGGTCAACCCCATGTAAGTTATGGGGCAGTAACAGTACACTTTTCAAAACGTGTTTTTCAGCCCGAAATAAACGCGTTTTTTCAGACAACTGAATCCCCATGTAGCAGCAAGGCTCAGAAGAGCCCACACACTCAGCTCTTATCCCCAGTGTGCAGAAAGGGTCAAAACGTGTTTTTCAGCAGAAATAAACATGTTTCTGCAAGTTTGGTCAACCCCATGTAAGTTATTGGGCAGTAACAGTACACTTTTCAAAACGTGTTTTTCAGCCCGAAATAAACGCGTTTTTTCAGACAACTGAATCCCCATGTAGCAGCAAGGCTCAGAAGAGCCCACACACTCAGCTCTTATCCCCAGTGTGCAGAAAGGGTCAAAACGTGTTTTTCAGCAGAAATAAACATGTTTCTGCAAGTTTGGTCAACCCCATGTAAGTTATGGGGCAGTAACAGTACACTTTTCAAAACGTGTTTTTCAGCCCGAAATAAACGCGTTTTTTCAGACAACTGAATCCCCATGTAGCAGCAAGGCTCAGAAGAGCCCACACACTCAGATCTTAACCCCAGTGTGCAGAAAGGTTCAAAACGTGTTTTTCAGCAGAAATAAACATGTTTCTGCAAGTTTGGTCAACCCCATGTAAGTTATGGGGCAGTAACAGTACACTTTTCAAAACGTGTTTTTCAGCCCGAAATAAACGCGTTTTTTCAGACAACTGAATCCCCATGTAGCAGCAAGGCTCAGAAGAGCCCACACACTCAGATCTTAACCCCAGTGTGCAGAAAGGTTCAAAACGTGTTTTTCAGCAGAAATAAACATGTTTCTGCAAGTTTGGTCAACCCCATGTAAGTTATGGGGCAGTAACAGTACACTTTTCAAAACGTGTTTTTCAGCCCGAAATAAACGCGTTTTTTCAGACAACTGAATCCCCATGTAGCAGCAAGGCTCAGAAGAGCCCACACACTCAGATCTTAGCCCCAGTGTGCAGAAAGGTTCAAAACGTGTTTTTCAGAAGAAATAAACATGTTTCTGCAAGTTTGGTCAACCCCATGTAAGTTATGGGGCAGTAACAGTACACTTTTCAAAACGTGTTTTTCAGCCCGAAATAAACGTGTTTTTTCAGACAACTGAATCCCCATGTAGCAGCAAGGCTCAGAAGAGCCCACACACTCAGATCTTAACCCCAGTGTGCAAAAAGGTTCAAAACGTGTTTTTCAGCAGAAATAAACATGTTTCTGCAAGTTTGGTCAACCCCATGTAAGTTATGGGGCAGTAACAGTACACTTTTCAAAACGTGTTTTTCAGCCCGAAATAAACGCGTTTTTTCAGACAACTGAATCCCCATGTAGCAGCAAGGCTCAGAAGAGCCCACACACTCAGATCTTAACCCCAGTGTGCAGAAAGGGTCAAAACGTGTTTTTCAGCAGAAATAAACATGTTTCTGCAAGTTTGGTCAACCCCATGTAAGTTATGGGGCAGTAACAGTACACTTTTCAAAACGTGTTTTTCAGCCCGAAATAAACGCGTTTTTTCAGACAACTGAATCCCCATGTAGCAGCAAGGCTCAGAAGAGCCCACACACTCAGATCTTAACCCCAGTGTGCAGAAAGGGTCAAAACGTGTTTTTCAGCAGAAATAAACATGTTTCTGCAAGTTTGGTCAACCCCATGTAAGTTATGGGGCAGTAACAGTACACTTTTCAAAACGTGTTTTTCAGCCCGAAATAAACGCGTTTTTTCAGACAACTGAATCCCCATGTAGCAGCAAGGCTCAGAAGAGCCCACACACTCAGATCTTAACCCCAGTGTGCAGTAAGGTTCAAAACGTGTTTTTCAGCAGAAATAAACATGTTTCTGCAAGTTTGGTCAACCCCATGTAAGGTATGGGGCAGTAACAGTACACTTTTCAAAACGTGTTTTTCAGCCCGAAATAAACGCGTTTTTTCAGACAACTGAATCCCCATGTAGCAGCAAGGCTCAGAAGAGCCCACACACTCAGATCTTAACCCCAGTGTGCAGAAAGGTTCAAAACGTGTTTTTCAGCAGAAATAAACATGTTTCTGCAAGTTTGGTCAACCCCATGTAAGGTATGGGGCAGTAACAGTACACTTTTCAAAACGTGTTTTTCAGCCCGAAATAAACGCGTTTTTTCAGACAACTGAATCCCCATGTAGCAGCAAGGCTCAGAAGAGCCCACACACTCAGATCTTAACCCCAGTGTGCAGAAAGGTTCAAAACGTGTTTTTCAGCAGAAATAAACATGTTTCTGCAAGTTTGGTCAACCCCATGTAAGTTATGGGGCAGTAACAGTACACTTTTCAAAACGTGTTTTTCAGCCCGAAATAAACGCGTTTTTTCAGACAACTGAATCCCCATGTAGCAGCAAGGCTCAAAAGAGCCCACACACTCAGATCTTAACCCCAGTGTGCAGAAAGGTTCAAAACGTGTTTTTCAGCAGAAATAAACATGTTTCTGCAAGTTTGGTCAACCCCATGTAAGTTATGGGGCAGTAACAGTACACTTTTCAAAACGTGTTTTTCAGCCCGAAATAAACGCGTTTTTTCAGACAACTGAATCCCCATGTAGCAGCAAGGCTCAGAAGAGCCCACACACTCAGATCTTAACCCCAGTGTGCAGTAAGGTTCAAAACGTGTTTTTCAGCTGAAATAAACATGTTTCTGCAAGTTTGGTCAACCCCATGTAAGTTATGGGGCAGTAACAGTACACTTTTCAAAACGTGTTTTTCAGCCCGAAATAAACGCGTTTTTTCAGACAACTGAATCCCCATGTAGCAGCAAGGCTCAGAAGAGCCCACACACTCAGCTCTTATCCCCAGTGTGCAGAAAGGGTCAAAACGTGTTTTTCAGCAGAAATAAACATGTTTCTGCAAGTTTGGTCAACCCCATGTAAGTTATGGGGCAGTAACAGTACACTTTTCAAAACGTGTTTTTCAGCCCGAAATAAACGCGTTTTTTCAGACAACTGAATCCCCATGTAGCAGCAAGGCTCAGAAGAGCCCACACACTCAGATCTTAACCCCAGTGTGCAGAAAGGTTCAAAACGTGTTTTTCAGCAGAAATAAATAAGTTTCTGCAAGTTTGGTCAACCCCATGTAAGTTATGGGGCAGTAACAGTACACTTTTCAAAACGTGTTTTTCAGCCCGAAATAAACGCGTTTTTTCAGACAACTAAATCCCCATGTAGCAGCAAGGCTCAGAAGAGCCCACACACTCAGATCTTAGCCCCAGTGTGCAGAAAGGTTCAAAACGTGTTTTTCAGCAGAAATAAACGTTTCTGCAAGTTTGGTCAACCCCATGTAAGTTATGGGGCAGTAACAGTACACTTTTCAAAACGTGTTTTTCAGCCCGAAATAAACGTGTTTTTTCAGACAACTGAATCCCCATGTAGCAGCAAGGCTCAGAAGAGCCCACACACTCAGATCTTAACCCCAGTGTGCAAAAAGGTTCAAAACGTGTTTTTCAGCAGAAATAAACATGTTTCTGCAAGTTTGGTCAACCCCATGTAAGTTATGGGGCAGTAACAGTACACTTTTCAAAACGTGTTTTTCAGCCCGAAATAAACGCGTTTTTTCAGACAACTGAATCCCCATGTAGCATCAAGGCTCAGAAGAGCCCACACACTCAGCTCTTATCCCCAGTGTGCAGAAAGGGTCAAAACGTGTTTTTCAGCAGAAATAAACATGTTTCTGCAAGTTTGGTCAACCCCATGTAAGTTATGGGGCAGTAACAGTACACTTTTCAAAACGTGTTTTTCAGCCCGAAATAAACGCGTTTTTTCAGACAACTGAATCCCCATGTAGCAGCAAGGCTCAGAAGAGCCCACACACTCAGATCTTAACCCCAGTGTGCAGAAAGGTTCAAAACGTGTTTTTCAGCAGAAATAAATAAGTTTCTGCAAGTTTGGTCAACCCCATGTAAGGTATGGGGCAGTAACAGTACACTTTTCAAAACGTGTTTTTCAGCCCGAAATAAACGCGGTTTTTCAGACAACTGAATCCCCATGTAGCAGCAAGGCTCAGAAGAGCCCACACACTCAGATCTTAACCCCAGTGTGCAGAAAGGTTCAAAACGTGTTTTTCAGCAGAAATAAACATGTTTCTGCAAGTTTGGTCAACCCCATGTAAGTTATGGGGCAGTAACAGTACACTTTTCAAAACGTGTTTTTCAGCCCGAAATAAACGCGTTTTTTCAGACAACTGAATCCCCATGTAGCAGCAAGGCTCAGAAGAGCCCACACACTCAGCTCTTATCCCCAGTGTGCAGAAAGGGTCAAAACGTGTTTTTCAGCAGAAATAAACATGTTTCTGTAGGTTTGGTCAACCCCATGTAAGTTATGGGGC
Organism: Lepisosteus platostomus; assembly: GCF_059453375.1. Classification (NCBI taxonomy): domain Eukaryota; kingdom Metazoa; phylum Chordata; class Actinopteri; order Semionotiformes; family Lepisosteidae; genus Lepisosteus; species Lepisosteus platostomus. The sequence continues at coordinate 26,760,170 of NC_142617.1, forward strand.
AGTAACAGTACACCTTTCAAAACGTGTTTTTCAGCCCGAAATAAACGCGTTTTTTCAGACAACTGAATCCCCATGTAGCAGCAAGGCTCAGAAGAGCCCACACACTCAGCTCTTATCCCCAGTGTGCAGAAAGGGTCAAAACGTGTTTTTCAGCAGAAATAAACATGTTTCTGCAAGTTTGGTCAACCCCATGTAAGTTATTGGGCAGTAACAGTACACTTTTCAAAACGTGTTTTTCAGCCCGAAATAAACGCGTTTTTTCAGACAACTGAATCCCCATGTAGCAGCAAGGCTCAGAAGAGCCCACACACTCAGCTCTTATCCCCAGTGTGCAGAAAGGGTCAAAACGTGTTTTTCAGCAGAAATAAACATGTTTCTGCAAGTTTGGTCAACCCCATGTAAGTTATGGGGCAGTAACAGTACACTTTTCAAAACGTGTTTTTCAGCCCGAAATAAACGCGTTTTTTCAGACAACTGAATCCCCATGTAGCAGCAAGGCTCAGAAGAGCCCACACACTCAGATCTTAACCCCAGTGTGCAGAAAGGTTCAAAACGTGTTTTTCAGCAGAAATAAACATGTTTCTGCAAGTTTGGTCAACCCCATGTAAGTTTTGGGGCAGTAACAGTACACTTTTCAAAACGTGTTTTTCAGCCCGAAATAAACGCGTTTTTTCAGACAACTGAATCCCCATGTAGCAGCAAGGCTCAGAAGAGCCCACACACTCAGATCTTAACCCCAGTGTGCAGAAAGGTTCAAAACGTGTTTTTCAGCAGAAATAAACATGTTTCTGCAAGTTTGGTCAACCCCATGTAAGGTATGGGGCAGTAACAGTACACTTTTCAAAACGTGTTTTTCAGCCCGAAATAAACGCGTTTTTTCAGACAACTGAATCCCCATGTAGCAGCAAGGCTCAGAAGAGCCCACACACTCAGATCTTAACCCTAGTGTGCAGAAAGGTTCAAAACGTGTTTTTCAGCAGAAATAAACATGTTTCTGCAAGTTTGGTCAACCCCATGTAAGTTATGGGGCAGTAACAGTACACTTTTCAAAACGTGTTTTTCAGCCCGAAATAAACGCGTTTTTTCAGACAACTGAATCCCCATGTAGCAGCAAGGCTCAGAAGAGCCCACACACTCAGATCTTAACCCCAGTGTGCAGTAAGGTTCAAAACGTGTTTTTCAGCAGAAATAAACATGTTTCTGCAAGTTTGGTCAACCCCATGTAAGTTATGGGGCAGTAACAGTACACTTTTCAAAACGTGTTTTTCAGCCCGAAATAAACGCGTTTTTTCAGACAACTGAATCCCCATGTAGCAGCAAGGCTCAGAAGAGCCCACACACTCAGCTCTTATCCCCAGTGTGCAGAAAGGGTCAAAACGTGTTTTTCAGCAGAAATAAACATGTTTCTGTAGGTTTGGTCAACCCCATGTAAGTTATGGGGCAGTAACAGTACACTTTTCAAAACGTGTTTTTCAGCCCGAAATAAACGCGTTTTTTCAGACAACTGAATCCCCATGTAGCAGCAAGGCTCAGAAGAGCCCACACACTCAGCTCTTATCCCCAGTGTGCAGAAAGGGTCAAAACGTGTTTTTCAGCAGAAATAAACATGTTTCTGCAAGTTTGGTCAACCCCATGTAAGTTATTGGGCAGTAACAGTACACTTTTCAAAACGTGTTTTTCAGCCCGAAATAAACGCGTTTTTTCAGACAACTGAATCCCCATGTAGCAGCAAGGCTCAGAAGAGCCCACACACTCAGCTCTTATCCCCAGTGTGCAGAAAGGGTCAAAACGTGTTTTTCAGCAGAAATAAACATGTTTCTGCAAGTTTGGTCAACCCCATGTAAGTTATGGGGCAGTAACAGTACACTTTTCAAAACGTGTTTTTCAGCCCGAAATAAACGCGTTTTTTCAGACAACTGAATCCCCATGTAGCAGCAAGGCTCAGAAGAGCCCACACACTCAGATCTTAACCCCAGTGTGCAGAAAGGTTCAAAACGTGTTTTTCAGCAGAAATAAACATGTTTCTGCAAGTTTGGTCAACCCCATGTAAGTTATGGGGCAGTAACAGTACACTTTTCAAAACGTGTTTTTCAGCCCGAAATAAACGCGTTTTTTCAGACAACTGAATCCCCATGTAGCAGCAAGGCTCAGAAGAGCCCACACACTCAGATCTTAACCCCAGTGTGCAGAAAGGTTCAAAACGTGTTTTTCAGCAGAAATAAACATGTTTCTGCAAGTTTGGTCAACCCCATGTAAGGTATGGGGCAGTAACAGTACACTTTTCAAAACGTGTTTTTCAGCCCGAAATAAACGCGTTTTTTCAGACAACTGAATCCCCATGTAGCAGCAAGGCTCAGAAGAGCCCACACACTCAGATCTTAACCCCAGTGTGCAGAAAGGTTCAAAACGTGTTTTTCAGCAGAAATAAACATGTTTCTGCAAGTTTGGTCAACCCCATGTAAGGTATGGGGCAGTAACAGTACACTTTTCAAAACGTGTTTTTCAGCCCGAAATAAACGCGTTTTTTCAGACAACTGAATCCCCATGTAGCAGCAAGGCTCAGAAGAGCCCACACACTCAGATCTTAACCCCAGTGTGCAGAAAGGTTCAAAACGTGTTTTTCAGCAGAAATAAACATGTTTCTGCAAGTTTGGTCAACCCCATGTAAGTTATGGGGCAGTAACAGTACACTTTTCAAAACGTGTTTTTCAGCCCGAAATAAACGCGGTTTTTCAGACAACTGAATCCCCATGTAGCAGCAAGGCTCAGAAGAGCCCACACACTCAGATCTTAACCCCAGTGTGCAGAAAGGTTCAAAACGTGTTTTTCAGCAGAAATAAACATGTTTCTGCAAGTTTGGTCAACCCCATGTAAGTTATGGGGCAGTAACAGTACACTTTTCAAAACGTGTTTTTCAGCCCAAAATAAACGCGTTTTTTCAGACAACTGAATCCCCATGTAGCAGCAAGGCTCAGAAGAGCCCACACACTCAGATCTTAACCCCAGTGTGCAGTAAGGTTCAAAACGTGTTTTTCAGCAGAAATAAACATGTTTCTGCAAGTTTGGTCAACCCCATGTAAGTTATGGGGCAGTAACAGTACACTTTTCAAAACGTGTTTTTCAGCCCGAAATAAACGCGGTTTTTCAGACAACTGAATCCCCATGTAGCAGCAAGGCTCAGAAGAGCCCACACACTCAGCTCTTATCCCCAGTGTGCAGAAAGGGTCAAAACGTGTTTTTCAGCAGAAATAAACATGTTTCTGTAGGTTTGGTCAACCCCATGTAAGTTATGGGGCAGTAACAGTACACTTTTCAAAACGTGTTTTTCAGCCCGAAATAAACGCGTTTTTTCAGACAACTGAATCCCCATGTAGCAGCAAGGCTCAGAAGAGCCCACACACTCAGCTCTTATCCCCAGTGTGCAGAAAGGGTCAAAACGTGTTTTTCAGCAGAAATAAACATGTTTCTGCAAGTTTGGTCAACCCCATGTAAGTTATTGGGCAGTAACAGTACACTTTTCAAAACGTGTTTTTCAGCCCGAAATAAACGCGTTTTTTCAGACAACTGAATCCCCATGTAGCAGCAAGGCTCAGAAGAGCCCACACACTCAGCTCTTATCCCCAGTGTGCAGAAAGGGTCAAAACGTGTTTTTCAGCAGAAATAAACATGTTTCTGCAAGTTTGGTCAACCCCATGTAAGTTATGGGGCAGTAACAGTACACTTTTCAAAACGTGTTTTTCAGCCCGAAATAAACGCGTTTTTTCAGACAACTGAATCCCCATGTAGCAGCAAGGCTCAGAAGAGCCCACACACTCAGATCTTAACCCCAGTGTGCAGAAAGGTTCAAAACGTGTTTTTCAGCAGAAATAAACATGTTTCTGCAAGTTTGGTCAACCCCATGTAAGTTATGGGGCAGTAACAGTACACTTTTCAAAACGTGTTTTTCAGCCCGAAATAAACGCGTTTTTTCAGACAACTGAATCCCCATGTAGCAGCAAGGCTCAGAAGAGCCCACACACTCAGATCTTAACCCCAGTGTGCAGAAAGGTTCAAAACGTGTTTTTCAGCAGAAATAAACATGTTTCTGCAAGTTTGGTCAACCCCATGTAAGTTATGGGGCAGTAACAGTACACTTTTCAAAACGTGTTTTTCAGCCCGAAATAAACGCGTTTTTTCAGACAACTGAATCCCCATGTAGCAGCAAGGCTCAGAAGAGCCCACACACTCAGATCTTAGCCCCAGTGTGCAGAAAGGTTCAAAACGTGTTTTTCAGAAGAAATAAACATGTTTCTGCAAGTTTGGTCAACCCCATGTAAGTTATGGGGCAGTAACAGTACACTTTTCAAAACGTGTTTTTCAGCCCGAAATAAACGTGTTTTTTCAGACAACTGAATCCCCATGTAGCAGCAAGGCTCAGAAGAGCCCACACACTCAGATCTTAACCCCAGTGTGCAAAAAGGTTCAAAACGTGTTTTTCAGCAGAAATAAACATGTTTCTGCAAGTTTGGTCAACCCCATGTAAGTTATGGGGCAGTAACAGTACACTTTTCAAAACGTGTTTTTCAGCCCGAAATAAACGCGTTTTTTCAGACAACTGAATCCCCATGTAGCAGCAAGGCTCAGAAGAGCCCACACACTCAGATCTTAACCCCAGTGTGCAGAAAGGGTCAAAACGTGTTTTTCAGCAGAAATAAACATGTTTCTGCAAGTTTGGTCAACCCCATGTAAGTTATGGGGCAGTAACAGTACACTTTTCAAAACGTGTTTTTCAGCCCGAAATAAACGCGTTTTTTCAGACAACTGAATCCCCATGTAGCAGCAAGGCTCAGAAGAGCCCACACACTCAGATCTTAACCCCAGTGTGCAGTAAGGTTCAAAACGTGTTTTTCAGCAGAAATAAACATGTTTCTGCAAGTTTGGTCAACCCCATGTAAGGTATGGGGCAGTAACAGTACACTTTTCAAAACGTGTTTTTCAGCCCGAAATAAACGCGTTTTTTCAGACAACTGAATCCCCATGTAGCAGCAAGGCTCAGAAGAGCCCACACACTCAGATCTTAACCCCAGTGTGCAGAAAGGTTCAAAACGTGTTTTTCAGCAGAAATAAACATGTTTCTGCAAGTTTGGTCAACCCCATGTAAGGTATGGGGCAGTAACAGTACACTTTTCAAAACGTGTTTTTCAGCCCGAAATAAACGCGTTTTTTCAGACAACTGAATCCCCATGTAGCAGCAAGGCTCAGAAGAGCCCACACACTCAGATCTTAACCCCAGTGTGCAGAAAGGTTCAAAACGTGTTTTTCAGCAGAAATAAACATGTTTCTGCAAGTTTGGTCAACCCCATGTAAGTTATGGGGCAGTAACAGTACACTTTTCAAAACGTGTTTTTCAGCCCGAAATAAACGCGTTTTTTCAGACAACTGAATCCCCATGTAGCAGCAAGGCTCAAAAGAGCCCACACACTCAGATCTTAACCCCAGTGTGCAGAAAGGTTCAAAACGTGTTTTTCAGCAGAAATAAACATGTTTCTGCAAGTTTGGTCAACCCCATGTAAGTTATGGGGCAGTAACAGTACACTTTTCAAAACGTGTTTTTCAGCCCGAAATAAACGCGTTTTTTCAGACAACTGAATCCCCATGTAGCAGCAAGGCTCAGAAGAGCCCACACACTCAGATCTTAACCCCAGTGTGCAGTAAGGTTCAAAACGTGTTTTTCAGCTGAAATAAACATGTTTCTGCAAGTTTGGTCAACCCCATGTAAGTTATGGGGCAGTAACAGTACACTTTTCAAAACGTGTTTTTCAGCCCGAAATAAACGCGTTTTTTCAGACAACTGAATCCCCATGTAGCAGCAAGGCTCAGAAGAGCCCACACACTCAGCTCTTATCCCCAGTGTGCAGAAAGGGTCAAAACGTGTTTTTCAGCAGAAATAAACATGTTTCTGCAAGTTTGGTCAACCCCATGTAAGGTATGGGGCAGTAACAGTACACTTTTCAAAACGTGTTTTTCAGCCCGAAATAAACGCGTTTTTTCAGACAACTGAATCCCCATGTAGCAGCAAGGCTCAGAAGAGCCCACACACTCAGATCTTAACCCCAGTGTGCAGAAAGGTTCAAAACGTGTTTTTCAGCAGAAATAAACATGTTTCTGCAAGTTTGGTCAACCCCATGTAAGTTATGGGGCAGTAACAGTACACTTTTCAAAACGTGTTTTTCAGCCCGAAATAAACGCGTTTTTTCAGACAACTGAATCCCCATGTAGCAGCAAGGCTCAAAAGAGCCCACACACTCAGATCTTAACCCCAGTGTGCAGAAAGGTTCAAAACGTGTTTTTCAGCAGAAATAAACATGTTTCTGCAAGTTTGGTCAACCCCATGTAAGTTATGGGGCAGTAACAGTACACTTTTCAAAACGTGTTTTTCAGCCCGAAATAAACGCGTTTTTTCAGACAACTGAATCCCCATGTAGCAGCAAGGCTCAGAAGAGCCCACACACTCAGATCTTAACCCCAGTGTGCAGTAAGGTTCAAAACGTGTTTTTCAGCTGAAATAAACATGTTTCTGCAAGTTTGGTCAACCCCATGTAAGTTATGGGGCAGTAACAGTACACTTTTCAAAACGTGTTTTTCAGCCCGAAATAAACGCGTTTTTTCAGACAACTGAATCCCCATGTAGCAGCAAGGCTCAGAAGAGCCCACACACTCAGCTCTTATCCCCAGTGTGCAGAAAGGGTCAAAACGTGTTTTTCAGCAGAAATAAACATGTTTCTGCAAGTTTGGTCAACCCCATGTAAGTTATGGGGCAGTAACAGTACACTTTTCAAAACGTGTTTTTCAGCCCGAAATAAACGCGTTTTTTCAGACAACTGAATCCCCATGTAGCAGCAAGGCTCAGAAGAGCCCACACACTCAGATCTTAACCCCAGTGTGCAGAAAGGTTCAAAACGTGTTTTTCAGCAGAAATAAATAAGTTTCTGCAAGTTTGGTCAACCCCATGTAAGTTATGGGGCAGTAACAGTACACTTTTCAAAACGTGTTTTTCAGCCCGAAATAAACGCGTTTTTTCAGACAACTAAATCCCCATGTAGCAGCAAGGCTCAGAAGAGCCCACACACTCAGATCTTAGCCCCAGTGTGCAGAAAGGTTCAAAACGTGTTTTTCAGCAGAAATAAACGTTTCTGCAAGTTTGGTCAACCCCATGTAAGTTATGGGGCAGTAACAGTACACTTTTCAAAACGTGTTTTTCAGCCCGAAATAAACGTGTTTTTTCAGACAACTGAATCCCCATGTAGCAGCAAGGCTCAGAAGAGCCCACACACTCAGATCTTAACCCCAGTGTGCAAAAAGGTTCAAAACGTGTTTTTCAGCAGAAATAAACATGTTTCTGCAAGTTTGGTCAACCCCATGTAAGTTATGGGGCAGTAACAGTACACTTTTCAAAACGTGTTTTTCAGCCCGAAATAAACGCGTTTTTTCAGACAACTGAATCCCCATGTAGCATCAAGGCTCAGAAGAGCCCACACACTCAGCTCTTATCCCCAGTGTGCAGAAAGGGTCAAAACGTGTTTTTCAGCAGAAATAAACATGTTTCTGCAAGTTTGGTCAACCCCATGTAAGTTATGGGGCAGTAACAGTACACTTTTCAAAACGTGTTTTTCAGCCCGAAATAAACGCGTTTTTTCAGACAACTGAATCCCCATGTAGCAGCAAGGCTCAGAAGAGCCCACACACTCAGATCTTAACCCCAGTGTGCAGAAAGGTTCAAAACGTGTTTTTCAGCAGAAATAAATAAGTTTCTGCAAGTTTGGTCAACCCCATGTAAGGTATGGGGCAGTAACAGTACACTTTTCAAAACGTGTTTTTCAGCCCGAAATAAACGCGGTTTTTCAGACAACTGAATCCCCATGTAGCAGCAAGGCTCAGAAGAGCCCACACACTCAGATCTTAACCCCAGTGTGCAGAAAGGTTCAAAACGTGTTTTTCAGCAGAAATAAACATGTTTCTGCAAGTTTGGTCAACCCCATGTAAGTTATGGGGCAGTAACAGTACACTTTTCAAAACGTGTTTTTCAGCCCGAAATAAACGCGTTTTTTCAGACAACTGAATCCCCATGTAGCAGCAAGGCTCAGAAGAGCCCACACACTCAGCTCTTATCCCCAGTGTGCAGAAAGGGTCAAAACGTGTTTTTCAGCAGAAATAAACATGTTTCTGTAGGTTTGGTCAACCCCATGTAAGTTATGGGGCAGTAACAGTACACCTTTCAAAACGTGTTTTTCAGCCCGAAATAAACGCGTTTTTTCAGACAACTGAATCCCCATGTAGCAGCAAGGCTCAGAAGAGCCCACACACTCAGCTCTTATCCCCAGTGTGCAGAAAGGGTCAAAACGTGTTTTTCAGCAGAAATAAACATGTTTCTGCAAGTTTGGTCAACCCCATGTAAGTTATTGGGCAGTAACAGTACACTTTTCAAAACGTGTTTTTCAGCCCGAAATAAACGCGTTTTTTCAGACAACTGAATCCCCATGTAGCAGCAAGGCTCAGAAGAGCCCACACACTCAGCTCTTATCCCCAGTGTGCAGAAAGGGTCAAAACGTGTTTTTCAGCAGAAATAAACATGTTTCTGCAAGTTTGGTCAACCCCATGTAAGTTATGGGGCAGTAACAGTACACTTTTCAAAACGTGTTTTTCAGCCCGAAATAAACGCGTTTTTTCAGACAACTGAATCCCCATGTAGCAGCAAGGCTCAGAAGAGCCCACACACTCAGATCTTAACCCCAGTGTGCAGAAAGGTTCAAAACGTGTTTTTCAGCAGAAATAAACATGTTTCTGCAAGTTTGGTCAACCCCATGTAAGTTTTGGGGCAGTAACAGTACACTTTTCAAAACGTGTTTTTCAGCCCGAAATAAACGCGTTTTTTCAGACAACTGAATCCCCATGTAGCAGCAAGGCTCAGAAGAGCCCACACACTCAGATCTTAACCCCAGTGTGCAGAAAGGTTCAAAACGTGTTTTTCAGCAGAAATAAACATGTTTCTGCAAGTTTGGTCAACCCCATGTAAGGTATGGGGCAGTAACAGTACACTTTTCAAAACGTGTTTTTCAGCCCGAAATAAACGCGTTTTTTCAGACAACTGAATCCCCATGTAGCAGCAAGGCTCAGAAGAGCCCACACACTCAGATCTTAACCCTAGTGTGCAGAAAGGTTCAAAACGTGTTTTTCAGCAGAAATAAACATGTTTCTGCAAGTTTGGTCAACCCCATGTAAGTTATGGGGCAGTAACAGTACACTTTTCAAAACGTGTTTTTCAGCCCGAAATAAACGCGTTTTTTCAGACAACTGAATCCCCATGTAGCAGCAAGGCTCAGAAGAGCCCACACACTCAGATCTTAACCCCAGTGTGCAGTAAGGTTCAAAACGTGTTTTTCAGCAGAAATAAACATGTTTCTGCAAGTTTGGTCAACCCCATGTAAGTTATGGGGCAGTAACAGTACACTTTTCAAAACGTGTTTTTCAGCCCGAAATAAACGCGTTTTTTCAGACAACTGAATCCCCATGTAGCAGCAAGGCTCAGAAGAGCCCACACACTCAGCTCTTATCCCCAGTGTGCAGAAAGGGTCAAAACGTGTTTTTCAGCAGAAATAAACATGTTTCTGTAGGTTTGGTCAACCCCATGTAAGTTATGGGGCAGTAACAGTACACTTTTCAAAACGTGTTTTTCAGCCCGAAATAAACGCGTTTTTTCAGACAACTGAATCCCCATGTAGCAGCAAGGCTCAGAAGAGCCCACACACTCAGCTCTTATCCCCAGTGTGCAGAAAGGGTCAAAACGTGTTTTTCAGCAGAAATAAACATGTTTCTGCAAGTTTGGTCAACCCCATGTAAGTTATTGGGCAGTAACAGTACACTTTTCAAAACGTGTTTTTCAGCCCGAAATAAACGCGTTTTTTCAGACAACTGAATCCCCATGTAGCAGCAAGGCTCAGAAGAGCCCACACACTCAGCTCTTATCCCCAGTGTGCAGAAAGGGTCAAAACGTGTTTTTCAGCAGAAATAAACATGTTTCTGCAAGTTTGGTCAACCCCATGTAAGTTATGGGGCAGTAACAGTACACTTTTCAAAACGTGTTTTTCAGCCCGAAATAAACGCGTTTTTTCAGACAACTGAATCCCCATGTAGCAGCAAGGCTCAGAAGAGCCCACACACTCAGATCTTAACCCCAGTGTGCAGAAAGGTTCAAAACGTGTTTTTCAGCAGAAATAAACATGTTTCTGCAAGTTTGGTCAACCCCATGTAAGTTATGGGGCAGTAACAGTACACTTTTCAAAACGTGTTTTTCAGCCCGAAATAAACGCGTTTTTTCAGACAACTGAATCCCCATGTAGCAGCAAGGCTCAGAAGAGCCCACACACTCAGATCTTAACCCCAGTGTGCAGAAAGGTTCAAAACGTGTTTTTCAGCAGAAATAAACATGTTTCTGCAAGTTTGGTCAACCCCATGTAAGGTATGGGGCAGTAACAGTACACTTTTCAAAACGTGTTTTTCAGCCCGAAATAAACGCGTTTTTTCAGACAACTGAATCCCCATGTAGCAGCAAGGCTCAGAAGAGCCCACACACTCAGATCTTAACCCCAGTGTGCAGAAAGGTTCAAAACGTGTTTTTCAGCAGAAATAAACATGTTTCTGCAAGTTTGGTCAACCCCATGTAAGGTATGGGGCAGTAACAGTACACTTTTCAAAACGTGTTTTTCAGCCCGAAATAAACGCGTTTTTTCAGACAACTGAATCCCCATGTAGCAGCAAGGCTCAGAAGAGCCCACACACTCAGATCTTAACCCCAGTGTGCAGAAAGGTTCAAAACGTGTTTTTCAGCAGAAATAAACATGTTTCTGCAAGTTTGGTCAACCCCATGTAAGTTATGGGGCAGTAACAGTACACTTTTCAAAACGTGTTTTTCAGCCCGAAATAAACGCGGTTTTTCAGACAACTGAATCCCCATGTAGCAGCAAGGCTCAGAAGAGCCCACACACTCAGATCTTAACCCCAGTGTGCAGAAAGGTTCAAAACGTGTTTTTCAGCAGAAATAAACATGTTTCTGCAAGTTTGGTCAACCCCATGTAAGTTATGGGGCAGTAACAGTACACTTTTCAAAACGTGTTTTTCAGCCCAAAATAAACGCGTTTTTTCAGACAACTGAATCCCCATGTAGCAGCAAGGCTCAGAAGAGCCCACACACTCAGATCTTAACCCCAGTGTGCAGTAAGGTTCAAAACGTGTTTTTCAGCAGAAATAAACATGTTTCTGCAAGTTTGGTCAACCCCATGTAAGTTATGGGGCAGTAACAGTACACTTTTCAAAACGTGTTTTTCAGCCCGAAATAAACGCGGTTTTTCAGACAACTGAATCCCCATGTAGCAGCAAGGCTCAGAAGAGCCCACACACTCAGCTCTTATCCCCAGTGTGCAGAAAGGGTCAAAACGTGTTTTTCAGCAGAAATAAACATGTTTCTGTAGGTTTGGTCAACCCCATGTAAGTTATGGGGCAGTAACAGTACACTTTTCAAAACGTGTTTTTCAGCCCGAAATAAACGCGTTTTTTCAGACAACTGAATCCCCATGTAGCAGCAAGGCTCAGAAGAGCCCACACACTCAGCTCTTATCCCCAGTGTGCAGAAAGGGTCAAAACGTGTTTTTCAGCAGAAATAAACATGTTTCTGCAAGTTTGGTCAACCCCATGTAAGTTATTGGGCAGTAACAGTACACTTTTCAAAACGTGTTTTTCAGCCCGAAATAAACGCGTTTTTTCAGACAACTGAATCCCCATGTAGCAGCAAGGCTCAGAAGAGCCCACACACTCAGCTCTTATCCCCAGTGTGCAGAAAGGGTCAAAACGTGTTTTTCAGCAGAAATAAACATGTTTCTGCAAGTTTGGTCAACCCCATGTAAGTTATGGGGCAGTAACAGTACACTTTTCAAAACGTGTTTTTCAGCCCGAAATAAACGCGTTTTTTCAGACAACTGAATCCCCATGTAGCAGCAAGGCTCAGAAGAGCCCACACACTCAGATCTTAACCCCAGTGTGCAGAAAGGTTCAAAACGTGTTTTTCAGCAGAAATAAACATGTTTCTGCAAGTTTGGTCAACCCCATGTAAGTTATGGGGCAGTAACAGTACACTTTTCAAAACGTGTTTTTCAGCCCGAAATAAACGCGTTTTTTCAGACAACTGAATCCCCATGTAGCAGCAAGGCTCAGAAGAGCCCACACACTCAGATCTTAACCCCAGTGTGCAGAAAGGTTCAAAACGTGTTTTTCAGCAGAAATAAACATGTTTCTGCAAGTTTGGTCAACCCCATGTAAGTTATGGGGCAGTAACAGTACACTTTTCAAAACGTGTTTTTCAGCCCGAAATAAACGCGTTTTTTCAGACAACTGAATCCCCATGTAGCAGCAAGGCTCAGAAGAGCCCACACACTCAGATCTTAGCCCCAGTGTGCAGAAAGGTTCAAAACGTGTTTTTCAGAAGAAATAAACATGTTTCTGCAAGTTTGGTCAACCCCATGTAAGTTATGGGGCAGTAACAGTACACTTTTCAAAACGTGTTTTTCAGCCCGAAATAAACGTGTTTTTTCAGACAACTGAATCCCCATGTAGCAGCAAGGCTCAGAAGAGCCCACACACTCAGATCTTAACCCCAGTGTGCAAAAAGGTTCAAAACGTGTTTTTCAGCAGAAATAAACATGTTTCTGCAAGTTTGGTCAACCCCATGTAAGTTATGGGGCAGTAACAGTACACTTTTCAAAACGTGTTTTTCAGCCCGAAATAAACGCGTTTTTTCAGACAACTGAATCCCCATGTAGCAGCAAGGCTCAGAAGAGCCCACACACTCAGATCTTAACCCCAGTGTGCAGAAAGGGTCAAAACGTGTTTTTCAGCAGAAATAAACATGTTTCTGCAAGTTTGGTCAACCCCATGTAAGTTATGGGGCAGTAACAGTACACTTTTCAAAACGTGTTTTTCAGCCCGAAATAAACGCGTTTTTTCAGACAACTGAATCCCCATGTAGCAGCAAGGCTCAGAAGAGCCCACACACTCAGATCTTAACCCCAGTGTGCAGTAAGGTTCAAAACGTGTTTTTCAGCAGAAATAAACATGTTTCTGCAAGTTTGGTCAACCCCATGTAAGGTATGGGGCAGTAACAGTACACTTTTCAAAACGTGTTTTTCAGCCCGAAATAAACGCGTTTTTTCAGACAACTGAATCCCCATGTAGCAGCAAGGCTCAGAAGAGCCCACACACTCAGATCTTAACCCCAGTGTGCAGAAAGGTTCAAAACGTGTTTTTCAGCAGAAATAAACATGTTTCTGCAAGTTTGGTCAACCCCATGTAAGGTATGGGGCAGTAACAGTACACTTTTCAAAACGTGTTTTTCAGCCCGAAATAAACGCGTTTTTTCAGACAACTGAATCCCCATGTAGCAGCAAGGCTCAGAAGAGCCCACACACTCAGATCTTAACCCCAGTGTGCAGAAAGGTTCAAAACGTGTTTTTCAGCAGAAATAAACATGTTTCTGCAAGTTTGGTCAACCCCATGTAAGTTATGGGGCAGTAACAGTACACTTTTCAAAACGTGTTTTTCAGCCCGAAATAAACGCGTTTTTTCAGACAACTGAATCCCCATGTAGCAGCAAGGCTCAAAAGAGCCCACACACTCAGATCTTAACCCCAGTGTGCAGAAAGGTTCAAAACGTGTTTTTCAGCAGAAATAAACATGTTTCTGCAAGTTTGGTCAACCCCATGTAAGTTATGGGGCAGTAACAGTACACTTTTCAAAACGTGTTTTTCAGCCCGAAATAAACGCGTTTTTTCAGACAACTGAATCCCCATGTAGCAGCAAGGCTCAGAAGAGCCCACACACTCAGATCTTAACCCCAGTGTGCAGTAAGGTTCAAAACGTGTTTTTCAGCTGAAATAAACATGTTTCTGCAAGTTTGGTCAACCCCATGTAAGTTATGGGGCAGTAACAGTACACTTTTCAAAACGTGTTTTTCAGCCCGAAATAAACGCGTTTTTTCAGACAACTGAATCCCCATGTAGCAGCAAGGCTCAGAAGAGCCCACACACTCAGCTCTTATCCCCAGTGTGCAGAAAGGGTCAAAACGTGTTTTTCAGCAGAAATAAACATGTTTCTGCAAGTTTGGTCAACCCCATGTAAGTTATGGGGCAGTAACAGTACACTTTTCAAAACGTGTTTTTCAGCCCGAAATAAACGCGTTTTTTCAGACAACTGAATCCCCATGTAGCAGCAAGGCTCAGAAGAGCCCACACACTCAGATCTTAACCCCAGTGTGCAGAAAGGTTCAAAACGTGTTTTTCAGCAGAAATAAATAAGTTTCTGCAAGTTTGGTCAACCCCATGTAAGTTATGGGGCAGTAACAGTACACTTTTCAAAACGTGTTTTTCAGCCCGAAATAAACGCGTTTTTTCAGACAACTAAATCCCCATGTAGCAGCAAGGCTCAGAAGAGCCCACACACTCAGATCTTAGCCCCAGTGTGCAGAAAGGTTCAAAACGTGTTTTTCAGCAGAAATAAACGTTTCTGCAAGTTTGGTCAACCCCATGTAAGTTATGGGGCAGTAACAGTACACTTTTCAAAACGTGTTTTTCAGCCCGAAATAAACGTGTTTTTTCAGACAACTGAATCCCCATGTAGCAGCAAGGCTCAGAAGAGCCCACACACTCAGATCTTAACCCCAGTGTGCAAAAAGGTTCAAAACGTGTTTTTCAGCAGAAATAAACATGTTTCTGCAAGTTTGGTCAACCCCATGTAAGTTATGGGGCAGTAACAGTACACTTTTCAAAACGTGTTTTTCAGCACGAAATAAACGCGTTTTTTCAGACAACTGAATCCCCATGTAGCAGCAAGGCTCAGAAGTGCCCACACACTCTCAGATCTTAACCCCAGTGTGCAGAAAGGGTCAAAACGTGTTTCTCAGCAGAAATAAACATGTTTCTGCAAGTTTGGTCAACCCCATGTAAGTTATGGGGCAGTAACAGTACACTTTTCAAAACGTGTTTTTCAGCCCGAAATAAACGCGTTTTTTCAGACAACTGAATCCCCATGTAGCAGCAAGGCTCAGAAGAGCCCACACACTCAGATCTTAACCCCAGTGTGCAGTAAGGTTCAAAACGTGTTTTTCAGCAGAAATAAACATGTTTCTGCAAGTTTGGTCAACCCCATGTAAGGTATGGGGCAGTAACAGTACACTTTTCAAAACGTGTTTTTCAGCCCGAAATAAACGCGTTTTTTCAGACAACTGAATCCCCATGTAGCAGCAAGGCTCAGAAGAGCCCACACACTCAGATCTTAACCCCAGTGTGCAGAAAGGTTCAAAACGTGTTTTTCAGCAGAAATAAACATGTTTCTGCAAGTTTGGTCAACCCCATGTAAGTTATGGGGCAGTAACAGTACACTTTTCAAAACGTGTTTTTCAGCCCGAAATAAACGCGGTTTTTCAGACAACTGAATCCCCATGTAGCAGCAAGGCTCAGAAGAGCCCACACACTCAGATCTTAACCCCAGTGTGCAGAAAGGTTCAAAACGTGTTTTTCAGCAGAAATAAACATGTTTCTGCAAGTTTGGTCAACCCCATGTAAGTTATGGGGCAGTAACAGTACACTTTTCAAAACGTGTTTTTCAGCCCAAAATAAACGCGTTTTTTCAGACAACTGAATCCCCATGTAGCAGCAAGGCTCAGAAGAGCTCACACACTCAGATCTTAACCCCAGTGTGCAGTAAGGTTCAAAACGTGTTTTTCAGCAGAAATAAACATGTTTCTGCAAGTTTGGTCAACCCCATGTAAGTTATGGGGCAGTAACAGTACACTTTTCAAAACGTGTTTTTCAGCCCAAAATAAACGCGTTTTTTCAGACAACTGAATCCCCATGTAGCAGCAAGGCTCAGAAGAGCCCACACACTCAGCTCTTATCCCCAGTGTGCAGAAAGGGTCAAAACGTGTTTTTCAGCAGAAATAAACATGTTTCTGTAGGTTTGGTCAACCCCATGTAAGTTATGGGGCAGTAACAGTACACTTTTCAAAACGTGTTTTTCAGCCCGAAATAAACGCGTTTTTTCAGACAACTGAATCCCCATGTAGCAGCAAGGCTCAGAAGAGCCCACACACTCAGCTCTTATCCCCAGTGTGCAGAAAGGGTCAAAACGTGTTTTTCAGCAGAAATAAACATGTTTCTGCAAGTTTGGTCAACCCCATGTAAGTTATTGGGCAGTAACAGTACACTTTTCAAAACGTGTTTTTCAGCCCGAAATAAACGCGTTTTTTCAGACAACTGAATCCCCATGTAGCAGCAAGGCTCAGAAGAGCCCACACACTCAGCTCTTATCCCCAGTGTGCAGAAAGGGTCAAAACGTGTTTTTCAGCAGAAATAAACATGTTTCTGCAAGTTTGGTCAACCCCATGTAAGTTATGGGGCAGTAACAGTACACTTTTCAAAACGTGTTTTTCAGCCCGAAATAAACGCGTTTTTTCAGACAACTGAATCCCCATGTAGCAGCAAGGCTCAGAAGAGCCCACACACTCAGATCTTAACCCCAGTGTGCAGAAAGGTTCAAAACGTGTTTTTCAGCAGAAATAAACATGTTTCTGCAAGTTTGGTCAACCCCATGTAAGTTATGGGGCAGTAACAGTACACTTTTCAAAACGTGTTTTTCAGCCCGAAATAAACGCGTTTTTTCAGACAACTGAATCCCCATGTAGCAGCAAGGCTCAGAAGAGCCCACACACTCAGATCTTAACCCCAGTGTGCAGAAAGGTTCAAAACGTGTTTTTCAGCAGAAATAAACATGTTTCTGCAAGTTTGGTCAACCCCATGTAAGGTATGGGGCAGTAACAGTACACTTTTCAAAACGTGTTTTTCAGCCCGAAATAAACGCGTTTTTTCAGACAACTGAATCCCCATGTAGCAGCAAGGCTCAGAAGAGCCCACACACTCAGATCTTAACCCCAGTGTGCAGAAAGGTTCAAAACGTGTTTTTCAGCAGAAATAAACATGTTTCTGCAAGTTTGGTCAACCCCATGTAAGGTATGGGGCAGTAACAGTACACTTTTCAAAACGTGTTTTTCAGCCCGAAATAAACGCGTTTTTTCAGACAACTGAATCCCCATGTAGCAGCAAGGCTCAGAAGAGCCCACACACTCAGATCTTAACCCCAGTGTGCAGAAAGGTTCAAAACGTGTTTTTCAGCAGAAATAAACATGTTTCTGCAAGTTTGGTCAACCCCATGTAAGTTATGGGGCAGTAACAGTACACTTTTCAAAACGTGTTTTTCAGCCCGAAATAAACGCGGTTTTTCAGACAACTGAATCCCCATGTAGCAGCAAGGCTCAGAAGAGCCCACACACTCAGATCTTAACCCCAGTGTGCAGAAAGGTTCAAAACGTGTTTTTCAGCAGAAATAAACATGTTTCTGCAAGTTTGGTCAACCCCATGTAAGTTATGGGGCAGTAACAGTACACTTTTCAAAACGTGTTTTTCAGCCCAAAATAAACGCGTTTTTTCAGACAACTGAATCCCCATGTAGCAGCAAGGCTCAGAAGAGCCCACACACTCAGATCTTAACCCCAGTGTGCAGTAAGGTTCAAAACGTGTTTTTCAGCAGAAATAAACATGTTTCTGCAAGTTTGGTCAACCCCATGTAAGTTATGGGGCAGTAACAGTACACTTTTCAAAACGTGTTTTTCAGCCCGAAATAAACGCGGTTTTTCAGACAACTGAATCCCCATGTAGCAGCAAGGCTCAGAAGAGCCCACACACTCAGCTCTTATCCCCAGTGTGCAGAAAGGGTCAAAACGTGTTTTTCAGCAGAAATAAACATGTTTCTGTAGGTTTGGTCAACCCCATGTAAGTTATGGGGCAGTAACAGTACACTTTTCAAAACGTGTTTTTCAGCCCGAAATAAACGCGTTTTTTCAGACAACTGAATCCCCATGTAGCAGCAAGGCTCAGAAGAGCCCACACACTCAGCTCTTATCCCCAGTGTGCAGAAAGGGTCAAAACGTGTTTTTCAGCAGAAATAAACATGTTTCTGCAAGTTTGGTCAACCCCATGTAAGTTATTGGGCAGTAACAGTACACTTTTCAAAACGTGTTTTTCAGCCCGAAATAAACGCGTTTTTTCAGACAACTGAATCCCCATGTAGCAGCAAGGCTCAGAAGAGCCCACACACTCAGATCTTAGCCCCAGTGTGCAGAAAGGTTCAAAACGTGTTTTTCAGCAGAAATAAACGTTTCTGCAAGTTTGGTCAACCCCATGTAAGTTATGGGGCAGTAACAGTACACTTTTCAAAACGTGTTTTTCAGCCCGAAATAAACGTGTTTTTTCAGACAACTGAATCCCCATGTAGCAGCAAGGCTCAGAAGAGCCCACACACTCAGATCTTAACCCCAGTGTGCAAAAAGGTTCAAAACGTGTTTTTCAGCAGAAATAAACATGTTTCTGCAAGTTTGGTCAACCCCATGTAAGTTATGGGGCAGTAACAGTACACTTTTCAAAACGTGTTTTTCAGCACGAAATAAACGCGTTTTTTCAGACAACTGAATCCCCATGTAGCAGCAAGGCTCAGAAGTGCCCACACACTCAGATCTTAACCCCAGTGTGCAGAAAGGGTCAAAACGTGTTTCTCAGCAGAAATAAACATGTTTCTGCAAGTTTGGTCAACCCCATGTAAGTTATGGGGCAGTAACAGTACACTTTTCAAAACGTGTTTTTCAGCCCGAAATAAACGCGTTTTTTCAGACAACTGAATCCCCATGTAGCAGCAAGGCTCAGAAGAGCCCACACACTCAGATCTTAACCCCAGTGTGCAGTAAGGTTCAAAACGTGTTTTTCAGCAGAAATAAACATGTTTCTGCAAGTTTGGTCAACCCCATGTAAGGTATGGGGCAGTAACAGTACACTTTTCAAAACGTGTTTTTCAGCCCGAAATAAACGCGTTTTTTCAGACAACTGAATCCCCATGTAGCAGCAAGGCTCAGAAGAGCCCACACACTCAGATCTTAACCCCAGTGTGCAGAAAGGTTCAAAACGTGTTTTTCAGCAGAAATAAACATGTTTCTGCAAGTTTGGTCAACCCCATGTAAGTTATGGGGCAGTAACAGTACACTTTTCAAAACGTGTTTTTCAGCCCGAAATAAACGCGGTTTTTCAGACAACTGAATCCCCATGTAGCAGCAAGGCTCAGAAGAGCCCACACACTCAGATCTTAACCCCAGTGTGCAGAAAGGTTCAAAACGTGTTTTTCAGCAGAAATAAACATGTTTCTGCAAGTTTGGTCAACCCCATGTAAGTTATGGGGCAGTAACAGTACACTTTTCAAAACGTGTTTTTCAGCCCAAAATAAACGCGTTTTTTCAGACAACTGAATCCCCATGTAGCAGCAAGGCTCAGAAGAGCCCACACACTCAGATCTTAACCCCAGTGTGCAGTAAGGTTCAAAACGTGTTTTTCAGCAGAAATAAACATGTTTCTGCAAGTTTGGTCAACCCCATGTAAGTTATGGGGCAGTAACAGTACACTTTTCAAAACGTGTTTTTCAGCCCAAAATAAACGCGTTTTTTCAGACAACTGAATCCCCATGTAGCAGCAAGGCTCAGAAGAGCCCACACACTCAGCTCTTATCCCCAGTGTGCAGAAAGGGTCAAAACGTGTTTTTCAGCAGAAATAAACATGTTTCTGTAGGTTTGGTCAACCCCATGTAAGTTATGGGGCAGTAACAGTACACTTTTCAAAACGTGTTTTTCAGCCCGAAATAAACGCGTTTTTTCAGACAACTGAATCCCCATGTAGCAGCAAGGCTCAGAAGAGCCCACACACTCAGCTCTTATCCCCAGTGTGCAGAAAGGGTCAAAACGTGTTTTTCAGCAGAAATAAACATGTTTCTGCAAGTTTGGTCAACCCCATGTAAGTTATTGGGCAGTAACAGTACACTTTTCAAAACGTGTTTTTCAGCCCGAAATAAACGCGTTTTTTCAGACAACTGAATCCCCATGTAGCAGCAAGGCTCAGAAGAGCCCACACACTCAGCTCTTATCCCCAGTGTGCAGAAAGGGTCAAAACGTGTTTTTCAGCAGAAATAAACATGTTTCTGCAAGTTTGGTCAACCCCATGTAAGTTATGGGGCAGTAACAGTACACTTTTCAAAACGTGTTTTTCAGCCCGAAATAAACGCGTTTTTTCAGACAACTGAATCCCCATGTAGCAGCAAGGCTCAGAAGAGCCCACACACTCAGATCTTAACCCCAGTGTGCAGAAAGGTTCAAAACGTGTTTTTCAGCAGAAATAAACATGTTTCTGCAAGTTTGGTCAACCCCATGTAAGTTATGGGGCAGTAACAGTACACTTTTCAAAACGTGTTTTTCAGCCCGAAATAAACGCGTTTTTTCAGACAACTGAATCCCCATGTAGCAGCAAGGCTCAGAAGAGCCCACACACTCAGATCTTAACCCCAGTGTGCAGAAAGGTTCAAAACGTGTTTTTCAGCAGAAATAAACATGTTTCTGCAAGTTTGGTCAACCCCATGTAAGGTATGGGGCAGTAACAGTACACTTTTCAAAACGTGTTTTTCAGCCCGAAATAAACGCGTTTTTTCAGACAACTGAATCCCCATGTAGCAGCAAGGCTCAGAAGAGCCCACACACTCAGATCTTAACCCCAGTGTGCAGAAAGGTTCAAAACGTGTTTTTCAGCAGAAATAAACATGTTTCTGCAAGTTTGGTCAACCCCATGTAAGGTATGGGGCAGTAACAGTACACTTTTCAAAACGTGTTTTTCAGCCCGAAATAAACGCGTTTTTTCAGACAACTGAATCCCCATGTAGCAGCAAGGCTCAGAAGAGCCCACACACTCAGATCTTAACCCCAGTGTGCAGAAAGGTTCAAAACGTGTTTTTCAGCAGAAATAAACATGTTTCTGCAAGTTTGGTCAACCCCATGTAAGTTATGGGGCAGTAACAGTACACTTTTCAAAACGTGTTTTTCAGCCCGAAATAAACGCGGTTTTTCAGACAACTGAATCCCCATGTAGCAGCAAGGCTCAGAAGAGCCCACACACTCAGATCTTAACCCCAGTGTGCAGAAAGGTTCAAAACGTGTTTTTCAGCAGAAATAAACATGTTTCTGCAAGTTTGGTCAACCCCATGTAAGTTATGGGGCAGTAACAGTACACTTTTCAAAACGTGTTTTTCAGCCCAAAATAAACGCGTTTTTTCAGACAACTGAATCCCCATGTAGCAGCAAGGCTCAGAAGAGCCCACACACTCAGATCTTAACCCCAGTGTGCAGTAAGGTTCAAAACGTGTTTTTCAGCAGAAATAAACATGTTTCTGCAAGTTTGGTCAACCCCATGTAAGTTATGGGGCAGTAACAGTACACTTTTCAAAACGTGTTTTTCAGCCCGAAATAAACGCGGTTTTTCAGACAACTGAATCCCCATGTAGCAGCAAGGCTCAGAAGAGCCCACACACTCAGCTCTTATCCCCAGTGTGCAGAAAGGGTCAAAACGTGTTTTTCAGCAGAAATAAACATGTTTCTGTAGGTTTGGTCAACCCCATGTAAGTTATGGGGCAGTAACAGTACACTTTTCAAAACGTGTTTTTCAGCCCGAAATAAACGCGTTTTTTCAGACAACTGAATCCCCATGTAGCAGCAAGGCTCAGAAGAGCCCACACACTCAGCTCTTATCCCCAGTGTGCAGAAAGGGTCAAAACGTGTTTTTCAGCAGAAATAAACATGTTTCTGCAAGTTTGGTCAACCCCATGTAAGTTATTGGGCAGTAACAGTACACTTTTCAAAACGTGTTTTTCAGCCCGAAATAAACGCGTTTTTTCAGACAACTGAATCCCCATGTAGCAGCAAGGCTCAGAAGAGCCCACACACTCAGATCTTAGCCCCAGTGTGCAGAAAGGTTCAAAACGTGTTTTTCAGCAGAAATAAACGTTTCTGCAAGTTTGGTCAACCCCATGTAAGTTATGGGGCAGTAACAGTACACTTTTCAAAACGTGTTTTTCAGCCCGAAATAAACGTGTTTTTTCAGACAACTGAATCCCCATGTAGCAGCAAGGCTCAGAAGAGCCCACACACTCAGATCTTAACCCCAGTGTGCAAAAAGGTTCAAAACGTGTTTTTCAGCAGAAATAAACATGTTTCTGCAAGTTTGGTCAACCCCATGTAAGTTATGGGGCAGTAACAGTACACTTTTCAAAACGTGTTTTTCAGCACGAAATAAACGCGTTTTTTCAGACAACTGAATCCCCATGTAGCAGCAAGGCTCAGAAGTGCCCACACACTCAGATCTTAACCCCAGTGTGCAGAAAGGGTCAAAACGTGTTTCTCAGCAGAAATAAACATGTTTCTGCAAGTTTGGTCAACCCCATGTAAGTTATGGGGCAGTAACAGTACACTTTTCAAAACGTGTTTTTCAGCCCGAAATAAACGCGTTTTTTCAGACAACTGAATCCCCATGTAGCAGCAAGGCTCAGAAGAGCCCACACACTCAGATCTTAACCCCAGTGTGCAGTAAGGTTCAAAACGTGTTTTTCAGCAGAAATAAACATGTTTCTGCAAGTTTGGTCAACCCCATGTAAGGTATGGGGCAGTAACAGTACACTTTTCAAAACGTGTTTTTCAGCCCGAAATAAACGCGGTTTTTCAGACAACTGAATCCCCATGTAGCAGCAAGGCTCAGAAGAGCCCACACACTCAGATCTTAACCCCAGTGTGCAGAAAGGTTCAAAACGTGTTTTTCAGCAGAAATAAACATGTTTCTGCAAGTTTGGTCAACCCCATGTAAGTTATGGGGCAGTAACAGTACACTTTTCAAAACGTGTTTTTTAGCCCAAAATAAACGCGTTTTTTCAGACAACTGAATCCCCATGTAGCAGCAAGGCTCAGAAGAGCCCACACACTCAGATCTTAACCCCAGTGTGCAGTAAGGTTCAAAACGTGTTTTTCAGCAGAAATAAACATGTTTCTGCAAGTTTGGTCAACCCCATGTAAGTTATGGGGCAGTAACAGTACACTTTTCAAAACGTGTTTTTCAGCCCAAAATAAACGCGTTTTTTCAGACAACTGAATCCCCATGTAGCAGCAAGGCTCAGAAGAGCCCACACACTCAGCTCTTATCCCCAGTGTGCAGAAAGGGTCAAAACGTGTTTTTCAGCAGAAATAAACATGTTTCTGTAGGTTTGGTCAACCCCATGTAAGTTATGGGGCAGTAACAGTACACTTTTCAAAACGTGTTTTTCAGCCCGAAATAAACGCGTTTTTTCAGACAACTGAATCCCCATGTAGCAGCAAGGCTCAGAAGAGCCCACACACTCAGCTCTTATCCCCAGTGTGCAGAAAGGGTCAAAACGTGTTTTTCAGCAGAAATAAACATGTTTCTGCAAGTTTGGTCAACCCCATGTAAGTTATTGGGCAGTAACAGTACACTTTTCAAAACGTGTTTTTCAGCCCGAAATAAACGCGTTTTTTCAGACAACTGAATCCCCATGTAGCAGCAAGGCTCAGAAGAGCCCACACACTCAGCTCTTATCCCCAGTGTGCAGAAAGGGTCAAAACGTGTTTTTCAGCAGAAATAAACATGTTTCTGCAAGTTTGGTCAACCCCATGTAAGTTATGGGGCAGTAACAGTACACTTTTCAAAACGTGTTTTTCAGCCCGAAATAAACGCGTTTTTTCAGACAACTGAATCCCCATGTAGCAGCAAGGCTCAGAAGAGCCCACACACTCAGATCTTAACCCCAGTGTGCAGAAAGGTTCAAAACGTGTTTTTCAGCAGAAATAAACATGTTTCTGCAAGTTTGGTCAACCCCATGTAAGTTATGGGGCAGTAACAGTACACTTTTCAAAACGTGTTTTTCAGCCCGAAATAAACGCGTTTTTTCAGACAACTGAATCCCCATGTAGCAGCAAGGCTCAGAAGAGCCCACACACTCAGATCTTAACCCCAGTGTGCAGAAAGGTTCAAAACGTGTTTTTCAGCAGAAATAAACATGTTTCTGCAAGTTTGGTCAACCCCATGTAAGGTATGGGGCAGTAACAGTACACTTTTCAAAACGTGTTTTTCAGCCCGAAATAAACGCGTTTTTTCAGACAACTGAATCCCCATGTAGCAGCAAGGCTCAGAAGAGCCCACACACTCAGATCTTAACCCCAGTGTGCAGAAAGGTTCAAAACGTGTTTTTCAGCAGAAATAAACATGTTTCTGCAAGTTTGGTCAACCCCATGTAAGTTATGGGGCAGTAACAGTACACTTTTCAAAACGTGTTTTTCAGCCCGAAATAAACGCGTTTTTTCAGACAACTGAATCCCCATGTAGCAGCAAGGCTCAGAAGAGCCCACACACTCAGATCTTAGCCCCAGTGTGCAGAAAGGTTCAAAACGTGTTTTTCAGCAGAAATAAACATGTTTCTGCAAGTTTGGTCAACCCCATGTAAGTTATGGGGCAGTAACAGTACACTTTTCAAAACGTGTTTTTCAGCCCGAAATAAACGTGTTTTTTCAGACAACTGAATCCCCATGTAGCAGCAAGGCTCAGAAGAGCCCACACACTCAGATCTTAACCCCAGTGTGCAGAAAGGTTCAAAACGTGTTTTTCAGCAGAAATAAATAAGTTTCTGCAAGTTTGGTCAACCCCATGTAAGGTATGGGGCAGTAACAGTACACTTTTCAAAACGTGTTTTTCAGCCCGAAATAAACGCGTTTTTTCAGACAACTAAATCCCCATGTAGCAGCAAGGCTCAGAAGAGCCCACACACTCAGATCTTAGCCCCAGTGTGCAGAAAGGTTCAAAACGTGTTTTTCAGCAGAAATAAACGTTTCTGCAAGTTTGGTCAACCCCATGTAAGTTATGGGGCAGTAACAGTACACTTTTCAAAACGTGTTTTTCAGCCCGAAATAAACGTGTTTTTTCAGACAACTGAATCCCCATGTAGCAGCAAGGCTCAGAAGAGCCCACACACTCAGATCTTAACCCCAGTGTGCAAAAAGGTTCAAAACGTGTTTTTCAGCAGAAATAAACATGTTTCTGCAAGTTTGGTCAACCCCATGTAAGTTATGGGGCAGTAACAGTACACTTTTCAAAACGTGTTTTTCAGCCCGAAATAAACGCGTTTTTTCAGACAACTGAATCCCCATGTAGCAGCAAGGCTCAGAAGTGCCCACACACTCAGATCTTAACCCCAGTGTGCAGAAAGGGTCAAAACGTGTTTTTCAGCAGAAATAAACATGTTTCTGCAAGTTTGGTCAACCCCATGTAAGTTATGGGGCAGTAACAGTACACTTTTCAAAACGTGTTTTTCAGCCCGAAATAAACGCGTTTTTTCAGACAACTGAATCCCCATGTAGCAGCAAGGCTCAGAAGAGCCCACACACTCAGATCTTAACCCCAGTGTGCAGTAAGGTTCAAAACGTGTTTTTCAGCAGAAATAAACATGTTTCTGCAAGTTTGGTCAACCCCATGTAAGGTATGGGGCAGTAACAGTACACTTTTCAAAACGTGTTTTTCAGCCCGAAATAAACGCGTTTTTTCAGACAACTGAATCCCCATGTAGCAGCAAGGCTCAGAAGAGCCCACACACTCAGATCTTAACCCCAGTGTGCAGAAAGGTTCAAAACGTGTTTTTCAGCAGAAATAAACATGTTTCTGCAAGTTTGGTCAACCCCATGTAAGTTATGGGGCAGTAACAGTACACTTTTCAAAACGTGTTTTTCAGCCCGAAATAAACGCGGTTTTTCAGACAACTGAATCCCCATGTAGCAGCAAGGCTCAGAAGAGCCCACACACTCAGATCTTAACCCCAGTGTGCAGAAAGGTTCAAAACGTGTTTTTCAGCAGAAATAAACATGTTTCTGCAAGTTTGGTCAACCCCATGTAAGTTATGGGGCAGTAACAGTACACTTTTCAAAACGTGTTTTTCAGCCCGAAATAAACGCGTTTTTTCAGACAACTGAATCCCCATGTAGCAGCAAGGCTCAGAAGAGCCCACACACTCAGATCTTAACCCCAGTGTGCAGAAAGGTTCAAAACGTGTTTTTCAGCAGAAATAAACATGTTTCTGCAAGTTTGGTCAACCCCATGTAAGTTATGGGGCAGTAACAGTACACTTTTCAAAACGTGTTTTTCAGCCCGAAATAAACGCGTTTTTTCAGACAACTGAATCCCCATGTAGCAGCAAGGCTCAGAAGAGCCCACACACTCAGATCTTAACCCCAGTGTGCAAAAAGGTTCAAAACGTGTTTTTCAGCAGAAATAAACATGTTTCTGCAAGTTTGGTCAACCCCATGTAAGTTATGGGGCAGTAACAGTACACTTTTCAAAACGTGTTTTTCAGCCCGAAATAAACGCGTTTTTTCAGACAACTGAATCCCCATGTAGCAGCAAGGCTCAGAAGTGCCCACACACTCAGATCTTAACCCCAGTGTGCAGAAAGGGTCAAAACGTGTTTTTCAGCAGAAATAAACGTTTCTGCAAGTTTGGTCAACCCCATGTAAGTTATGGGGCAGTAACAGTACACTTTTCAAAACGTGTTTTTCAGCCCGAAATAAACGCGTTTTTTCAGACAACTGAATCCCCATGTAGCAGCAAGGCTCAGAAGAGCCCACACACTCAGATCTTAACCCCAGTGTGCAGAAAGGGTCAAAACGTGTTTTTCAGCAGAAATAAACATGTTTCTGCATGTTTGGTCAACCCCATGTAAGTTATGGGGCAGTAACAGTACACTTTTCAAAACGTGTTTTTCAGCCCGAAATAAACGCGTTTTTTCAGACAACTGAATCCCCATGTAGCAGCAAGGCTCAGAAGAGCCCACACACTCAGATCTTAACCCCAGTGTGCAGTAAGGTTCAAAACGTGTTTTTCAGCAGAAATAAACATGTTTCTGCAAGTTTGGTCAACCCCATGTAAGGTATGGGGCAGTAACAGTACACTTTTCAAAACGTGTTTTTCAGCCCGAAATAAACGCGTTTTTTCAGACAACTGAATCCCCATGTAGCAGCAAGGCTCAGAAGAGCCCACACACTCAGATCTTAACCCCAGTGTGCAGAAAGGTTCAAAACGTGTTTTTCAGCAGAAATAAACATGTTTCTGCAAGTTTGGTCAACCCCATGTAAGTTATGGGGCAGTAACAGTACACTTTTCAAAACGTGTTTTTCAGCCCGAAATAAACGCGTTTTTTCAGACAACTGAATCCCCATGTAGCAGCAAGGCTCAAAAGAGCCCACACACTCAGATCTTAACCCCAGTGTGCAGAAAGGTTCAAAACGTGTTTTTCAGCAGAAATAAACATGTTTCTGCAAGTTTGGTCAACCCCATGTAAGTTATGGGGCAGTAACAGTACACTTTTCAAAACGTGTTTTTCAGCCCGAAATAAACGCGTTTTTTCAGACAACTGAATCCCCATGTAGCAGCAAGGCTCAGAAGAGCCCACACACTCAGATCTTAACCCCAGTGTGCAGTAAGGTTCAAAACGTGTTTTTCAGCTGAAATAAACATGTTTCTGCAAGTTTGGTCAACCCCATGTAAGTTATGGGGCAGTAACAGTACACTTTTCAAAACGTGTTTTTCAGCCCGAAATAAACGCGTTTTTTCAGACAACTGAATCCCCATGTAGCAGCAAGGCTCAGAAGAGCCCACACACTCAGCTCTTATCCCCAGTGTGCAGAAAGGGTCAAAACGTGTTTTTCAGCAGAAATAAACATGTTTCTGCAAGTTTGGTCAACCCCATGTAAGTTATGGGGCAGTAACAGTACACTTTTCAAAACGTGTTTTTCAGCCCGAAATAAACGCGTTTTTTCAGACAACTGAATCCCCATGTAGCAGCAAGGCTCAGAAGAGCCCACACACTCAGATCTTAACCCCAGTGTGCAGAAAGGTTCAAAACGTGTTTTTCAGCAGAAATAAATAAGTTTCTGCAAGTTTGGTCAACCCCATGTAAGGTATGGGGCAGTAACAGTACACTTTTCAAAACGTGTTTTTCAGCCCGAAATAAACGCGTTTTTTCAGACAACTAAATCCCCATGTAGCAGCAAGGCTCAGAAGAGCCCACACACTCAGATCTTAACCCCAGTGTGCAGAAAGGTTCAAAACGTGTTTTTCAGCAGAAATAAACGTTTCTGCAAGTTTGGTCAACCCCATGTAAGTTATGGGGCAGTAACAGTACACTTTTCAAAACGTGTTTTTCAGCCCGAAATAAACGTGTTTTTTCAGACAACTGAATCCCCATGTAGCAGCAAGGCTCAGAAGAGCCCACACACTCAGATCTTAACCCCAGTGTGCAAAAAGGTTCAAAACGTGTTTTTCAGCAGAAATAAACATGTTTCTGCAAGTTTGGTCAACCCCATGTAAGTTATGGGGCAGTAACAGTACACTTTTCAAAACGTGTTTTTCAGCACGAAATAAACGCGTTTTTTCAGACAACTGAATCCCCATGTAGCAGCAAGGCTCAGAAGTGCCCACACACTCAGATCTTAACCCCAGTGTGCAGAAAGGGTCAAAACGTGTTTCTCAGCAGAAATAAACATGTTTCTGCAAGTTTGGTCAACCCCATGTAAGTTATGGGGCAGTAACAGTACACTTTTCAAAACGTGTTTTTCAGCCCGAAATAAACGCGTTTTTTCAGACAACTGAATCCCCATGTAGCAGCAAGGCTCAGAAGAGCCCACACACTCAGATCTTAACCCCAGTGTGCAGTAAGGTTCAAAACGTGTTTTTCAGCAGAAATAAACATGTTTCTGCAAGTTTGGTCAACCCCATGTAAGGTATGGGGCAGTAACAGTACACTTTTCAAAACGTGTTTTTCAGCCCGAAATAAACGCGTTTTTTCAGACAACTGAATCCCCATGTAGCAGCAAGGCTCAGAAGAGCCCACACACTCAGATCTTAACCCCAGTGTGCAGAAAGGTTCAAAACGTGTTTTTCAGCAGAAATAAACATGTTTCTGCAAGTTTGGTCAACCCCATGTAAGTTATGGGGCAGTAACAGTACACTTTTCAAAACGTGTTTTTCAGCCCGAAATAAACGCGGTTTTTCAGACAACTGAATCCCCATGTAGCAGCAAGGCTCAGAAGAGCCCACACACTCAGATCTTAACCCCAGTGTGCAGAAAGGTTCAAAACGTGTTTTTCAGCAGAAATAAACATGTTTCTGCAAGTTTGGTCAACCCCATGTAAGTTATGGGGCAGTAACAGTACACTTTTCAAAACGTGTTTTTCAGCCCAAAATAAACGCGTTTTTTCAGACAACTGAATCCCCATGTAGCAGCAAGGCTCAGAAGAGCCCACACACTCAGATCTTAACCCCAGTGTGCAGTAAGGTTCAAAACGTGTTTTTCAGCAGAAATAAACATGTTTCTGCAAGTTTGGTCAACCCCATGTAAGTTATGGGGCAGTAACAGTACACTTTTCAAAACGTATTTTTCAGCCCAAAATAAACGCGTTTTTTCAGACAACTGAATCCCCATGTAGCAGCAAGGCTCAGAAGAGCCCACACACTCAGCTCTTATCCCCAGTGTGCAGAAAGGGTCAAAACGTGTTTTTCAGCAGAAATAAACATGTTTCTGTAGGTTTGGTCAACCCCATGTAAGTTATGGGGCAGTAACAGTACACTTTTCAAAACGTGTTTTTCAGCCCGAAATAAACGCGTTTTTTCAGACAACTGAATCCCCATGTAGCAGCAAGGCTCAGAAGAGCCCACACACTCAGCTCTTATCCCCAGTGTGCAGAAAGGGTCAAAACGTGTTTTTCAGCAGAAATAAACATGTTTCTGCAAGTTTGGTCAACCCCATGTAAGTTATTGGGCAGTAACAGTACACTTTTCAAAACGTGTTTTTCAGCCCGAAATAAACGCGTTTTTTCAGACAACTGAATCCCCATGTAGCAGCAAGGCTCAGAAGAGCCCACACACTCAGCTCTTATCCCCAGTGTGCAGAAAGGGTCAAAACGTGTTTTTCAGCAGAAATAAACATGTTTCTGCAAGTTTGGTCAACCCCATGTAAGTTATGGGGCAGTAACAGTACACTTTTCAAAACGTGTTTTTCAGCCCGAAATAAACGCGTTTTTTCAGACAACTGAATCCCCATGTAGCAGCAAGGCTCAGAAGAGCCCACACACTCAGATCTTAACCCCAGTGTGCAGAAAGGTTCAAAACGTGTTTTTCAGCAGAAATAAACATGTTTCTGCAAGTTTGGTCAACCCCATGTAAGTTATGGGGCAGTAACAGTACACTTTTCAAAACGTGTTTTTCAGCCCGAAATAAACGCGTTTTTTCAGACAACTGAATCCCCATGTAGCAGCAAGGCTCAGAAGAGCCCACACACTCAGATCTTAACCCCAGTGTGCAGAAAGGTTCAAAACGTGTTTTTCAGCAGAAATAAACATGTTTCTGCAAGTTTGGTCAACCCCATGTAAGGTATGGGGCAGTAACAGTACACTTTTCAAAACGTGTTTTTCAGCCCGAAATAAACGCGTTTTTTCAGACAACTGAATCCCCATGTAGCAGCAAGGCTCAGAAGAGCCCACACACTCAGATCTTAACCCCAGTGTGCAGAAAGGTTCAAAACGTGTTTTTCAGCAGAAATAAACATGTTTCTGCAAGTTTGGTCAACCCCATGTAAGTTATGGGGCAGTAACAGTACACTTTTCAAAACGTGTTTTTCAGCCCGAAATAAACGCGTTTTTTCAGACAACTGAATCCCCATGTAGCAGCAAGGCTCAGAAGAGCCCACACACTCAGATCTTAGCCCCAGTGTGCAGAAAGGTTCAAAACGTGTTTTTCAGCAGAAATAAACATGTTTCTGCAAGTTTGGTCAACCCCATGTAAGTTATGGGGCAGTAACAGTACACTTTTCAAAACGTGTTTTTCAGCCCGAAATAAACGTGTTTTTTCAGACAACTGAATCCCCATGTAGCAGCAAGGCTCAGAAGAGCCCACACACTCAGATCTTAACCCCAGTGTGCAGAAAGGTTCAAAACGTGTTTTTCAGCAGAAATAAATAAGTTTCTGCAAGTTTGGTCAACCCCATGTAAGGTATGGGGCAGTAACAGTACACTTTTCAAAACGTGTTTTTCAGCCCGAAATAAACGCGTTTTTTCAGACAACTAAATCCCCATGTAGCAGCAAGGCTCAGAAGAGCCCACACACTCAGATCTTAGCCCCAGTGTGCAGAAAGGTTCAAAACGTGTTTTTCAGCAGAAATAAACGTTTCTGCAAGTTTGGTCAACCCCATGTAAGTTATGGGGCAGTAACAGTACACTTTTCAAAACGTGTTTTTCAGCCCGAAATAAACGCGTTTTTTCAGACAACTGAATCCCCATGTAGCAGCAAGGCTCAGAAGAGCCCACACACTCAAATCTTAACCCCAGTGTGCAGAAAGGGTCAAAACGTGTTTTTCAGCAGAAATAAACATGTTTCTGCAAGTTTGGTCAACCCCATGTAAGTTATGGGGCAGTAACAGTACACTTTTCAAAACGTGTTTTTCAGCCCGAAATAAACGCGTTTTTTCAGACAACTGAATCCCCATGTAGCAGCAAGGCTCAGAAGAGCCCACACACTCAGATCTTAACCCCAGTGTGCAGTAAGGTTCAAAACGTGTTTTTCAGCAGAAATAAACATGTTTCTGCAAGTTTGGTCAACCCCATGTAAGGTATGGGGCAGTAACAGTACACTTTTCAAAACGTGTTTTTCAGCCCGAAATAAACGCGTTTTTTCAGACAACTGAATCCCCATGTAGCAGCAAGGCTCAGAAGAGCCCACACACTCAGATCTTAACCCCAGTGTGCATAAAGGTTCAAAACGTGTTTTTCAGCAGAAATAAACATGTTTCTGCAAGTTTGGTCAACCCCATGTAAGTTATGGGGCAGTAACAGTACACTTTTCAAAACGTGTTTTTCAGCCCGAAATAAACGTGTTTTTTCAGACAACTGAATCCCCATGTAGCAGCAAGGCTCAGAAGAGCCCACACACTCAGATCTTAACCCCAGTGTGCAGAAAGGTTCAAAACGTGTTTTTCAGCAGAAATAAATAAGTTTCTGCAAGTTTGGTCAACCCCATGTAAGGTATGGGGCAGTAACAGTACACTTTTCAAAACGTGTTTTTCAGCCCGAAATAAACGCGTTTTTTCAGACAACTAAATCCCCATGTAGCAGCAAGGCTCAGAAGAGCCCACACACTCAGATCTTAGCCCCAGTGTGCAGAAAGGTTCAAAACGTGTTTTTCAGCAGAAATAAACGTTTCTGCAAGTTTGGTCAACCCCATGTAAGTTATGGGGCAGTAACAGTACACTTTTCAAAACGTGTTTTTCAGCCCGAAATAAACGTGTTTTTTCAGACAACTGAATCCCCATGTAGCAGCAAGGCTCAGAAGAGCCCACACACTCAGATCTTAACCCCAGTGTGCAAAAAGGTTCAAAACGTGTTTTTCAGCAGAAATAAACATGTTTCTGCAAGTTTGGTCAACCCCATGTAAGTTATGGGGCAGTAACAGTACACTTTTCAAAACGTGTTTTTCAGCCCGAAATAAACGCGTTTTTTCAGACAACTGAATCCCCATGTAGCAGCAAGGCTCAGAAGTGCCCACACACTCAAATCTTAACCCCAGTGTGCAGAAAGGGTCAAAACGTGTTTTTCAGCAGAAATAAACATGTTTCTGCAAGTTTGGTCAACCCCATGTAAGTTATGGGGCAGTAACAGTACACTTTTCAAAACGTGTTTTTCAGCCCGAAATAAACGCGTTTTTTCAGACAACTGAATCCCCATGTAGCAGCAAGGCTCAGAAGAG
Source organism: Lepisosteus platostomus (assembly GCF_059453375.1). Classification (NCBI taxonomy): domain Eukaryota; kingdom Metazoa; phylum Chordata; class Actinopteri; order Semionotiformes; family Lepisosteidae; genus Lepisosteus; species Lepisosteus platostomus. The sequence continues at coordinate 26,793,004 of NC_142617.1, forward strand.
CCCACACACTCAGATCTTAACCCCAGTGTGCAGTAAGGTTCAAAACGTGTTTTTCAGCAGAAATAAACATGTTTCTGCAAGTTTGGTCAACCCCATGTAAGGTATGGGGCAGTAACAGTACACTTTTCAAAACGTGTTTTTCAGCCCGAAATAAACGCGTTTTTTCAGACAACTGAATCCCCATGTAGCAGCAAGGCTCAGAAGAGCCCACACACTCAGATCTTAACCCCAGTGTGCAGAAAGGTTCAAAACGTGTTTTTCAGCAGAAATAAACATGTTTCTGCAAGTTTGGTCAACCCCATGTAAGTTATGGGGCAGTAACAGTACACTTTTCAAAACGTGTTTTTCAGCCCGAAATAAACGCGGTTTTTCAGACAACTGAATCCCCATGTAGCAGCAAGGCTCAGAAGAGCCCACACACTCAGATCTTAACCCCAGTGTGCAGAAAGGTTCAAAACGTGTTTTTCAGCAGAAATAAACATGTTTCTGCAAGTTTGGTCAACCCCATGTAAGTTATGGGGCAGTAACAGTACACTTTTCAAAACGTGTTTTTCAGCCCGAAATAAACGCGTTTTTTCAGACAACTGAATCCCCATGTAGCAGCAAGGCTCAGAAGAGCCCACACACTCAGATCTTAACCCCAGTGTGCAGAAAGGTTCAAAACGTATTTTTCAGCAGAAATAAACATGTTTCTGCAAGTTTGGTCAACCCCATGTAAGGTATGGGGCAGTAACAGTACACTTTTCAAAACGTGTTTTTCAGCCCGAAATAAACGCGTTTTTTCAGACAACTGAATCCCCATGTAGCAGCAAGGCTCAGAAGAGCCCACACACTCAGATCTTAACCCCAGTGTGCAGAAAGGGTCAAAACGTGTTTTTCAGCAGAGATAAACATGTTTCTGCAAGTTTGGTCAACCCCATGTAAGTTATGGGGCAGTAACAGTACACTTTTCAAAACGTGTTTTTCAGCCCGAAATAAACGCGTTTTTTCAGACAACTGAATCCCCATGTAGCAGCAAGGCTCAGAAGAGCCCACACACTCAGATCTTAACCCCAGTGTGCAGTAAGGTTCAAAACGTGTTTTTCAGCAGAAATAAACATGTTTCTGCAAGTTTGGTCAACCCCATGTAAGGTATGGGGCAGTAACAGTACACTTTTCAAAACGTGTTTTTCAGCCCGAAATAAACGCGTTTTTTCAGACAACTGAATCCCCATGTAGCAGCAAGGCTCAGAAGAGCCCACACACTCAGATCTTAACCCCAGTGTGCAGAAAGGTTCAAAACGTGTTTTTCAGCAGAAATAAACATGTTTCTGCAAGTTTGGTCAACCCCATGTAAGTTATGGGGCAGTAACAGTACACTTTTCAAAACGTGTTTTTCAGCCCGAAATAAACGCGTTTTTTCAGACAACTGAATCCCCATGTAGCAGCAAGGCTCAGAAGAGCCCACACACTCAGATCTTAACCCCAGTGTGCAGAAAGGTTCAAAACGTGTTTTTCAGCAGAAATAAACATGTTTCTGCAAGTTTGGTCAACCCCATGTAAGGTATGGGGCAGTAACAGTACACTTTTCAAAACGTGTTTTTCAGCCCGAAATAAACGCGTTTTTTCAGACAACTGAATCCCCATGTAGCAGCAAGGCTCAGAAGAGCCCACACACTCAGATCTTAACCCCAGTGTGTAGAAAGGTTCAAAACGTGTTTTTCAGCAGAAATAAACATGTTTCTGCAAGTTTGGTCAACCCCATGTAAGTTATGGGGCAGTAACAGTACACTTTTCAAAACGTGTTTTTCAGCCCGAAATAAACGCGTTTTTTCAGACAACTGAATCCCCATGTAGCAGCAAGGCTCAGAAGAGCCCACACACTCAGATCTTAGCCCCAGTGTGCAGAAAGGTTCAAAACGTGTTTTTCAGCAGAAATAAACATGTTTCTGCAAGTTTGGTCAACCCCATGTAAGTTATGGGGCAGTAACAGTACACTTTTCAAAACGTGTTTTTCAGCCCGAAATAAACGTGTTTTTTCAGACAACTGAATCCCCATGTAGCAGCAAGGCTCAGAAGAGCCCACACACTCAGATCTTAACCCCAGTGTGCAAAAAGGTTCAAAACGTGTTTTTCAGCAGAAATAAACATGTTTCTGCAAGTTTGGTCAACCCCATGTAAGTTATGGGGCAGTAACAGTACACTTTTCAAAACGTGTTTTTCAGCCCGAAATAAACGCGTTTTTTCAGACAACTGAATCCCCATGTAGCAGCAAGGCTCAGAAGAGCCCACACACTCAGATCTTAACCCCAGTGTGCAGAAAGGGTCAAAACGTGTTTTTCAGCAGAAATAAACATGTTTCTGCAAGTTTGGTCAACCCCATGTAAGTTATGGGGCAGTAACAGTACACTTTTCAAAACGTGTTTTTCAGCCCGAAATAAACGCGTTTTTTCAGACAACTGAATCCCCATGTAGCAGCAAGGCTCAGAAGAGCCCACACACTCAGATCTTAACCCCAGTGTGCAGTAAGGTTCAAAACGTGTTTTTCAGCAGAAATAAACATGTTTCTGCAAGTTTGGTCAACCCCATGTAAGGTATGGGGCAGTAACAGTACACTTTTCAAAACGTGTTTTTCAGCCCGAAATAAACGCGTTTTTTCAGACAACTGAATCCCCATGTAGCAGCAAGGCTCAGAAGAGCCCACACACTCAGATCTTAACCCCAGTGTGCAGAAAGGTTCAAAACGTGTTTTTCAGCAGAAATAAACATGTTTCTGCAAGTTTGGTCAACCCCATGTAAGGTATGGGGCAGTAACAGTACACTTTTCAAAACGTGTTTTTCAGCCCGAAATAAACGCGTTTTTTCAGACAACTGAATCCCCATGTAGCAGCAAGGCTCAGAAGAGCCCACACACTCAGATCTTAACCCCAGTGTGCAGAAAGGTTCAAAACGTGTTTTTCAGCAGAAATAAACATGTTTCTGCAAGTTTGGTCAACCCCATGTAAGTTATGGGGCAGTAACAGTACACTTTTCAAAACGTGTTTTTCAGCCCGAAATAAACGCGTTTTTTCAGACAACTGAATCCCCATGTAGCAGCAAGGCTCAAAAGAGCCCACACACTCAGATCTTAACCCCAGTGTGCAGAAAGGTTCAAAACGTGTTTTTCAGCAGAAATAAACATGTTTCTGCAAGTTTGGTCAACCCCATGTAAGTTATGGGGCAGTAACAGTACACTTTTCAAAACGTGTTTTTCAGCCCGAAATAAACGCGTTTTTTCAGACAACTGAATCCCCATGTAGCAGCAAGGCTCAGAAGAGCCCACACACTCAGATCTTAACCCCAGTGTGCAGTAAGGTTCAAAACGTGTTTTTCAGCTGAAATAAACATGTTTCTGCAAGTTTGGTCAACCCCATGTAAGTTATGGGGCAGTAACAGTACACTTTTCAAAACGTGTTTTTCAGCCCGAAATAAACGCGTTTTTTCAGACAACTGAATCCCCATGTAGCAGCAAGGCTCAGAAGAGCCCACACACTCAGATCTTAACCCCAGTGTGCAGAAAGGTTCAAAACGTGTTTTTCAGCAGAAATAAATAAGTTTCTGCAAGTTTGGTCAACCCCATGTAAGGTATGGGGCAGTAACAGTACACTTTTCAAAACGTGTTTTTCAGCCCGAAATAAACGCGTTTTTTCAGACAACTAAATCCCCATGTAGCAGCAAGGCTCAGAAGAGCCCACACACTCAGATCTTAGCCCCAGTGTGCAGAAAGGTTCAAAACGTGTTTTTCAGCAGAAATAAACGTTTCTGCAAGTTTGGTCAACCCCATGTAAGTTATGGGGCAGTAACAGTACACTTTTCAAAACGTGTTTTTCAGCCCGAAATAAACGTGTTTTTTCAGACAACTGAATCACCATGTAGCAGCAAGGCTCAGAAGAGCCCACACACTCAGATCTTAACCCCAGTGTGCAAAAAGGTTCAAAACGTGTTTTTCAGCAGAAATAAACATGTTTCTGTAAGTTTGGTCAACCCCATGTAAGTTATGGGGCAGTAACAGTACACTTTTCAAAACGTGTTTTTCAGCCCGAAATAAACGCGTTTTTTCAGACAACTGAATCCCCATGTAGCAGCAAGGCTCAGAAGTGCCCACACACTCAGATCTTAACCCCAGTGTGCAGAAAGGGTCAAAACGTGTTTTTCAGCAGAAATAAACATGTTTCTGCAAGTTTGGTCAACCCCATGTAAGTTATGGGGCAGTAACAGTACACTTTTCAAAACGTGTTTTTCAGCCCGAAATAAACGCGTTTTTTCAGACAACTGAATCCCCATGTAGCAGCAAGGCTCAGAAGAGCCCACACACTCAGATCTTAACCCCAGTGTGCAGAAAGGTTCAAAACGTGTTTTTCAGCAGAAATAAACATGTTTCTGCAAGTTTGGTCAACCCCATGTAAGGTATGGGGCAGTAACAGTACACTTTTCAAAACGTGTTTTTCAGCCCGAAATAAACGCGTTTTTTCAGACAACTGAATCCCCATGTAGCAGCAAGGCTCAGAAGAGCCCACACACTCAGATCTTAACCCCAGTGTGCAGAAAGGTTCAAAACGTGTTTTTCAGCAGAAATAAATAAGTTTCTGCAAGTTTGGTCAACCCCATGTAAGGTATGGGGCAGTAACAGTACACTTTTCAAAACGTGTTTTTCAGCCCGAAATAAACGCGTTTTTTCAGACAACTAAATCCCCATGTAGCAGCAAGGCTCAGAAGAGCCCACACACTCAGATCTTAGCCCCAGTGTGCAGAAAGGTTCAAAACGTGTTTTTCAGCAGAAATAAACGTTTCTGCAAGTTTGGTCAACCCCATGTAAGTTATGGGGCAGTAACAGTACACTTTTCAAAACGTGTTTTTCAGCCCGAAATAAACGTGTTTTTTCAGACAACTGAATCCCCATGTAGCAGCAAGGCTCAGAAGAGCCCACACACTCAGATCTTAACCCCAGTGTGCAAAAAGGTTCAAAACGTGTTTTTCAGCAGAAATAAACATGTTTCTGCAAGTTTGGTCAACCCCATGTAAGTTATGGGGCAGTAACAGTACACTTTTCAAAACGTGTTTTTCAGCCCGAAATAAACGCGTTTTTTCAGACAACTGAATCCCCATGTAGCAGCAAGGCTCAGAAGTGCCCACACACTCAAATCTTAACCCCAGTGTGCAGAAAGGTTCAAAACGTGTTTTTCAGCAGAAATAAACATGTTTCTGCAAGTTTGGTCAACCCCATGTAAGGTATGGGGCAGTAACAGTACACTTTTCAAAACGTGTTTTTCAGCCCGAAATAAACGCGTTTTTTCAGACAACTGAATCCCCATGTAGCAGCAAGGCTCAGAAGAGCCCACACACTCAGATCTTAACCCCAGTGTGCAGAAAGGTTCAAAACGTGTTTTTCAGCAGAAATAAACATGTTTCTGCAAGTTTGGTCAACCCCATGTAAGTTATGGGGCAGTAACAGTACACTTTTCAAAACGTGTTTTTCAGCCCGAAATAAACGCGGTTTTTCAGACAACTGAATCCCCATGTAGCAGCAAGGCTCAGAAGAGCCCACACACTCAGATCTTAACCCCAGTGTGCAGAAAGGTTCAAAACGTGTTTTTCAGCAGAAATAAACATGTTTCTGCAAGTTTGGTCAACCCCATGTAAGTTATGGGGCAGTAACAGTACACTTTTCAAAACGTGTTTTTCAGCCCGAAATAAACGCGTTTTTTCAGACAACTGAATCCCCATGTAGCAGCAAGGCTCAGAAGAGCCCACACACTCAGATCTTAACCCCAGTGTGCAGAAAGGTTCAAAACGTATTTTTCAGCAGAAATAAACATGTTTCTGCAAGTTTGGTCAACCCCATGTAAGGTATGGGGCAGTAACAGTACACTTTTCAAAACGTGTTTTTCAGCCCGAAATAAACGCGTTTTTTCAGACAACTGAATCCCCATGTAGCAGCAAGGCTCAGAAGAGCCCACACACTCAGATCTTAACCCCAGTGTGCAGAAAGGGTCAAAACGTGTTTTTCAGCAGAAATAAACATGTTTCTGCAAGTTTGGTCAACCCCATGTAAGTTATGGGGCAGTAACAGTACACTTTTCAAAACGTGTTTTTCAGCCCGAAATAAACGCGTTTTTTCAGACAACTGAATCCCCATGTAGCAGCAAGGCTCAGAAGAGCCCACACACTCAGATCTTAACCCCAGTGTGCAGTAAGGTTCAAAACGTGTTTTTCAGCAGAAATAAACATGTTTCTGCAAGTTTGGTCAACCCCATGTAAGGTATGGGGCAGTAACAGTACACTTTTCAAAACGTGTTTTTCAGCCCGAAATAAACGCGTTTTTTCAGACAACTGAATCCCCATGTAGCAGCAAGGCTCAGAAGAGCCCACACACTCAGATCTTAACCCCAGTGTGCAGAAAGGTTCAAAACGTGTTTTTCAGCAGAAATAAACATGTTTCTGCAAGTTTGGTCAACCCCATGTAAGTTATGGGGCAGTAACAGTACACTTTTCAAAACGTGTTTTTCAGCCCGAAATAAACGCGTTTTTTCAGACAACTGAATCCCCATGTAGCAGCAAGGCTCAGAAGAGCCCACACACTCAGATCTTAACCCCAGTGTGCAGAAAGGTTCAAAACGTGTTTTTCAGCAGAAATAAACATGTTTCTGCAAGTTTGGTCAACCCCATGTAAGGTATGGGGCAGTAACAGTACACTTTTCAAAACGTGTTTTTCAGCCCGAAATAAACGCGTTTTTTCAGACAACTGAATCCCCATGTAGCAGCAAGGCTCAGAAGAGCCCACACACTCAGATCTTAACCCCAGTGTGTAGAAAGGTTCAAAACGTGTTTTTCAGCAGAAATAAACATGTTTCTGCAAGTTTGGTCAACCCCATGTAAGTTATGGGGCAGTAACAGTACACTTTTCAAAACGTGTTTTTCAGCCCGAAATAAACGCGTTTTTTCAGACAACTGAATCCCCATGTAGCAGCAAGGCTCAGAAGAGCCCACACACTCAGATCTTAGCCCCAGTGTGCAGAAAGGTTCAAAACGTGTTTTTCAGCAGAAATAAACATGTTTCTGCAAGTTTGGTCAACCCCATGTAAGTTATGGGGCAGTAACAGTACACTTTTCAAAACGTGTTTTTCAGCCCGAAATAAACGTGTTTTTTCAGACAACTGAATCCCCATGTAGCAGCAAGGCTCAGAAGAGCCCACACACTCAGATCTTAACCCCAGTGTGCAAAAAGGTTCAAAACGTGTTTTTCAGCAGAAATAAACATGTTTCTGCAAGTTTGGTCAACCCCATGTAAGTTATGGGGCAGTAACAGTACACTTTTCAAAACGTGTTTTTCAGCCCGAAATAAACGCGTTTTTTCAGACAACTGAATCCCCATGTAGCAGCAAGGCTCAGAAGAGCCCACACACTCAGATCTTAACCCCAGTGTGCAGAAAGGGTCAAAACGTGTTTTTCAGCAGAAATAAACATGTTTCTGCAAGTTTGGTCAACCCCATGTAAGTTATGGGGCAGTAACAGTACACTTTTCAAAACGTGTTTTTCAGCCCGAAATAAACGCGTTTTTTCAGACAACTGAATCCCCATGTAGCAGCAAGGCTCAGAAGAGCCCACACACTCAGATCTTAACCCCAGTGTGCAGTAAGGTTCAAAACGTGTTTTTCAGCAGAAATAAACATGTTTCTGCAAGTTTGGTCAACCCCATGTAAGGTATGGGGCAGTAACAGTACACTTTTCAAAACGTGTTTTTCAGCCCGAAATAAACGCGTTTTTTCAGACAACTGAATCCCCATGTAGCAGCAAGGCTCAGAAGAGCCCACACACTCAGATCTTAACCCCAGTGTGCAGAAAGGTTCAAAACGTGTTTTTCAGCAGAAATAAACATGTTTCTGCAAGTTTGGTCAACCCCATGTAAGGTATGGGGCAGTAACAGTACACTTTTCAAAACGTGTTTTTCAGCCCGAAATAAACGCGTTTTTTCAGACAACTGAATCCCCATGTAGCAGCAAGGCTCAGAAGAGCCCACACACTCAGATCTTAACCCCAGTGTGCAGAAAGGTTCAAAACGTGTTTTTCAGCAGAAATAAACATGTTTCTGCAAGTTTGGTCAACCCCATGTAAGTTATGGGGCAGTAACAGTACACTTTTCAAAACGTGTTTTTCAGCCCGAAATAAACGCGTTTTTTCAGACAACTGAATCCCCATGTAGCAGCAAGGCTCAAAAGAGCCCACACACTCAGATCTTAACCCCAGTGTGCAGAAAGGTTCAAAACGTGTTTTTCAGCAGAAATAAACATGTTTCTGCAAGTTTGGTCAACCCCATGTAAGTTATGGGGCAGTAACAGTACACTTTTCAAAACGTGTTTTTCAGCCCGAAATAAACGCGTTTTTTCAGACAACTGAATCCCCATGTAGCAGCAAGGCTCAGAAGAGCCCACACACTCAGATCTTAACCCCAGTGTGCAGTAAGGTTCAAAACGTGTTTTTCAGCTGAAATAAACATGTTTCTGCAAGTTTGGTCAACCCCATGTAAGTTATGGGGCAGTAACAGTACACTTTTCAAAACGTGTTTTTCAGCCCGAAATAAACGCGTTTTTTCAGACAACTGAATCCCCATGTAGCAGCAAGGCTCAGAAGAGCCCACACACTCAGATCTTAACCCCAGTGTGCAGAAAGGTTCAAAACGTGTTTTTCAGCAGAAATAAATAAGTTTCTGCAAGTTTGGTCAACCCCATGTAAGGTATGGGGCAGTAACAGTACACTTTTCAAAACGTGTTTTTCAGCCCGAAATAAACGCGTTTTTTCAGACAACTAAATCCCCATGTAGCAGCAAGGCTCAGAAGAGCCCACACACTCAGATCTTAGCCCCAGTGTGCAGAAAGGTTCAAAACGTGTTTTTCAGCAGAAATAAACGTTTCTGCAAGTTTGGTCAACCCCATGTAAGTTATGGGGCAGTAACAGTACACTTTTCAAAACGTGTTTTTCAGCCCGAAATAAACGTGTTTTTTCAGACAACTGAATCACCATGTAGCAGCAAGGCTCAGAAGAGCCCACACACTCAGATCTTAACCCCAGTGTGCAAAAAGGTTCAAAACGTGTTTTTCAGCAGAAATAAACATGTTTCTGTAAGTTTGGTCAACCCCATGTAAGTTATGGGGCAGTAACAGTACACTTTTCAAAACGTGTTTTTCAGCCCGAAATAAACGCGTTTTTTCAGACAACTGAATCCCCATGTAGCAGCAAGGCTCAGAAGTGCCCACACACTCAGATCTTAACCCCAGTGTGCAGAAAGGGTCAAAACGTGTTTTTCAGCAGAAATAAACATGTTTCTGCAAGTTTGGTCAACCCCATGTAAGTTATGGGGCAGTAACAGTACACTTTTCAAAACGTGTTTTTCAGCCCGAAATAAACGCGTTTTTTCAGACAACTGAATCCCCATGTAGCAGCAAGGCTCAGAAGAGCCCACACACTCAGATCTTAACCCCAGTGTGCAGTAAGGTTCAAAACGTGTTTTTCAGCAGAAATAAACATGTTTCTGCAAGTTTGGTCAACCCCATGTAAGGTATGGGGCAGTAACAGTACACTTTTCAAAACGTGTTTTTCAGCCCGAAATAAACGCGTTTTTTCAGACAACTGAATCCCCATGTAGCAGCAAGGCTCAGAAGAGCCCACACACTCAGATCTTAACCCCAGTGTGCAGAAAGGTTCAAAACGTGTTTTTCAGCAGAAATAAATAAGTTTCTGCAAGTTTGGTCAACCCCATGTAAGGTATGGGGCAGTAACAGTACACTTTTCAAAACGTGTTTTTCAGCCCGAAATAAACGCGTTTTTTCAGACAACTAAATCCCCATGTAGCAGCAAGGCTCAGAAGAGCCCACACACTCAGATCTTAGCCCCAGTGTGCAGAAAGGTTCAAAACGTGTTTTTCAGCAGAAATAAACGTTTCTGCAAGTTTGGTCAACCCCATGTAAGTTATGGGGCAGTAACAGTACACTTTTCAAAACGTGTTTTTCAGCCCGAAATAAACGTGTTTTTTCAGACAACTGAATCCCCATGTAGCAGCAAGGCTCAGAAGAGCCCACACACTCAGATCTTAACCCCAGTGTGCAAAAAGGTTCAAAACGTGTTTTTCAGCAGAAATAAACATGTTTCTGCAAGTTTGGTCAACCCCATGTAAGTTATGGGGCAGTAACAGTACACTTTTCAAAACGTGTTTTTCAGCCCGAAATAAACGTGTTTTTTCAGACAACTGAATCCCCATGTAGCAGCAAGGCTCAGAAGAGCCCACACACTCAGATCTTAACCCCAGTGTGCAAAAAGGTTCAAAACGTGTTTTTCAGCAGAAATAAACATGTTTCTGCAAGTTTGGTCAACCCCATGTAAGTTATGGGGCAGTAACAGTACACTTTTCAAAACGTGTTTTTCAGCCCGAAATAAACGCGGTTTTTCAGACAACTGAATCCCCATGTAGCAGCAAGACTCAGAAGAGCCCACACACTCAGATCTTAACCCCAGTGTGCAGTAAGGTTCAAAACGTGTTTTTCAGCAGAAATAAACATGTTTCTGCAAGTTTGGTCAACCCCATGTAAGGTATGGGGCAGTAACAGTACACTTTTCAAAACGTGTTTTTCAGCCCGAAATAAACGCGTTTTTTCAGACAACTGAATCCCCATGTAGCAGCAAGGCTCAGAAGAGCCCACACACTCAGATCTTAACCCCAGTGTGCAGTAAGGTTCAAAACGTGTTTTTCAGCAGAAATAAACATGTTTCTGCAAGTTTGGTCAACCCCATGTAAGGTATGGGGCAGTAACAGTACACTTTTCAAAACGTGTTTTTCAGCCCGAAATAAACGCGTTTTTTCAGACAACTGAATCCCCATGTAGCAGCAAGGCTCAGAAGAGCCCACACACTCAGATCTTAACCCCAGTGTGCAGAAAGGTTCAAAACGTGTTTTTCAGCAGAAATAAACATGTTTCTGCAAGTTTGGTCAACCCCATGTAAGTTATGGGGCAGTAACAGTACACTTTTCAAAACGTGTTTTTCAGCCCGAAATAAACGCGGTTTTTCAGACAACTGAATCCCCATGTAGCAGCAAGGCTCAGAAGAGCCCACACACTCAGATCTTAACCCCAGTGTGCAGAAAGGTTCAAAACGTGTTTTTCAGCAGAAATAAACATGTTTCTGCAAGTTTGGTCAACCCCATGTAAGTTATGGGGCAGTAACAGTACACTTTTCAAAACGTGTTTTTCAGCCCGAAATAAACGCGTTTTTTCAGACAACTGAATCCCCATGTAGCAGCAAGGCTCAGAAGAGCCCACACACTCAGATCTTAACCCCAGTGTGCAGTAAGGTTCAAAACGTGTTTTTCAGCAGAAATAAACATGTTTCTGCAAGTTTGGTCAACCCCATGTAAGTTATGGGGCAGTAACAGTACACTTTTCAAAACGTGTTTTTCAGCCCGAAATAAACGCGTTTTTTCAGACAACTGAATCCCCATGTAGCAGCAAGGCTCAGAAGAGCCCACACACTCAGCTCTTATCCCCAGTGTGCAGAAAGGGTCAAAACGTGTTTTTCAGCAGAAATAAACATGTTTCTGTAGGTTTGGTCAACCCCATGTAAGTTATGGGGCAGTAACAGTACACTTTTCAAAACGTGTTTTTCAGCAGAAATAAACATGTTTCTGCAAGTTTGGTCAACCCCATGTAAGTTATTGGGCAGTAACAGTACACTTTTCAAAACGTGTTTTTCAGCCCGAAATAAACGCGTTTTTTCAGACAACTGAATCCCCATGTAGCAGCAAGGCTCAGAAGAGCCCACACACTCAGCTCTTATCCCCAGTGTGCAGAAAGGGTCAAAACGTGTTTTTCAGCAGAAATAAACATGTTTCTGCAAGTTTGGTCAACCCCATGTAAGTTATGGGGCAGTAACAGTACACTTTTCAAAACGTGTTTTTCAGCCCGAAATAAACGCGTTTTTTCAGACAACTGAATCCCCATGTAGCAGCAAGGCTCAGAAGAGCCCACACACTCAGATCTTAACCCCAGTGTGCAGAAAGGTTCAAAACGTGTTTTTCAGCAGAAATAAACATGTTTCTGCAAGTTTGGTCAACCCCATGTAAGTTATGGGGCAGTAACAGTACACTTTTCAAAACGTGTTTTTCAGCCCGAAATAAACGCATTTTTTCAGACAACTGAATCCCCATGTAGCAGCAAGGCTCAGAAGAGCCCACACACTCAGATCTTAACCCCAGTGTGCAGAAAGGTTCAAAACGTGTTTTTCAGCAGAAATAAACATGTTTCTGCAAGTTTGGTCAACCCCATGTAAGGTATGGGGCAGTAACAGTACACTTTTCAAAACGTGTTTTTCAGCCCGAAATAAACGCGTTTTTTCAGACAACTGAATCCCCATGTAGCAGCAAGGCTCAGAAGAGCCCACACACTCAGATCTTAACCCCAGTGTGCAGTAAGGTTCAAAACGTGTTTTTCAGCAGAAATAAACATGTTTCTGCAAGTTTGGTCAACCCCATGTAAGTTATGGGGCAGTAACAGTACACTTTTCAAAACGTGTTTTTCAGCCCGAAATAAACGCGTTTTTTCAGACAACTGAATCCCCATGTAGCAGCAAGGCTCAGAAGAGCCCACACACTCAGATCTTAGCCCCAGTGTGCAGAAAGGTTCAAAACGTGTTTTTCAGCAGAAATAAACATGTTTCTGCAAGTTTGGTCAACCCCATGTAAGTTATGGGGCAGTAACAGTACACTTTTCAAAACGTGTTTTTCAGCCCGAAATAAACGTGTTTTTTCAGACAACTGAATCCCCATGTAGCAGCAAGGCTCAGAAGAGCCCACACACTCAGATCTTAACCCCAGTGTGCAAAAAGGTTCAAAACGTGTTTTTCAGCAGAAATAAACATGTTTCTGCAAGTTTGGTCAACCCCATGTAAGTTATGGGGCAGTAACAGTACACTTTTCAAAACGTGTTTTTCAGCCCGAAATAAACGCGTTTTTTCAGACAACTGAATCCCCATGTAGCAGCAAGGCTCAGAAGAGCCCACACACTCAGCTCTTAACCCCAGTGTGCAGAAAGGGTCAAAACGTGTTTTTCAGCAGAAATAAACATGTTTCTGCAAGTTTGGTCAACCCCATGTAAGTTATGGGGCAGTAACAGTACACTTTTCAAAACGTGTTTTTCAGCCCGAAATAAACGCGTTTTTTCAGACAACTGAATCCCCATGTAGCAGCAAGGCTCAGAAGAGCCCACACACTCAGATCTTAACCCCAGTGTGCAGTAAGGTTCAAAACGTGTTTTTCAGCAGAAATAAACATGTTTCTGCAAGTTTGGTCAACCCCATGTAAGGTATGGGGCAGTAACAGTACACTTTTCAAAACGTGTTTTTCAGCCCGAAATAAACGCGTTTTTTCAGACAACTGAATCCCCATGTAGCAGCAAGGCTCAGAAGAGCCCACACACTCAGATCTTAACCCCAGTGTGCAGAAAGGTTCAAAACGTGTTTTTCAGCAGAAATAAACATGTTTCTGCAAGTTTGGTCAACCCCATGTAAGTTATGGGGCAGTAACAGTACACTTTTCAAAACGTGTTTTTCAGCCCGAAATAAACGCGGTTTTTCAGACAACTGAATCCCCATGTAGCAGCAAGGCTCAGAAGAGCCCACACACTCAGATCTTAACCCCAGTGTGCAGAAAGGTTCAAAACGTGTTTTTCAGCAGAAATAAACATGTTTCTGCAAGTTTGGTCAACCCCATGTAAGTTATGGGGCAGTAACAGTACACTTTTCAAAACGTGTTTTTCAGCCCGAAATAAACGCGTTTTTTCAGACAACTGAATCCCCATGTAGCAGCAAGGCTCAGAAGAGCCCACACACTCAGATCTTAACCCCAGTGTGCAGAAAGGTTCAAAACGTATTTTTCAGCAGAAATAAACATGTTTCTGCAAGTTTGGTCAACCCCATGTAAGGTATGGGGCAGTAACAGTACACTTTTCAAAACGTGTTTTTCAGCCCGAAATAAACGCGTTTTTTCAGACAACTGAATCCCCATGTAGCAGCAAGGCTCAGAAGAGCCCACACACTCAGATCTTAACCCCAGTGTGCAGAAAGGGTCAAAACGTGTTTTTCAGCAGAAATAAACATGTTTCTGCAAGTTTGGTCAACCCCATGTAAGTTATGGGGCAGTAACAGTACACTTTTCAAAACGTGTTTTTCAGCCCGAAATAAACGCGTTTTTTCAGACAACTGAATCCCCATGTAGCAGCAAGGCTCAGAAGAGCCCACACACTCAGATCTTAACCCCAGTGTGCAGTAAGGTTCAAAACGTGTTTTTCAGCAGAAATAAACATGTTTCTGCAAGTTTGGTCAACCCCATGTAAGGTATGGGGCAGTAACAGTACACTTTTCAAAACGTGTTTTTCAGCCCGAAATAAACGCGTTTTTTCAGACAACTGAATCCCCATGTAGCAGCAAGGCTCAGAAGAGCCCACACACTCAGATCTTAACCCCAGTGTGCAGAAAGGTTCAAAACGTGTTTTTCAGCAGAAATAAACATGTTTCTGCAAGTTTGGTCAACCCCATGTAAGTTATGGGGCAGTAACAGTACACTTTTCAAAACGTGTTTTTCAGCCCGAAATAAACGCGTTTTTTCAGACAACTGAATCCCCATGTAGCAGCAAGGCTCAGAAGAGCCCACACACTCAGATCTTAACCCCAGTGTGCAGAAAGGTTCAAAACGTGTTTTTCAGCAGAAATAAACATGTTTCTGCAAGTTTGGTCAACCCCATGTAAGGTATGGGGCAGTAACAGTACACTTTTCAAAACGTGTTTTTCAGCCCGAAATAAACGCGTTTTTTCAGACAACTGAATCCCCATGTAGCAGCAAGGCTCAGAAGAGCCCACACACTCAGATCTTAACCCCAGTGTGTAGAAAGGTTCAAAACGTGTTTTTCAGCAGAAATAAACATGTTTCTGCAAGTTTGGTCAACCCCATGTAAGTTATGGGGCAGTAACAGTACACTTTTCAAAACGTGTTTTTCAGCCCGAAATAAACGCGTTTTTTCAGACAACTGAATCCCCATGTAGCAGCAAGGCTCAGAAGAGCCCACACACTCAGATCTTAGCCCCAGTGTGCAGAAAGGTTCAAAACGTGTTTTTCAGCAGAAATAAACATGTTTCTGCAAGTTTGGTCAACCCCATGTAAGTTATGGGGCAGTAACAGTACACTTTTCAAAACGTGTTTTTCAGCCCGAAATAAACGTGTTTTTTCAGACAACTGAATCCCCATGTAGCAGCAAGGCTCAGAAGAGCCCACACACTCAGATCTTAACCCCAGTGTGCAAAAAGGTTCAAAACGTGTTTTTCAGCAGAAATAAACATGTTTCTGCAAGTTTGGTCAACCCCATGTAAGTTATGGGGCAGTAACAGTACACTTTTCAAAACGTGTTTTTCAGCCCGAAATAAACGCGTTTTTTCAGACAACTGAATCCCCATGTAGCAGCAAGGCTCAGAAGAGCCCACACACTCAGATCTTAACCCCAGTGTGCAGAAAGGGTCAAAACGTGTTTTTCAGCAGAAATAAACATGTTTCTGCAAGTTTGGTCAACCCCATGTAAGTTATGGGGCAGTAACAGTACACTTTTCAAAACGTGTTTTTCAGCCCGAAATAAACGCGTTTTTTCAGACAACTGAATCCCCATGTAGCAGCAAGGCTCAGAAGAGCCCACACACTCAGATCTTAACCCCAGTGTGCAGTAAGGTTCAAAACGTGTTTTTCAGCAGAAATAAACATGTTTCTGCAAGTTTGGTCAACCCCATGTAAGGTATGGGGCAGTAACAGTACACTTTTCAAAACGTGTTTTTCAGCCCGAAATAAACGCGTTTTTTCAGACAACTGAATCCCCATGTAGCAGCAAGGCTCAGAAGAGCCCACACACTCAGATCTTAACCCCAGTGTGCAGAAAGGTTCAAAACGTGTTTTTCAGCAGAAATAAACATGTTTCTGCAAGTTTGGTCAACCCCATGTAAGGTATGGGGCAGTAACAGTACACTTTTCAAAACGTGTTTTTCAGCCCGAAATAAACGCGTTTTTTCAGACAACTGAATCCCCATGTAGCAGCAAGGCTCAGAAGAGCCCACACACTCAGATCTTAACCCCAGTGTGCAGAAAGGTTCAAAACGTGTTTTTCAGCAGAAATAAACATGTTTCTGCAAGTTTGGTCAACCCCATGTAAGTTATGGGGCAGTAACAGTACACTTTTCAAAACGTGTTTTTCAGCCCGAAATAAACGCGTTTTTTCAGACAACTGAATCCCCATGTAGCAGCAAGGCTCAAAAGAGCCCACACACTCAGATCTTAACCCCAGTGTGCAGAAAGGTTCAAAACGTGTTTTTCAGCAGAAATAAACATGTTTCTGCAAGTTTGGTCAACCCCATGTAAGTTATGGGGCAGTAACAGTACACTTTTCAAAACGTGTTTTTCAGCCCGAAATAAACGCGTTTTTTCAGACAACTGAATCCCCATGTAGCAGCAAGGCTCAGAAGAGCCCACACACTCAGATCTTAACCCCAGTGTGCAGTAAGGTTCAAAACGTGTTTTTCAGCTGAAATAAACATGTTTCTGCAAGTTTGGTCAACCCCATGTAAGTTATGGGGCAGTAACAGTACACTTTTCAAAACGTGTTTTTCAGCCCGAAATAAACGCGTTTTTTCAGACAACTGAATCCCCATGTAGCAGCAAGGCTCAGAAGAGCCCACACACTCAGATCTTAACCCCAGTGTGCAGAAAGGTTCAAAACGTGTTTTTCAGCAGAAATAAATAAGTTTCTGCAAGTTTGGTCAACCCCATGTAAGGTATGGGGCAGTAACAGTACACTTTTCAAAACGTGTTTTTCAGCCCGAAATAAACGCGTTTTTTCAGACAACTAAATCCCCATGTAGCAGCAAGGCTCAGAAGAGCCCACACACTCAGATCTTAGCCCCAGTGTGCAGAAAGGTTCAAAACGTGTTTTTCAGCAGAAATAAACGTTTCTGCAAGTTTGGTCAACCCCATGTAAGTTATGGGGCAGTAACAGTACACTTTTCAAAACGTGTTTTTCAGCCCGAAATAAACGTGTTTTTTCAGACAACTGAATCACCATGTAGCAGCAAGGCTCAGAAGAGCCCACACACTCAGATCTTAACCCCAGTGTGCAAAAAGGTTCAAAACGTGTTTTTCAGCAGAAATAAACATGTTTCTGTAAGTTTGGTCAACCCCATGTAAGTTATGGGGCAGTAACAGTACACTTTTCAAAACGTGTTTTTCAGCCCGAAATAAACGCGTTTTTTCAGACAACTGAATCCCCATGTAGCAGCAAGGCTCAGAAGTGCCCACACACTCAGATCTTAACCCCAGTGTGCAGAAAGGGTCAAAACGTGTTTTTCAGCAGAAATAAACATGTTTCTGCAAGTTTGGTCAACCCCATGTAAGTTATGGGGCAGTAACAGTACACTTTTCAAAACGTGTTTTTCAGCCCGAAATAAACGCGTTTTTTCAGACAACTGAATCCCCATGTAGCAGCAAGGCTCAGAAGAGCCCACACACTCAGATCTTAACCCCAGTGTGCAGTAAGGTTCAAAACGTGTTTTTCAGCAGAAATAAACATGTTTCTGCAAGTTTGGTCAACCCCATGTAAGGTATGGGGCAGTAACAGTACACTTTTCAAAACGTGTTTTTCAGCCCGAAATAAACGCGTTTTTTCAGACAACTGAATCCCCATGTAGCAGCAAGGCTCAGAAGAGCCCACACACTCAGATCTTAACCCCAGTGTGCAGAAAGGTTCAAAACGTGTTTTTCAGCAGAAATAAATAAGTTTCTGCAAGTTTGGTCAACCCCATGTAAGGTATGGGGCAGTAACAGTACACTTTTCAAAACGTGTTTTTCAGCCCGAAATAAACGCGTTTTTTCAGACAACTAAATCCCCATGTAGCAGCAAGGCTCAGAAGAGCCCACACACTCAGATCTTAGCCCCAGTGTGCAGAAAGGTTCAAAACGTGTTTTTCAGCAGAAATAAACGTTTCTGCAAGTTTGGTCAACCCCATGTAAGTTATGGGGCAGTAACAGTACACTTTTCAAAACGTGTTTTTCAGCCCGAAATAAACGTGTTTTTTCAGACAACTGAATCCCCATGTAGCAGCAAGGCTCAGAAGAGCCCACACACTCAGATCTTAACCCCAGTGTGCAAAAAGGTTCAAAACGTGTTTTTCAGCAGAAATAAACATGTTTCTGCAAGTTTGGTCAACCCCATGTAAGTTATGGGGCAGTAACAGTACACTTTTCAAAACGTGTTTTTCAGCCCGAAATAAACGTGTTTTTTCAGACAACTGAATCCCCATGTAGCAGCAAGGCTCAGAAGAGCCCACACACTCAGATCTTAACCCCAGTGTGCAAAAAGGTTCAAAACGTGTTTTTCAGCAGAAATAAACATGTTTCTGCAAGTTTGGTCAACCCCATGTAAGTTATGGGGCAGTAACAGTACACTTTTCAAAACGTGTTTTTCAGCCCGAAATAAACGCGGTTTTTCAGACAACTGAATCCCCATGTAGCAGCAAGACTCAGAAGAGCCCACACACTCAGATCTTAACCCCAGTGTGCAGTAAGGTTCAAAACGTGTTTTTCAGCAGAAATAAACATGTTTCTGCAAGTTTGGTCAACCCCATGTAAGGTATGGGGCAGTAACAGTACACTTTTCAAAACGTGTTTTTCAGCCCGAAATAAACGCGTTTTTTCAGACAACTGAATCCCCATGTAGCAGCAAGGCTCAGAAGAGCCCACACACTCAGATCTTAACCCCAGTGTGCAGTAAGGTTCAAAACGTGTTTTTCAGCAGAAATAAACATGTTTCTGCAAGTTTGGTCAACCCCATGTAAGGTATGGGGCAGTAACAGTACACTTTTCAAAACGTGTTTTTCAGCCCGAAATAAACGCGTTTTTTCAGACAACTGAATCCCCATGTAGCAGCAAGGCTCAGAAGAGCCCACACACTCAGATCTTAACCCCAGTGTGCAGAAAGGTTCAAAACGTGTTTTTCAGCAGAAATAAACATGTTTCTGCAAGTTTGGTCAACCCCATGTAAGTTATGGGGCAGTAACAGTACACTTTTCAAAACGTGTTTTTCAGCCCGAAATAAACGCGGTTTTTCAGACAACTGAATCCCCATGTAGCAGCAAGGCTCAGAAGAGCCCACACACTCAGATCTTAACCCCAGTGTGCAGAAAGGTTCAAAACGTGTTTTTCAGCAGAAATAAACATGTTTCTGCAAGTTTGGTCAACCCCATGTAAGTTATGGGGCAGTAACAGTACACTTTTCAAAACGTGTTTTTCAGCCCGAAATAAACGCGTTTTTTCAGACAACTGAATCCCCATGTAGCAGCAAGGCTCAGAAGAGCCCACACACTCAGATCTTAACCCCAGTGTGCAGTAAGGTTCAAAACTTGTTTTTCAGCAGAAATAAACATGTTTCTGCAAGTTTGGTCAACCCCATGTAAGTTATGGGGCAGTAACAGTACACTTTTCAAAACGTGTTTTTCAGCCCGAAATAAACGCGTTTTTTCAGACAACTGAATCCCCATGTAGCAGCAAGGCTCAGAAGAGCCCACACACTCAGCTCTTATCCCCAGTGTGCAGAAAGGGTCAAAACGTGTTTTTCAGCAGAAATAAACATGTTTCTGTAGGTTTGGTCAACCCCATGTAAGTTATGGGGCAGTAACAGTACACTTTTCAAAACGTGTTTTTCAGCAGAAATAAACATGTTTCTGCAAGTTTGGTCAACCCCATGTAAGTTATTGGGCAGTAACAGTACACTTTTCAAAACGTGTTTTTCAGCCCGAAATAAACGCGTTTTTTCAGACAACTGAATCCCCAAGTAGCAGCAAGGCTCAGAAGAGCCCACACACTCAGCTCTTATCCCCAGTGTGCAGAAAGGGTCAAAACGTGTTTTTCAGCAGAAATAAACATGTTTCTGCAAGTTTGGTCAACCCCATGTAAGGTATGGGGCAGTAACAGTACACTTTTCAAAACGTGTTTTTCAGCCCGAAATAAACGCGTTTTTTCAGACAACTGAATCCCCATGTAGCAGCAAGGCTCAGAAGAGCCCACACACTCAGCTCTTAACCCCAGTGTGCAGAAAGGGTCAAAACGTGTTTTTCAGCAGAAATAAACATGTTTCTGCAAGTTTGGTCAACCCCATGTAAGTTATGGGGCAGTAACAGTACACTTTTCAAAACGTGTTTTTCAGCCCGAAATAAACGCGTTTTTTCAGACAACTGAATCCCCATGTAGCAGCAAGGCTCAGAAGAGCCCACACACTCAGATCTTAACCCCAGTGTGCAGTAAGGTTCAAAACGTGTTTTTCAGCAGAAATAAACATGTTTCTGCAAGTTTGGTCAACCCCATGTAAGGTATGGGGCAGTAACAGTACACTTTTCAAAACGTGTTTTTCAGCCCGAAATAAACGCGTTTTTTCAGACAACTGAATCCCCATGTAGCAGCAAGGCTCAGAAGAGCCCACACACTCAGATCTTAACCCCAGTGTGCAGAAAGGTTCAAAACGTGTTTTTCAGCAGAAATAAACATGTTTCTGCAAGTTTGGTCAACCCCATGTAAGTTATGGGGCAGTAACAGTACACTTTTCAAAACGTGTTTTTCAGCCCGAAATAAACGCGTTTTTTCAGACAACTGAATCCCCATGTAGCAGCAAGGCTCAGAAGAGCCCACACACTCAGATCTTAACCCCAGTGTGCAGAAAGGTTCAAAACGTGTTTTTCAGCAGAAATAAACATGTTTCTGCAAGTTTGGTCAACCCCATGTAAGTTATGGGGCAGTAACAGTACACTTTTCAAAACGTGTTTTTCAGCCCGAAATAAACGCGTTTTTTCAGACAACTGAATCCCCATGTAGCAGCAAGGCTCAGAAGAGCCCACACACTCAGATCTTAACCCCAGTGTGCAGAAAGGGTCAAAACGTGTTTTTCAGCAGAAATAAACATGTTTCTGCAAGTTTGGTCAACCGCATGTAAGTTATGGGGCAGTAACAGTACACTTTTCAAAACGTGTTTTTCAGCCCGCAATAAACGCGTTTTTTCAGACAACTGAATCCCCATGTAGCAGCAAGGCTCAGAAGAGCCCACACACTCAGATCTTAACCCCAGTGTGCAGTAAGGTTCAAAACGTGTTTTTCAGCAGAAATAAACATGTTTCTGCAAGTTTGGTCAACCCCATGTAAGGTATGGGGCAGTAACAGTACACTTTTCAAAACGTGTTTTTCAGCCCGAAATAAACGCGTTTTTTCAGACAACTGAATCCCCATGTAGCAGCAAGGCTCAGAAGAGCCCACACACTCAGATCTTAACCCCAGTGTGCAGAAAGGTTCAAAACGTGTTTTTCAGCAGAAATAAACATGTTTCTGCAAGTTTGGTCAACCCCATGTAAGTTATGGGGCAGTAACAGTACACTTTTCAAAACGTGTTTTTCAGCCCGAAATAAACGCGTTTTTTCAGACAACTGAATCCCCATGTAGCAGCAAGGCTCAGAAGAGCCCACACACTCAGATCTTAACCCCAGTGTGCAGAAAGGTTCAAAACGTGTTTTTCAGCAGAAATAAACATGTTTCTGCAAGTTTGGTCAACCCCATGTAAGTTATGGGGCAGTAACAGTACACTTTTCAAAACGTGTTTTTCAGCCCGAAATAAACGCGTTTTTTCAGACAACTGAATCCCCATGTAGCAGCAAGGCTCAGAAGAGCCCACACACTCAGATCTTAACCCCAGTGTGCAGAAAGGGTCAAAACGTGTTTTTCAGCAGAAATAAACATGTTTCTGCAAGTTTGGTCAACCGCATGTAAGTTATGGGGCAGTAACAGTACACTTTTCAAAACGTGTTTTTCAGCCCGAAATAAACGCGTTTTTTCAGACAACTGAATCCCCATGTAGCAGCAAGGCTCAGAAGAGCCCACACACTCAGATCTTAACCCCTGTGTGCAGAAAGGTTCAAAACGTGTTTTTCAGCAGAAATAAATAAGTTTCTGCAAGTTTGGTCAACCCCATGTAAGGTATGGGGCAGTAACAGTACACTTTTCAAAACGTGTTTTTCAGCCCGAAATAAACGCGTTTTTTCAGACAACTAAATCCCCATGTAGCAGCAAGGCTCAGAAGAGCCCACACACTCAGATCTTAGCCCCAGTGTGCAGAAAGGTTCAAAACGTGTTTTTCAGCAGAAATAAACGTTTCTGCAAGTTTGGTCAACCCCATGTAAGTTATGGGGCAGTAACAGTACACTTTTCAAAACGTGTTTTTCAGCCCGAAATAAACGTGTTTTTTCAGACAACTGAATCCCCATGTAGCAGCAAGGCTCAGAAGAGCCCACACACTCAGATCTTAACCCCAGTGTGCAAAAAGGTTCAAAACGTGTTTTTCAGCAGAAATAAACATGTTTCTGCAAGTTTGGTCAACCCCATGTAAGTTATGGGGCAGTAACAGTACACTTTTCAAAACGTGTTTTTCAGCCCGAAATAAACGCGTTTTTTCAGACAACTGAATCCCCATGTAGCAGCAAGGCTCAGAAGTGCCCACACACTCAGATCTTAACCCCAGTGTGCAGAAAGGGTCAAAACTTGTTTTTCAGCAGAAATAAACATGTTTCTGCAAGTTTGGTCAACCCCATGTAAGTTATGGGGCAGTAACAGTACACTTTTCAAAACGTGTTTTTCAGCCCGAAATAAACGCGTTTTTTCAGACAACTGAATCCCCATGTAGCAGCAAGGCTCAGAAGAGCCCACACACTCAGATCTTAACCCCAGTGTGCAGTAAGGTTCAAAACGTGTTTTTCAGCAGAAATAAACATGTTTCTGCAAGTTTGGTCAACCCCATGTAAGGTATGGGGCAGTAACAGTACACTTTTCAAAACGTGTTTTTCAGCCCGAAATAAACGCGTTTTTTCAGACAACTGAATCCCCATGTAGCAGCAAGGCTCAGAAGAGCCCACACACTCAGATCTTAACCCCAGTGTGCAGAAAGGTTCAAAACGTGTTTTTCAGCAGAAATAAACATGTTTCTGCAAGTTTGGTCAACCCCATGTAAGTTATGGGGCAGTAACAGTACACTTTTCAAAACGTGTTTTTCAGCCCGAAATAAACGCGGTTTTTCAGACAACTGAATCCCCATGTAGCAGCAAGGCTCAGAAGAGCCCACACACTCAGATCTTAACCCCAGTGTGCAGAAAGGTTCAAAACGTGTTTTTCAGCAGAAATAAACATGTTTCTGCAAGTTTGGTCAACCCCATGTAAGTTATGGGGCAGTAACAGTACACTTTTCAAAACGTGTTTTTCAGCCCGAAATAAACGCGTTTTTTCAGACAACTGAATCCCCATGTAGCAGCAAGGCTCAGAAGAGCCCACACACTCAGCTCTTATCCCCAGTGTGCAGAAAGGGTCAAAACGTGTTTTTCAGCAGAAATAAACATGTTTCTGTAGGTTTGGTCAACCCCATGTAAGTTATGGGGCAGTAACAGTACACTTTTCAAAACGTGTTTTTCAGCCCGAAATAAACGCGTTTTTTCAGACAACTGAATCCCCATGTAGCAGCAAGGCTCAGAAGAGCCCACACACTCAGCTCTTATCCCCAGTGTGCAGAAAGGGTCAAAACGTGTTTTTCAGCAGAAATAAACATGTTTCTGCAAGTTTGGTCAACCCCATGTAAGTTATTGGGCAGTAACAGTACACTTTTCAAAACGTGTTTTTTAGCCCGAAATAAACGCGTTTTTTCAGACAACTGAATCCCCATGTAGCAGCAAGGCTCAGAAGAGCCCACACACTCAGCTCTTATCCCCAGTGTGCAGAAAGGTTCAAAACGTGTTTTTCAGCAGAAATAAACATGTTTCTGCAAGTTTGGTCAACCCCATGTAAGTTATGGGGCAGTAACAGTACACTTTTCAAAACGTGTTTTTCAGCCCGAAATAAACGCGGTTTTTCAGACAACTGAATCCCCATGTAGCAGCAAGGCTCAGAAGAGCCCACACACTCAGATCTTAACCCCAGTGTGCAGAAAGGTTCAAAACGTGTTTTTCAGCAGAAATAAACATGTTTCTGCAAGTTTGGTCAACCCCATGTAAGTTATGGGGCAGTAACAGTACACTTTTCAAAACGTGTTTTTCAGCCCGAAATAAACGCGTTTTTTCAGACAACTGAATCCCCATGTAGCAGCAAGGCTCAGAAGAGCCCACACACTCAGCTCTTATCCCCAGTGTGCAGAAAGGGTCAAAACGTGTTTTTCAGCAGAAATAAACATGTTTCTGTAGGTTTGGTCAACCCCATGTAAGTTATGGGGCAGTAACAGTACACTTTTCAAAACGTGTTTTTCAGCCCGAAATAAACGCGTTTTTTCAGACAACTGAATCCCCATGTAGCAGCAAGGCTCAGAAGAGCCCACACACTCAGCTCTTATCCCCAGTGTGCAGAAAGGGTCAAAACGTGTTTTTCAGCAGAAATAAACATGTTTCTGCAAGTTTGGTCAACCCCATGTAAGTTATTGGGCAGTAACAGTACACTTTTCAAAACGTGTTTTTTAGCCCGAAATAAACGCGTTTTTTCAGACAACTGAATCCCCATGTAGCAGCAAGGCTCAGAAGAGCCCACACACTCAGCTCTTATCCCCAGTGTGCAGAAAGGGTCAAAACGTGTTTTTCAGCAGAAATAAACATGTTTCTGCAAGTTTGGTCAACCCCATGTAAGTTATGGGGCAGTAACAGTACACTTTTCAAAACGTGTTTTTCAGCCCGAAATAAACGCGTTTTTTCAGACAACTGAATCCCCATGTAGCAGCAAGGCTCAGAAGAGCCCACACACTCAGATCTTAACCCCAGTGTGCAGAAAGGTTCAAAACGTGTTTTTCAGCAGAAATAAACATGTTTCTGCAAGTTTGGTCAACCCCATGAAAGTTATGGGGCAGTAACAGTACACTTTTCAAAACGTGTTTTTCAGCCCGAAATAAACGCGTTTTTTCAGACATCTGAATCCCCATGTAGCAGCAAGGCTCAGAAGAGCCCACACACTCAGATCTTAACCCCAGTGTGCAGAAAGGTTCAAAACGTGTTTTTCAGCAGAAATAAACATGTTTCTGCAAGTTTGGTCAACCCCATGTAAGTTATGGGGCAGTAACAGTACACTTTTCAAAACGTGTTTTTCAGCCCGAAATAAACGCGTTTTTTCAGACAACTGAATCCCCATGTAGCAGCAAGGCTCAGAAGAGCCCACACACTCAGATCTTAACCCCAGTGTGCAGAAAGGTTCAAAACGTGTTTTTCAGCAGAAATAAACATGTTTCTGCAAGTTTGGTCAACCCCATGTAAGGTATGGGGCAGTAACAGTACACTTTTCAAAACGTGTTTTTCAGCCCGAAATAAACGCGTTTTTTCAGACAACTGAATCCCCATGTAGCAGCAAGGCTCAGAAGAGCCCACACACTCAGATCTTAACCCCAGTGTGCAGAAAGGTTCAAAACGTGTTTTTCAGCAGAAATAAACATGTTTCTGCAAGTTTGGTCAACCCCATGTAAGTTATGGGGCAGTAACAGTACACTTTTCAAAACATGTTTTTCAGCCCGAAATAAACGCGTTTTTTCAGACAACTGAATCCCCATGTAGCAGCAAGGCTCAGAAGAGCCCACACACTCAGATCTTAACCCCAGTGTGCAGTAAGGTTCAAAACGTGTTTTTCAGCAGAAATAAACATGTTTCTGCAAGTTTGGTCAACCCCATGTAAGTTATGGGGCAGTAACAGTACACTTTTCAAAACGTGTTTTTCAGCCCGAAATAAACGCGTTTTTTCAGACAACTGAATCCCCATGTAGCAGCAAGGCTCAGAAGAGCCCACACACTCAGCTCTTATCCCCAGTGTGCAGAAAGGGTCAAAACGTGTTTTTCAGCAGAAATAAACATGTTTCTGTAGGTTTGGTCAACCCCATGTAAGTTATGGGGCAGTAACAGTACACTTTTCAAAACGTGTTTTTCAGCCCGAAATAAACGCGTTTTTTCAGACAACTGAATCCCCATGTAGCAGCAAGGCTCAGAAGAGCCCACACACTCAGATCTTAACCCCAGTGTGCAGTAAGGTTCAAAACGTGTTTTTCAGCAGAAATAAACATGTTTCTGCAAGTTTGGTCAACCCCATGTAAGGTATGGGGCAGTAACAGTACACTTTTCAAAACGTGTTTTTCAGCCCGAAATAAACGCGTTTTTTCAGACAACTGAATCCCCATGTAGCAGCAAGGCTCAGAAGAGCCCACACACTCAGATCTTAACCCCAGTGTGCAGAAAGGTTCAAAACGTGTTTTTCAGCAGAAATAAACATGTTTCTGCAAGTTTGGTCAACCCCATGTAAGTTATGGGGCAGTAACAGTACACTTTTCAAAACGTGTTTTTCAGCCCGAAATAAACGCGTTTTTTCAGACAACTGAATCCCCATGTAGCAGCAAGGCTCAGAAGAGCCCACACACTCAGATCTTAACCCCAGTGTGCAGAAAGGTTCAAAACGTGTTTTTCAGCAGAAATAAACATGTTTCTGCAAGTTTGGTCAACCCCATGTAAGGTATGGGGCAGTAACAGTACACTTTTCAAAACGTGTTTTTCAGCCCGAAATAAACGCGTTTTTTCAGACAACTGAATCCCCATGTAGCAGCAAGGCTCAGAAGAGCCCACACACTCAGATCTTAACCCCAGTGTGCAAAAAGGTTCAAAACGTGTTTTTCAGCAGAAATAAACATGTTTCTGCAAGTTTGGTCAACCCCATGTAAGTTATGGGGCTGTAACAGTACACTTTTCAAAACGTGTTTTTCAGCCCGAAATAAACGCGGTTTTTCAGACAACTGAATCCCCATGTAGCAGCAAGGCTCAGAAGAGCCCACACACTCAGATCTTAACCCCAGTGTGCAGAAAGGTTCAAAACGTGTTTTTCAGCAGAAATAAACATGTTTCTGCAAGTTTGGTCAACCCCATGTAAGTTATGGGGCAGTAACAGTACACTTTTCAAAACGTGTTTTTCAGCCCGAAATAAACGTGTTTTTTCAGACAACTGAATCCCCATGTAGCAGCAAGGCTCAGAAGAGCCCACACACTCAGATCTTAACCCCAGTGTGCAAAAAGGTTCAAAACGTGTTTTTCAGCAGAAATAAACATGTTTCTGCAAGTTTGGTCAACCCCATGTAAGTTATGGGGCAGTAACAGTACACTTTTCAAAACGTGTTTTTCAGCCCGAAATAAACGTGTTTTTTCAGACAACTGAATCCCCATGTAGCAGCAAGGCTCAGAAGAGCCCACACACTCAGATCTTAACCCCAGTGTGCAAAAAGGTTCAAAACGTGTTTTTCAGCAGAAATAAACATGTTTCTGCAAGTTTGGTCAACCCCATGTAAGTTATGGGGCAGTAACAGTACACTTTTCAAAACGTGTTTTTCAGCCCGAAATAAACGCGGTTTTTCAGACAACTGAATCCCCATGTAGCAGCAAGGCTCAGAAGAGCCCACACACTCAGATCTTAACCCCAGTGTGCAGTAAGGTTCAAAACGTGTTTTTCAGCAGAAATAAACATGTTTCTGCAAGTTTGGTCAACCCCATGTAAGGTATGGGGCAGTAACAGTACACTTTTCAAAACGTGTTTTTCAGCCCGAAATAAACGCGTTTTTTCAGACAACTGAATCCCCATGTAGCAGCAAGGCTCAGAAGAGCCCACACACTCAGATCTTAACCCCAGTGTGCAGTAAGGTTCAAACCGTGTTTTTCAGCAGAAATAAACATGTTTCTGCAAGTTTGGTCAACCCCATGTAAGGTATGGGGCAGTAACAGTACACTTTTCAAAACGTGTTTTTCAGCCCGAAATAAACGCGTTTTTTCAGACAACTGAATCCCCATGTAGCAGCAAGGCTCAGAAGAGCCCACACACTCAGATCTTAACCCCAGTGTGCAGAAAGGTTCAAAACGTGTTTTTCAGCAGAAATAAACATGTTTCTGCAAGTTTGGTCAACCCCATGTAAGTTATGGGGCAGTAACAGTACACTTTTCAAAACGTGTTTTTCAGCCCGAAATAAACGCGGTTTTTCAGACAACTGAATCCCCATGTAGCAGCAAGGCTCAGAAGAGCCCACACACTCAGATCTTAACCCCAGTGTGCAGAAAGGTTCAAAACGTGTTTTTCAGCAGAAATAAACATGTTTCTGCAAGTTTGGTCAACCCCATGTAAGTTATGGGGCAGTAACAGTACACTTTTCAAAACGTGTTTTTCAGCCCGAAATAAACGCGTTTTTTCAGACAACTGAATCCCCATGTAGCAGCAAGGCTCAGAAGAGCCCACACACTCAGATCTTAACCCCAGTGTGCAGTAAGGTTCAAAACGTGTTTTTCAGCAGAAATAAACATGTTTCTGCAAGTTTGGTCAACCCCATGTAAGTTATGGGGCAGTAACAGTACACTTTTCAAAACGTGTTTTTCAGCCCGAAATAAACGCGTTTTTTCAGACAACTGAATCCCCATGTAGCAGCAAGGCTCAGAAGAGCCCACACACTCAGCTCTTATCCCCAGTGTGCAGAAAGGGTCAAAACGTGTTTTTCAGCAGAAATAAACATGTTTCTGTAGGTTTGGTCAACCCCATGTAAGTTATGGGGCAGTAACAGTACACTTTTCAAAACGTGTTTTTCAGCAGAAATAAACATGTTTCTGCAAGTTTGGTCAACCCCATGTAAGTTATTGGGCAGTAACAGTACACTTTTCAAAACGTGTTTTTTAGCCCGAAATAAACGCGTTTTTTCAGACAACTGAATCCCCATGTAGCAGCAAGGCTCAGAAGAGCCCACACACTCAGCTCTTATCCCCAGTGTGCAGAAAGGTTCAAAACGTGTTTTTCAGCAGAAATAAACATGTTTCTGCAAGTTTGGTCAACCCCATGTAAGTTATGGGGCAGTAACAGTACACTTTTCAAAACGTGTTTTTCAGCCCGAAATAAACGCGGTTTTTCAGACAACTGAATCCCCATGTAGCAGCAAGGCTCAGAAGAGCCCACACACTCAGATCTTAACCCCAGTGTGCAGAAAGGTTCAAAACGTGTTTTTCAGCAGAAATAAACATGTTTCTGCAAGTTTGGTCAACCCCATGTAAGTTATGGGGCAGTAACAGTACACTTTTCAAAACGTGTTTTTCAGCCCGAAATAAACGCGTTTTTTCAGACAACTGAATCCCCATGTAGCAGCAAGGCTCAGAAGAGCCCACACACTCAGCTCTTATCCCCAGTGTGCAGAAAGGGTCAAAACGTGTTTTTCAGCAGAAATAAACATGTTTCTGTAGGTTTGGTCAACCCCATGTAAGTTATGGGGCAGTAACAGTACACTTTTCAAAACGTGTTTTTCAGCCCGAAATAAACGCGTTTTTTCAGACAACTGAATCCCCATGTAGCAGCAAGGCTCAGAAGAGCCCACACACTCAGCTCTTATCCCCAGTGTGCAGAAAGGGTCAAAACGTGTTTTTCAGCAGAAATAAACATGTTTCTGCAAGTTTGGTCAACCCCATGTAAGTTATTGGGCAGTAACAGTACACTTTTCAAAACGTGTTTTTTAGCCCGAAATAAACGCGTTTTTTCAGACAACTGAATCCCCATGTAGCAGCAAGGCTCAGAAGAGCCCACACACTCAGCTCTTATCCCCAGTGTGCAGAAAGGGTCAAAACGTGTTTTTCAGCAGAAATAAACATGTTTCTGCAAGTTTGGTCAACCCCATGTAAGTTATGGGGCAGTAACAGTACACTTTTCAAAACGTGTTTTTCAGCCCGAAATAAACGCGTTTTTTCAGACAACTGAATCCCCATGTAGCAGCAAGGCTCAGAAGAGCCCACACACTCAGATCTTAACCCCAGTGTGCAGAAAGGTTCAAAACGTGTTTTTCAGCAGAAATAAACATGTTTCTGCAAGTTTGGTCAACCCCATGAAAGTTATGGGGCAGTAACAGTACACTTTTCAAAACGTGTTTTTCAGCCCGAAATAAACGCGTTTTTTCAGACAACTGAATCCCCATGTAGCAGCAAGGCTCAGAAGAGCCCACACACTCAGATCTTAACCCCAGTGTGCAGAAAGGTTCAAAACGTGTTTTTCAGCAGAAATAAACATGTTTCTGCAAGTTTGGTCAACCCCATGTAAGTTATGGGGCAGTAACAGTACACTTTTCAAAACATGTTTTTCAGCCCGAAATAAACGCGTTTTTTCAGACAACTGAATCCCCATGTAGCAGCAAGGCTCAGAAGAGCCCACACACTCAGATCTTAACCCCAGTGTGCAGTAAGGTTCAAAACGTGTTTTTCAGCAGAAATAAACATGTTTCTGCAAGTTTGGTCAACCCCATGTAAGTTATGGGGCAGTAACAGTACACTTTTCAAAACGTGTTTTTCAGCCCGAAATAAACGCGTTTTTTCAGACAACTGAATCCCCATGTAGCAGCAAGGCTCAGAAGAGCCCACACACTCAGCTCTTATCCCCAGTGTGCAGAAAGGGTCAAAACGTGTTTTTCAGCAGAAATAAACATGTTTCTGTAGGTTTGGTCAACCCCATGTAAGTTATGGGGCAGTAACAGTACACTTTTCAAAACGTGTTTTTCAGCCCGAAATAAACGCGTTTTTTCAGACAACTGAATCCCCATGTAGCAGCAAGGCTCAGAAGAGCCCACACACTCAGATCTTAACCCCAGTGTGCAGTAAGGTTCAAAACGTGTTTTTCAGCAGAAATAAACATGTTTCTGCAAGTTTGGTCAACCCCATGTAAGGTATGGGGCAGTAACAGTACACTTTTCAAAACGTGTTTTTCAGCCCGAAATAAACGCGTTTTTTCAGACAACTGAATCCCCATGTAGCAGCAAGGCTCAGAAGAGCCCACACACTCAGATCTTAACCCCAGTGTGCAGAAAGGTTCAAAACGTGTTTTTCAGCAGAAATAAACATGTTTCTGCAAGTTTGGTCAACCCCATGTAAGTTATGGGGCAGTAACAGTACACTTTTCAAAACGTGTTTTTCAGCCCGAAATAAACGCGTTTTTTCAGACAACTGAATCCCCATGTAGCAGCAAGGCTCAGAAGAGCCCACACACTCAGATCTTAACCCCAGTGTGCAGAAAGGTTCAAAACGTGTTTTTCAGCAGAAATAAACATGTTTCTGCAAGTTTGGTCAACCCCATGTAAGGTATGGGGCAGTAACAGTACACTTTTCAAAACGTGTTTTTCAGCCCGAAATAAACGCGTTTTTTCAGACAACTGAATCCCCATGTAGCAGCAAGGCTCAGAAGAGCCCACACACTCAGATCTTAACCCCAGTGTGCAAAAAGGTTCAAAACGTGTTTTTCAGCAGAAATAAACATGTTTCTGCAAGTTTGGTCAACCCCATGTAAGTTATGGGGCTGTAACAGTACACTTTTCAAAACGTGTTTTTCAGCCCGAAATAAACGCGGTTTTTCAGACAACTGAATCCCCATGTAGCAGCAAGGCTCAGAAGAGCCCACACACTCAGATCTTAACCCCAGTGTGCAGAAAGGTTCAAAACGTGTTTTTCAGCAGAAATAAACATGTTTCTGCAAGTTTGGTCAACCCCATGTAAGTTATGGGGCAGTAACAGTACACTTTTCAAAACGTGTTTTTCAGCCCGAAATAAACGTGTTTTTTCAGACAACTGAATCCCCATGTAGCATCAAGGCTCAGAAGAGCCCACACACTCAGATCTTAACCCCAGTGTGCAAAAAGGTTCAAAACGTGTTTTTCAGCAGAAATAAACATGTTTCTGCAAGTTTGGTCAACCCCATGTAAGTTATGGGGCAGTAACAGTACACTTTTCAAAACGTGTTTTTCAGCCCGAAATAAACGTGTTTTTTCAGACAACTGAATCCCCATGTAGCAGCAAGGCTCAGAAGAGCCCACACACTCAGCTCTTATCCCCAGTGTGCAGAAAGGGTCAAAACGTGTTTTTCAGCAGAAATAAACATGTTTCTGTAGGTTTGGTCAACCCCATGTAAGTTATGGGGCAGTAACAGTACACTTTTCAAAACGTGTTTTTCAGCAGAAATAAACATGTTTCTGCAAGTTTGGTCAACCCCATGTAAGTTATTGGGCAGTAACAGTACACTTTTCAAAACGTGTTTTTCAGCCCGAAATAAACGCGTTTTTTCAGACAACTGAATCCCCATGTAGCAGCAAGGCTCAGAAGAGCCCACACACTCAGCTCTTATCCCCAGTGTGCAGAAAGGGTCAAAACGTGTTTTTCAGCAGAAATAAACATGTTTCTGCAAGTTTGGTCAACCCCATGTAAGTTATGGGGCAGTAACAGTACACTTTTCAAAACGTGTTTTTCAGCCCGAAATAAACGCGTTTTTTCAGACAACTGAATCCCCATGTAGCAGCAAGGCTCAGAAGAGCCCACACACTCAGATCTTAACCCCAGTGTGCAGAAAGGTTCAAAACGTGTTTTTCAGCAGAAATAAACATGTTTCTGCAAGTTTGGTCAACCCCATGTAAGTTATGGGGCAGTAACAGTACACTTTTCAAAACGTGTTTTTCAGCCCGAAATAAACGCATTTTTTCAGACAACTGAATCCCCATGTAGCAGCAAGGCTCAGAAGAGCCCACACACTCAGATCTTAACCCCAGTGTGCAGAAAGGTTCAAAACGTGTTTTTCAGCAGAAATAAACATGTTTCTGCAAGTTTGGTCAACCCCATGTAAGGTATGGGGCAGTAACAGTACACTTTTCAAAACGTGTTTTTCAGCCCGAAATAAACGCGTTTTTTCAGACAACTGAATCCCCATGTAGCAGCAAGGCTCAGAAGAGCCCACACACTCAGATCTTAACCCCAGTGTGCAGTAAGGTTCAAAACGTGTTTTTCAGCAGAAATAAACATGTTTCTGCAAGTTTGGTCAACCCCATGTAAGTTATGGGGCAGTAACAGTACACTTTTCAAAACGTGTTTTTCAGCCCGAAATAAACGCGTTTTTTCAGACAACTGAATCCCCATGTAGCAGCAAGGCTCAGAAGAGCCCACACACTCAGATCTTAGCCCCAGTGTGCAGAAAGGTTCAAAACGTGTTTTTCAGCAGAAATAAACATGTTTCTGCAAGTTTGGTCAACCCCATGTAAGTTATGGGGCAGTAACAGTACACTTTTCAAAACGTGTTTTTCAGCCCGAAATAAACGTGTTTTTTCAGACAACTGAATCCCCATGTAGCAGCAAGGCTCAGAAGAGCCCACACACTCAGATCTTAACCCCAGTGTGCAAAAAGGTTCAAAACGTGTTTTTCAGCAGAAATAAACATGTTTCTGCAAGTTTGGTCAACCCCATGTAAGTTATGGGGCAGTAACAGTACACTTTTCAAAACGTGTTTTTCAGCCCGAAATAAACGCGTTTTTTCAGACAACTGAATCCCCATGTAGCAGCAAGGCTCAGAAGAGCCCACACACTCAGCTCTTAACCCCAGTGTGCAGAAAGGGTCAAAACGTGTTTTTCAGCAGAAATAAACATGTTTCTGCAAGTTTGGTCAACCCCATGTAAGTTATGGGGCAGTAACAGTACACTTTTCAAAACGTGTTTTTCAGCCCGAAATAAACGCGTTTTTTCAGACAACTGAATCCCCATGTAGCAGCAAGGCTCAGAAGAGCCCACACACTCAGATCTTAACCCCAGTGTGCAGTAAGGTTCAAAACGTGTTTTTCAGCAGAAATAAACATGTTTCTGCAAGTTTGGTCAACCCCATGTAAGGTATGGGGCAGTAACAGTACACTTTTCAAAACGTGTTTTTCAGCCCGAAATAAACGCGTTTTTTCAGACAACTGAATCCCCATGTAGCAGCAAGGCTCAGAAGAGCCCACACACTCAGATCTTAACCCCAGTGTGCAGAAAGGTTCAAAACGTGTTTTTCAGCAGAAATAAACATGTTTCTGCAAGTTTGGTCAACCCCATGTAAGGTATGGGGCAGTAACAGTACACTTTTCAAAACGTGTTTTTCAGCCCGAAATAAACGCGTTTTTTCAGACAACTGAATCCCCATGTAGCAGCAAGGCTCAGAAGAGCCCACACACTCCGATCTTAACCCCAGTGTGCAGAAAGGTTCAAAACGTGTTTTTCAGCAGAAATAAACATGTTTCTGCAAGTTTGGTCAACCCCATGTAAGTTATGGGGCAGTAACAGTACACTTTTCAAAACGTGTTTTTCAGCCCGAAATAAACGCGTTTTTTCAGACAACTGAATCCCCATGTAGCAGCAAGGCTCAAAAGAGCCCACACACTCAGATCTTAACCCCAGTGTGCAGAAAGGTTCAAAACGTGTTTTTCAGCAGAAATAAACATGTTTCTGCAAGTTTGGTCAACCCCATGTAAGTTATGGGGCAGTAACAGTACACTTTTCAAAACGTGTTTTTCAGCCCGAAATAAACGCGTTTTTTCAGACAACTGAATCCCCATGTAGCAGCAAGGCTCAGAAGAGCCCACACACTCAGATCTTAACCCCAGTGTGCAGTAAGGTTCAAAACGTGTTTTTCAGCTGAAATAAACATGTTTCTGCAAGTTTGGTCAACCCCATGTAAGTTATGGGGCAGTAACAGTACACTTTTCAAAACGTGTTTTTCAGCCCGAAATAAACGCGTTTTTTCAGACAACTGAATCCCCATGTAGCAGCAAGGCTCAGAAGAGCCCACACACTCAGCTCTTATCCCCAGTGTGCAGAAAGGGTCAAAACGTGTTTTTCAGCAGAAATAAACATGTTTCTGCAAGTTTGGTCAACCGCATGTAAGTTATGGGGCAGTAACAGTACACTTTTCAAAACGTGTTTTTCAGCCCGAAATAAACGCGTTTTTTCAGACAACTGAATCCCCATGTAGCAGCAAGGCTCAGAAGAGCCCACACACTCAGATCTTAACCCCAGTGTGCAGAAAGGTTCAAAACGTGTTTTTCAGCAGAAATAAATAAGTTTCTGCAAGTTTGGTCAACCCCATGTAAGGTATGGGGCAGTAACAGTACACTTTTCAAAACGTGTTTTTCAGCCCGAAATAAACGCGTTTTTTCAGACAACTAAATCCCCATGTAGCAGCAAGGCTCAGAAGAGCCCACACACTCAGATCTTAGCCCCAGTGTGCAGAAAGGTTCAAAACGTGTTTTTCAGCAGAAATAAACGTTTCTGCAAGTTTGGTCAACCCCATGTAAGTTATGGGGCAGTAACAGTACACTTTTCAAAACGTGTTTTTCAGCCCGAAATAAACGTGTTTTTTCAGACAACTGAATCCCCATGTAGCAGCAAGGCTCAGAAGAGCCCACACACTCAGATCTTAACCCCAGTGTGCAAAAAGGTTCAAAACGTGTTTTTCAGCAGAAATAAACATGTTTCTGCAAGTTTGGTCAACCCCATGTAAGTTATGGGGCAGTAACAGTACACTTTTCAAAACGTGTTTTTCAGCCCGAAATAAACGCGTTTTTTCAGACAACTGAATCCCCATGTAGCAGCAAGGCTCAGAAGTGCCCACACACTCAGATCTTAACCCCAGTGTGCAGAAAGGGTCAAAACTTGTTTTTCAGCAGAAATAAACATGTTTCTGCAAGTTTGGTCAACCCCATGTAAGTTATGGGGCAGTAACAGTACACTTTTCAAAACGTGTTTTTCAGCCCGAAATAAACGCGTTTTTTCAGACAACTGAATCCCCATGTAGCAGCAAGGCTCAGAAGAGCCCACACACTCAGATCTTAACCCCAGTGTGCAGTAAGGTTCAAAACGTGTTTTTCAGCAGAAATAAACATGTTTCTGCAAGTTTGGTCAACCCCATGTAAGGTATGGGGCAGTAACAGTACACTTTTCAAAACGTGTTTTTCAGCCCGAAATAAACGCGTTTTTTCAGACAACTGAATCCCCATGTAGCAGCAAGGCTCAGAAGAGCCCACACACTCAGATCTTAACCCCAGTGTGCAGAAAGGTTCAAAACGTGTTTTTCAGCAGAAATAAACATGTTTCTGCAAGTTTGGTCAACCCCATGTAAGTTATGGGGCAGTAACAGTACACTTTTCAAAACGTGTTTTTCAGCCCGAAATAAACGCGGTTTTTCAGACAACTGAATCCCCATGTAGCAGCAAGGCTCAGAAGAGCCCACACACTCAGATCTTAACCCCAGTGTGCAGAAAGGTTCAAAACGTGTTTTTCAGCAGAAATAAACATGTTTCTGCAAGTTTGGTCAACCCCATGTAAGTTATGGGGCAGTAACAGTACACTTTTCAAAACGTGTTTTTCAGCCCGAAATAAACGCGTTTTTTCAGACAACTGAATCCCCATGTAGCAGCAAGGCTCAGAAGAGCCCACACACTCAGCTCTTATCCCCAGTGTGCAGAAAGGGTCAAAACGTGTTTTTCAGCAGAAATAAACATGTTTCTGTAGGTTTGGTCAACCCCATGTAAGTTATGGGGCAGTAACAGTACACTTTTCAAAACGTGTTTTTCAGCCCGAAATAAACGCGTTTTTTCAGACAACTGAATCCCCATGTAGCAGCAAGGCTCAGAAGAGCCCACACACTCAGCTCTTATCCCCAGTGTGCAGAAAGGGTCAAAACGTGTTTTTCAGCCCGAAATAAACGCGTTTTTTCAGACAACTGAATCCCCATGTAGCAGCAAGGCTCAGAAGAGCCCACACACTCAGCTCTTATCCCCAGTGTGCAGAAAGGGTCAAAACGTGTTTTTCAGCCCGAAATAAACGCGTTTTTTCAGACAACTGAATCCCCATGTAGCAGCAAGGCTCAGAAGAGCCCACACACTCAGCTCTTATCCCCAGTGTGCAGAAAGGGTCAAAACGTGTTTTTCAGCAGAAATAAACATGTTTCTGTAGGTTTGGTCAACCCCATGTAAGTTATGGGGCAGTAACAGTACACTTTTCAAAACGTGTTTTTCAGCCCGAAATAAACGCGTTTTTTCAGACAACTGAATCCCCATGTAGCAGCAAGGCTCAGAAGAGCCCACACACTCAGCTCTTATCCCCAGTGTGCAGAAAGGGTCAAAACGTGTTTTTCAGCAGAAATAAACATGTTTCTGCAAGTTTGGTCAACCCCATGTAAGTTATTGGGCAGTAACAGTACACTTTTCAAAACGTGTTTTTTAGCCCGAAATAAACGCGTTTTTTCAGACAACTGAATCCCCATGTAGCAGCAAGGCTCAGAAGAGCCCACACACTCAGCTCTTATCCCCAGTGTGCAGAAAGGGTCAAAACGTGTTTTTCAGCAGAAATAAACATGTTTCTGCAAGTTTGGTCAACCCCATGTAAGTTATGGGGCAGTAACAGTACACTTTTCAAAACGTGTTTTTCAGCCCGAAATAAACGCGTTTTTTCAGACAACTGAATCCCCATGTAGCAGCAAGGCTCAGAAGAGCCCACACACTCAGATCTTAACCCCAGTGTGCAGAAAGGTTCAAAACGTGTTTTTCAGCAGAAATAAACATGTTTCTGCAAGTTTGGTCAACCCCATGAAAGTTATGGGGCAGTAACAGTACACTTTTCAAAACGTGTTTTTCAGCCCGAAATAAACGCGTTTTTTCAGATATCTGAATCCCCATGTAGCAGCAAGGCTCAGAAGAGCCCACACACTCAGATCTTAACCCCAGTGTGCAGAAAGGTTCAAAACGTGTTTTTCAGCAGAAATAAACATGTTTCTGCAAGTTTGGTCAACCCCATGTAAGTTATGGGGCAGTAACAGTACACTTTTCAAAACGTGTTTTTCAGCCCGAAATAAACGCGTTTTTTCAGACAACTGAATCCCCATGTAGCAGCAAGGCTCAGAAGAGCCCACACACTCAGATCTTAACCCCAGTGTGCAGAAAGGTTCAAAACGTGTTTTTCAGCAGAAATAAACATGTTTCTGCAAGTTTGGTCAACCCCATGTAAGGTATGGGGCAGTAACAGTACACTTTTCAAAACGTGTTTTTCAGCCCGAAATAAACGCGTTTTTTCAGACAACTGAATCCCCATGTAGCAGCAAGGCTCAGAAGAGCCCACACACTCAGATCTTAACCCCAGTGTGCAGAAAGGTTCAAAACGTGTTTTTCAGCAGAAATAAACATGTTTCTGCAAGTTTGGTCAACCCCATGTAAGTTATGGGGCAGTAACAGTACACTTTTCAAAACATGTTTTTCAGCCCGAAATAAACGCGTTTTTTCAGACAACTGAATCCCCATGTAGCAGCAAGGCTCAGAAGAGCCCACACACTCAGATCTTAACCCCAGTGTGCAGTAAGGTTCAAAACGTGTTTTTCAGCAGAAATAAACATGTTTCTGCAAGTTTGGTCAACCCCATGTAAGTTATGGGGCAGTAACAGTACACTTTTCAAAACGTGTTTTTCAGCCCGAAATAAACGCGTTTTTTCAGACAACTGAATCCCCATGTAGCAGCAAGGCTCAGAAGAGCCCACACACTCAGCTCTTATCCCCAGTGTGCAGAAAGGGTCAAAACGTGTTTTTCAGCAGAAATAAACATGTTTCTGTAGGTTTGGTCAACCCCATGTAAGTTATGGGGCAGTAACAGTACACTTTTCAAAACGTGTTTTTCAGCCCGAAATAAACGCGTTTTTTCAGACAACTGAATCCCCATGTAGCAGCAAGGCTCAGAAGAGCCCACACACTCAGATCTTAACCCCAGTGTGCAGTAAGGTTCAAAACGTGTTTTTCAGCAGAAATAAACATGTTTCTGCAAGTTTGGTCAACCCCATGTAAGGTATGGGGCAGTAACAGTACACTTTTCAAAACGTGTTTTTCAGCCCGAAATAAACGCGTTTTTTCAGACAACTGAATCCCCATGTAGCAGCAAGGCTCAGAAGAGCCCACACACTCAGATCTTAACCCCAGTGTGCAGAAAGGTTCAAAACGTGTTTTTCAGCAGAAATAAACATGTTTCTGCAAGTTTGGTCAACCCCATGTAAGTTATGGGGCAGTAACAGTACACTTTTCAAAACGTGTTTTTCAGCCCGAAATAAACGCGTTTTTTCAGACAACTGAATCCCCATGTAGCAGCAAGGCTCAGAAGAGCCCACACACTCAGATCTTAACCCCAGTGTGCAGAAAGGTTCAAAACGTGTTTTTCAGCAGAAATAAACATGTTTCTGCAAGTTTGGTCAACCCCATGTAAGGTATGGGGCAGTAACAGTACACTTTTCAAAACGTGTTTTTCAGCCCGAAATAAACGCGTTTTTTCAGACAACTGAATCCCCATGTAGCAGCAAGGCTCAGAAGAGCCCACACACTCAGATCTTAACCCCAGTGTGTAGAAAGGTTCAAAACGTGTTTTTCAGCAGAAATAAACATGTTTCTGCAAGTTTGGTCAACCCCATGTAAGTTATGGGGCAGTAACAGTACACTTTTCAAAACGTGTTTTTCAGCCCGAAATAAACGCGTTTTTTCAGACAACTGAATCCCCATGTAGCAGCAAGGCTCAGAAGAGCCCACACACTCAGATCTTAGCCCCAGTATGCAGAAAGGTTCAAAACGTGTTTTTCAGCAGAAATAAACATGTTTCTGCAAGTTTGGTCAACCCCATGTAAGTTATGGGGCAGTAACAGTACACTTTTCAAAACGTGTTTTTCAGCCCGAAATAAACGTGTTTTTTCAGACAACTGAATCCCCATGTAGCAGCAAGGCTCAGAAGAGCCCACACACTCAGATCTTAACCCCAGTGTGCAAAAAGGTTCAAAACGTGTTTTTCAGCAGAAATAAACATGTTTCTGCAAGTTTGGTCAACCCCATGTAAGTTATGGGGCAGTAACAGTACACTTTTCAAAACGTGTTTTTCAGCCCGAAATAAACGCGTTTTTTCAGACAACTGAATCCCCATGTAGCAGCAAGGCTCAGAAGAGCCCACACACTCAGATCTTAACCCCAGTGTGCAGAAAGGGTCAAAACGTGTTTTTCAGCAGAAATAAACATGTTTCTGCAAGTTTGGTCAACCCCATGTAAGTTATGGGGCAGTAACAGTACACTTTTCAAAACGTGTTTTTCAGCCCGAAATAAACGCGTTTTTTCAGACAACTGAATCCCCATGTAGCAGCAAGGCTCAGAAGAGCCCACACACTCAGATCTTAACCCCAGTGTGCAGTAAGGTTCAAAACGTGTTTTTCAGCAGAAATAAACATGTTTCTGCAAGTTTGGTCAACCCCATGTAAGGTATGGGGCAGTAACAGTACACTTTTCAAAACGTGTTTTTCAGCCCGAAATAAACGCGTTTTTTCAGACAACTGAATCCCCATGTAGCAGCAAGGCTCAGAAGAGCCCACACACTCAGATCTTAACCCCAGTGTGCAGAAAGGTTCAAAACGTGTTTTTCAGCAGAAATAAACATGTTTCTGCAAGTTTGGTCAACCCCATGTAAGGTATGGGGCAGTAACAGTACACTTTTCAAAACGTGTTTTTCAGCCCGAAATAAACGCGTTTTTTCAGACAACTGAATCCCCATGTAGCAGCAAGGCTCAGAAGAGCCCACACACTCAGATCTTAACCCCAGTGTGCAGAAAGGTTCAAAACGTGTTTTTCAGCAGAAATAAACATGTTTCTGCAAGTTTGGTCAACCCCATGTAAGTTATGGGGCAGTAACAGTACACTTTTCAAAACGTGTTTTTCAGCCCGAAATAAACGCGTTTTTTCAGACAACTGAATCCCCATGTAGCAGCAAGGCTCAAAAGAGCCCACACACTCAGATCTTAACCCCAGTGTGCAGAAAGGTTCAAAACGTGTTTTTCAGCAGAAATAAACATGTTTCTGCAAGTTTGGTCAACCCCATGTAAGTTATGGGGCAGTAACAGTACACTTTTCAAAACGTGTTTTTCAGCCCGAAATAAACGCGTTTTTTCAGACAACTGAATCCCCATGTAGCAGCAAGGCTCAGAAGAGCCCACACACTCAGATCTTAACCCCAGTGTGCAGTAAGGTTCAAAACGTGTTTTTCAGCTGAAATAAACATGTTTCTGCAAGTTTGGTCAACCCCATGTAAGTTATGGGGCAGTAACAGTACACTTTTCAAAACGTGTTTTTCAGCCCGAAATAAACGCGTTTTTTCAGACAACTGAATCCCCATGTAGCAGCAAGGCTCAGAAGAGCCCACACACTCAGATCTTAACCCCAGTGTGCAGAAAGGTTCAAAACGTGTTTTTCAGCAGAAATAAATAAGTTTCTGCAAGTTTGGTCAACCCCATGTAAGGTATGGGGCAGTAACAGTACACTTTTCAAAACGTGTTTTTCAGCCCGAAATAAACGCGTTTTTTCAGACAACTAAATCCCCATGTAGCAGCAAGGCTCAGAAGAGCCCACACACTCAGATCTTAGCCCCAGTGTGCAGAAAGGTTCAAAACGTGTTTTTCAGCAGAAATAAACGTTTCTGCAAGTTTGGTCAACCCCATGTAAGTTATGGGGCAGTAACAGTACACTTTTCAAAACGTGTTTTTCAGCCCGAAATAAACGTGTTTTTTCAGACAACTGAATCACCATGTAGCAGCAAGGCTCAAAAGAGCCCACACACTCAGATCTTAACCCCAGTGTGCAAAAAGGTTCAAAACGTGTTTTTCAGCAGAAATAAACATGTTTCTGCAAGTTTGGTCAACCCCATGTAAGTTATGGGGCAGTAACAGTACACTTTTCAAAACGTGTTTTTCAGCCCGAAATAAACGCGTTTTTTCAGACAACTGAATCCCCATGTAGCAGCAAGGCTCAGAAGTGCCCACACACTCAGATCTTAACCCCAGTGTGCAGAAAGGGTCAAAACGTGTTTTTCAGCAGAAATAAACATGTTTCTGCAAGTTTGGTCAACCCCATGTAAGTTATGGGGCAGTAACAGTACACTTTTCAAAACGTGTTTTTCAGCCCGAAATAAACGCGTTTTTTCAGACAACTGAATCCCCATGTAGCAGCAAGGCTCAGAAGAGCCCACACACTCAGATCTTAACCCCAGTGTGCAGTAAGGTTCAAAACGTGTTTTTCAGCAGAAATAAACATGTTTCTGCAAGTTTGGTCAACCCCATGTAAGGTATGGGGCAGTAACAGTACACTTTTCAAAACGTGTTTTTCAGCCCGAAATAAACGCGTTTTTTCAGACAACTGAATCCCCATGTAGCAGCAAGGCTCAGAAGAGCCCACACACTCAGATCTTAACCCCAGTGTGCAGAAAGGTTCAAAACGTGTTTTTCAGCAGAAATAAATAAGTTTCTGCAAGTTTGGTCAACCCCATGTAAGGTATGGGGCAGTAACAGTACACTTTTCAAAACGTGTTTTTCAGCCCGAAATAAACGCGTTTTTTCAGACAACTAAATCCCCATGTAGCAGCAAGGCTCAGAAGAGCCCACACACTCAGATCTTAGCCCCAGTGTGCAGAAAGGTTCAAAACGTGTTTTTCAGCAGAAATAAACGTTTCTGCAAGTTTGGTCAACCCCATGTAAGTTATGGGGCAGTAACAGTACACTTTTCAAAACGTGTTTTTCAGCCCGAAATAAACGTGTTTTTTCAGACAACTTTATCCCCATGTAGCAGCAAGGCTCAGAAGAGCCCACACACTCAGATCTTAACCCCAGTGTGCAAAAAGGTTCAAAACGTGTTTTTCAGCAGAAATAAACATGTTTCTGCAAGTTTGGTCAACCCCATGTAAGTTATGGGGCAGTAACAGTACACTTTTCAAAACGTGTTTTTCAGCCCGAAATAAACGTGTTTTTTCAGACAACTGAATCCCCATGTAGCAGCAAGGCTCAGAAGAGCCCACACACTCAGATCTTAACCCCAGTGTGCAAAAAGGTTCAAAACGTGTTTTTCAGCAGAAATAAACATGTTTCTGCAAGTTTGGTCAACCCCATGTAAGTTATGGGGCAGTAACAGTACACTTTTCAAAACGTGTTTTTCAGCCTGAAATAAACGCGGTTTTTCAGACAACTGAATCCCCATGTAGCAGCAAGGCTCAGAAGAGCCCACACACTCAGATCTTAACCCCAGTGTGCAGTAAGGTTCAAAACGTGTTTTTCAGCAGAAATAAACATGTTTCTGCAAGTTTGGTCAACCCCATGTAAGGTATGGGGCAGTAACAGTACACTTTTCAAAACGTGTTTTTCAGCCCGAAATAAACGCGTTTTTTCAGACAACTGAATCCCCATGTAGCAGCAAGGCTCAGAAGAGCCCACACACTCAGATCTTAACCCCAGTGTGCAGAAAGGTTCAAAACGTGTTTTTCAGCAGAAATAAATAAGTTTCTGCAAGTTTGGTCAACCCCATGTAAGGTATGGGGCAGTAACAGTACACTTTTCAAAACGTGTTTTTCAGCCCGAAATAAACGCGTTTTTTCAGACAACTGAATCCCCATGTAGCAGCAAGGCTCAGAAGAGCCCACACACTCAGATCTTAACCCCAGTGTGCAGTAAGGTTCAAAACGTGTTTTTCAGCAGAAATAAACATGTTTCTGCAAGTTTGGTCAACCCCATGTAAGGTATGGGGCAGTAACAGTACACTTTTCAAAACGTGTTTTTCAGCCCGAAATAAACGCGTTTTTTCAGACAACTGAATCCCCATGTAGCAGCAAGGCTCAGAAGAGCCCACACACTCAGATCTTAACCCCAGTGTGCAGAAAGGTTCAAAACGTGTTTTTCAGCAGAAATAAACATGTTTCTGCAAGTTTGGTCAACCCCATGTAAGTTATGGGGCAGTAACAGTACACTTTTCAAAACGTGTTTTTCAGCCCGAAATAAACGCGGTTTTTCAGACAACTGAATCCCCATGTAGCAGCAAGGCTCAGAAGAGCCCACACACTCAGATCTTAACCCCAGTGTGCAGAAAGGTTCAAAACGTGTTTTTCAGCAGAAATAAACATGTTTCTGCAAGTTTGGTCAACCCCATGTAAGTTATGGGGCAGTAACAGTACACTTTTCAAAACGTGTTTTTCAGCCCGAAATAAACGCGTTTTTTCAGACAACTGAATCCCCATGTAGCAGCAAGGCTCAGAAGAGCCCACACACTCAGATCTTAACCCCAGTGTGC
Organism: Lepisosteus platostomus; assembly: GCF_059453375.1. Classification (NCBI taxonomy): domain Eukaryota; kingdom Metazoa; phylum Chordata; class Actinopteri; order Semionotiformes; family Lepisosteidae; genus Lepisosteus; species Lepisosteus platostomus. The sequence continues at coordinate 26,837,067 of NC_142617.1, forward strand.
AGTAAGGTTCAAAACGTGTTTTTCAGCAGAAATAAACATGTTTCTGCAAGTTTGGTCAACCCCATGTAAGTTATGGGGCAGTAACAGTACACTTTTCAAAACGTGTTTTTCAGCCCGAAATAAACGCGTTTTTTCAGACAACTGAATCCCCATGTAGCAGCAAGGCTCAGAAGAGCCCACACACTCAGCTCTTATCCCCAGTGTGCAGAAAGGGTCAAAACGTGTTTTTCAGCAGAAATAAACATGTTTCTGTAGGTTTGGTCAACCCCATGTAAGTTATGGGGCAGTAACAGTACACTTTTCAAAACGTGTTTTTCAGCAGAAATAAACATGTTTCTGCAAGTTTGGTCAACCCCATGTAAGTTATTGGGCAGTAACAGTACACTTTTCAAAACGTGTTTTTCAGCCCGAAATAAACGCGTTTTTTCAGACAACTGAATCCCCATGTAGCAGCAAGGCTCAGAAGAGCCCACACACTCAGCTCTTATCCCCAGTGTGCAGAAAGGGTCAAAACGTGTTTTTCAGCAGAAATAAACATGTTTCTGCAAGTTTGGTCAACCCCATGTAAGTTATGGGGCAGTAACAGTACACTTTTCAAAACGTGTTTTTCAGCCCGAAATAAACGCGTTTTTTCAGACAACTGAATCCCCATGTAGCAGCAAGGCTCAGAAGAGCCCACACACTCAGATCTTAACCCCAGTGTGCAGAAAGGTTCAAAACGTGTTTTTCAGCAGAAATAAACATGTTTCTGCAAGTTTGGTCAACCCCATGTAAGTTATGGGGCAGTAACAGTACACTTTTCAAAACGTGTTTTTCAGCCCGAAATAAACGCATTTTTTCAGACAACTGAATCCCCATGTAGCAGCAAGGCTCAGAAGAGCCCACACACTCAGATCTTAACCCCAGTGTGCAGAAAGGTTCAAAACGTGTTTTTCAGCAGAAATAAACATGTTTCTGCAAGTTTGGTCAACCCCATGTAAGGTATGGGGCAGTAACAGTACACTTTTCAAAACGTGTTTTTCAGCCCGAAATAAACGCGTTTTTTCAGACAACTGAATCCCCATGTAGCAGCAAGGCTCAGAAGAGCCCACACACTCAGATCTTAACCCCAGTGTGCAGTAAGGTTCAAAACGTGTTTTTCAGCAGAAATAAACATGTTTCTGCAAGTTTGGTCAACCCCATGTAAGTTATGGGGCAGTAACAGTACACTTTTCAAAACGTGTTTTTCAGCCCGAAATAAACGCGTTTTTTCAGACAACTGAATCCCCATGTAGCAGCAAGGCTCAGAAGAGCCCACACACTCAGATCTTAGCCCCAGTGTGCAGAAAGGTTCAAAACGTGTTTTTCAGCAGAAATAAACATGTTTCTGCAAGTTTGGTCAACCCCATGTAAGTTATGGGGCAGTAACAGTACACTTTTCAAAACGTGTTTTTCAGCCCGAAATAAACGTGTTTTTTCAGACAACTGAATCCCCATGTAGCAGCAAGGCTCAGAAGAGCCCACACACTCAGATCTTAACCCCAGTGTGCAAAAAGGTTCAAAACGTGTTTTTCAGCAGAAATAAACATGTTTCTGCAAGTTTGGTCAACCCCATGTAAGTTATGGGGCAGTAACAGTACACTTTTCAAAACGTGTTTTTCAGCCCGAAATAAACGCGTTTTTTCAGACAACTGAATCCCCATGTAGCAGCAAGGCTCAGAAGAGCCCACACACTCAGCTCTTAACCCCAGTGTGCAGAAAGGGTCAAAACGTGTTTTTCAGCAGAAATAAACATGTTTCTGCAAGTTTGGTCAACCCCATGTAAGTTATGGGGCAGTAACAGTACACTTTTCAAAACGTGTTTTTCAGCCCGAAATAAACGCGTTTTTTCAGACAACTGAATCCCCATGTAGCAGCAAGGCTCAGAAGAGCCCACACACTCAGATCTTAACCCCAGTGTGCAGTAAGGTTCAAAACGTGTTTTTCAGCAGAAATAAACATGTTTCTGCAAGTTTGGTCAACCCCATGTAAGGTATGGGGCAGTAACAGTACACTTTTCAAAACGTGTTTTTCAGCCCGAAATAAACGCGTTTTTTCAGACAACTGAATCCCCATGTAGCAGCAAGGCTCAGAAGAGCCCACACACTCAGATCTTAACCCCAGTGTGCAGAAAGGTTCAAAACGTGTTTTTCAGCAGAAATAAACATGTTTCTGCAAGTTTGGTCAACCCCATGTAAGGTATGGGGCAGTAACAGTACACTTTTCAAAACGTGTTTTTCAGCCCGAAATAAACGCGTTTTTTCAGACAACTGAATCCCCATGTAGCAGCAAGGCTCAGAAGAGCCCACACACTCCGATCTTAACCCCAGTGTGCAGAAAGGTTCAAAACGTGTTTTTCAGCAGAAATAAACATGTTTCTGCAAGTTTGGTCAACCCCATGTAAGTTATGGGGCAGTAACAGTACACTTTTCAAAACGTGTTTTTCAGCCCGAAATAAACGCGTTTTTTCAGACAACTGAATCCCCATGTAGCAGCAAGGCTCAAAAGAGCCCACACACTCAGATCTTAACCCCAGTGTGCAGAAAGGTTCAAAACGTGTTTTTCAGCAGAAATAAACATGTTTCTGCAAGTTTGGTCAACCCCATGTAAGTTATGGGGCAGTAACAGTACACTTTTCAAAACGTGTTTTTCAGCCCGAAATAAACGCGTTTTTTCAGACAACTGAATCCCCATGTAGCAGCAAGGCTCAGAAGAGCCCACACACTCAGATCTTAACCCCAGTGTGCAGTAAGGTTCAAAACGTGTTTTTCAGCTGAAATAAACATGTTTCTGCAAGTTTGGTCAACCCCATGTAAGTTATGGGGCAGTAACAGTACACTTTTCAAAACGTGTTTTTCAGCCCGAAATAAACGCGTTTTTTCAGACAACTGAATCCCCATGTAGCAGCAAGGCTCAGAAGAGCCCACACACTCAGCTCTTATCCCCAGTGTGCAGAAAGGGTCAAAACGTGTTTTTCAGCAGAAATAAACATGTTTCTGCAAGTTTGGTCAACCCCATGTAAGTTATGGGGCAGTAACAGTACACTTTTCAAAACGTGTTTTTCAGCCCGAAATAAACGCGTTTTTTCAGACAACTGAATCCCCATGTAGCAGCAAGGCTCAGAAGAGCCCACACACTCAGATCTTAACCCCAGTGTGCAGAAAGGTTCAAAACGTGTTTTTCAGCAGAAATAAATAAGTTTCTGCAAGTTTGGTCAACCCCATGTAAGGTATGGGGCAGTAACAGTACACTTTTCAAAACGTGTTTTTCAGCCCGAAATAAACGCGTTTTTTCAGACAACTAAATCCCCATGTAGCAGCAAGGCTCAGAAGAGCCCACACACTCAGATCTTAGCCCCAGTGTGCAGAAAGGTTCAAAACGTGTTTTTCAGCAGAAATAAACGTTTCTGCAAGTTTGGTCAACCCCATGTAAGTTATGGGGCAGTAACAGTACACTTTTCAAAACGTGTTTTTCAGCCCGAAATAAACGTGTTTTTTCAGACAACTGAATCCCTATGTAGCAGCAAGGCTCAGAAGAGCCCACACACTCAGATCTTAACCCCAGTGTGCAAAAAGGTTCAAAACGTGTTTTTCAGCAGAAATAAACATGTTTCTGCAAGTTTGGTCAACCCCATGTAAGTTATGGGGCAGTAACAGTACACTTTTCAAAACGTGTTTTTCAGCCCGAAATAAACGCGTTTTTTCAGACAACTGAATCCCCATGTAGCAGCAAGGCTCAGAAGTGCCCACACACTCAGATCTTAACCCCAGTGTGCAGAAAGGGTCAAAACTTGTTTTTCAGCAGAAATAAACATGTTTCTGCAAGTTTGGTCAACCCCATGTAAGTTATGGGGCAGTAACAGTACACTTTTCAAAACGTGTTTTTCAGCCCGAAATAAACGCGTTTTTTCAGACAACTGAATCCCCATGTAGCAGCAAGGCTCAGAAGAGCCCACACACTCAGATCTTAACCCCAGTGTGCAGTAAGGTTCAAAACGTGTTTTTCAGCAGAAATAAACATGTTTCTGCAAGTTTGGTCAACCCCATGTAAGGTATGGGGCAGTAACAGTACACTTTTCAAAACGTGTTTTTCAGCCCGAAATAAACGCGTTTTTTCAGACAACTGAATCCCCATGTAGCAGCAAGGCTCAGAAGAGCCCACACACTCAGATCTTAACCCCAGTGTGCAGAAAGGTTCAAAACGTGATTTTCAGCAGAAATAAACATGTTTCTGCAAGTTTGGTCAACCCCATGTAAGTTATGGGGCAGTAACAGTACACTTTTCAAAACGTGTTTTTCAGCCCGAAATAAACGCGGTTTTTCAGACAACTGAATCCCCATGTAGCAGCAAGGCTCAGAAGAGCCCACACACTCAGATCTTAACCCCAGTGTGCAGAAAGGTTCAAAACGTGTTTTTCAGCAGAAATAAACATGTTTCTGCAAGTTTGGTCAACCCCATGTAAGTTATGGGGCAGTAACAGTACACTTTTCAAAACGTGTTTTTCAGCCCGAAATAAACGCGTTTTTTCAGACAACTGAATCCCCATGTAGCAGCAAGGCTCAGAAGAGCCCACACACTCAGATCTTAACCCCAGTGTGCAGTAAGGTTCAAAACGTGTTTTTCAGCAGAAATAAACATGTTTCTGCAAGTTTGGTCAACCCCATGTAAGTTATGGGGCAGTAACAGTACACTTTTCAAAACGTGTTTTTCAGCCCGAAATAAACGCGTTTATTCAGACAACTGAATCCCCATGTAGCAGCAAGGCTCAGAAGAGCCCACACACTCAGCTCTTATCCCCAGTGTGCAGAAAGGGTCAAAACGTGTTTTTCAGCAGAAATAAACATGTTTCTGTAGGTTTGGTCAACCCCATGTAAGTTATGGGGCAGTAACAGTACACTTTTCAAAACGTGTTTTTCAGCCCGAAATAAACGCGTTTTTTCAGACAACTGAATCCCCATGTAGCAGCAAGGCTCAGAAGAGCCCACACACTCAGCTCTTATCCCCAGTGTGCAGAAAGGGTCAAAACGTGTTTTTCAGCAGAAATAAACATGTTTCTGCAAGTTTGGTCAACCCCATGTAAGTTATTGGGCAGTAACAGTACACTTTTCAAAACGTGTTTTTTAGCCCGAAATAAACGCGTTTTTTCAGACAACTGAATCCCCATGTAGCAGCAAGGCTCAGAAGAGCCCACACACTCAGCTCTTATCCCCAGTGTGCAGAAAGGGTCAAAACGTGTTTTTCAGCAGAAATAAACATGTTTCTGCAAGTTTGGTCAACCCCATGTAAGTTATGGGGCAGTAACAGTACACTTTTCAAAACGTGTTTTTCAGCCCGAAATAAACGCGTTTTTTCAGACAACTGAATCCCCATGTAGCAGCAAGGCTCAGAAGAGCCCACACACTCAGATCTTAACCCCAGTGTGCAGAAAGGTTCAAAACGTGTTTTTCAGCAGAAATAAACATGTTTCTGCAAGTTTGGTCAACCCCATGAAAGTTATGGGGCAGTAACAGTACACTTTTCAAAACGTGTTTTTCAGCCCGAAATAAACGCGTTTTTTCAGACATCTGAATCCCCATGTAGCAGCAAGGCTCAGAAGAGCCCACACACTCAGATCTTAACCCCAGTGTGCAGAAAGGTTCAAAACGTGTTTTTCAGCAGAAATAAACATGTTTCTGCAAGTTTGGTCAACCCCATGTAAGTTATGGGGCAGTAACAGTACACTTTTCAAAACGTGTTTTTCAGCCCGAAATAAACGCGTTTTTTCAGACAACTGAATCCCCATGTAGCAGCAAGGCTCAGAAGAGCCCACACACTCAGATCTTAACCCCAGTGTGCAGAAAGGTTCAAAACGTGTTTTTCAGCAGAAATAAACATGTTTCTGCAAGTTTGGTCAACCCCATGTAAGGTATGGGGCAGTAACAGTACACTTTTCAAAACGTGTTTTTCAGCCCGAAATAAACGCGTTTTTTCAGACAACTGAATCCCCATGTAGCAGCAAGGCTCAGAAGAGCCCACACACTCAGATCTTAACCCCAGTGTGCAGAAAGGTTCAAAACGTGTTTTTCAGCAGAAATAAACATGTTTCTGCAAGTTTGGTCAACCCCATGTAAGTTATGGGGCAGTAACAGTACACTTTTCAAAACATGTTTTTCAGCCCGAAATAAACGCGTTTTTTCAGACAACTGAATCCCCATGTAGCAGCAAGGCTCAGAAGAGCCCACACACTCAGATCTTAACCCCAGTGTGCAGTAAGGTTCAAAACGTGTTTTTCAGCAGAAATAAACATGTTTCTGCAAGTTTGGTCAACCCCATGTAAGTTATGGGGCAGTAACAGTACACTTTTCAAAACGTGTTTTTCAGCCCGAAATAAACGCGTTTTTTCAGACAACTGAATCCCCATGTAGCAGCAAGGCTCAGAAGAGCCCACACACTCAGCTCTTATCCCCAGTGTGCAGAAAGGGTCAAAACGTGTTTTTCAGCAGAAATAAACATGTTTCTGTAGGTTTGGTCAACCCCATGTAAGTTATGGGGCAGTAACAGTACACTTTTCAAAACGTGTTTTTCAGCCCGAAATAAACGCGTTTTTTCAGACAACTGAATCCCCATGTAGCAGCAAGGCTCAGAAGAGCCCACACACTCAGATCTTAACCCCAGTGTGCAGAAAGGTTCAAAACGTGTTTTTCAGCAGAAATAAACATGTTTCTGCAAGTTTGGTCAACCCCATGAAAGTTATGGGGCAGTAACAGTACACTTTTCAAAACGTGTTTTTCAGCCCGAAATAAACGCGTTTTTTCAGACAACTGAATCCCCATGTAGCAGCAAGGCTCAGAAGAGCCCACACACTCAGATCTTAACCCCAGTGTGCAGTAAGGTTCAAAACGTGTTTTTCAGCAGAAATAAACATGTTTCTGCAAGTTTGGTCAACCCCATGTAAGTTATGGGGCAGTAACAGTACACTCTGCAAAACGTGTTTTTCAGCCCGAAATAAACGCGTTTTTTCAGACAACTGAATCCCCATGTAGCAGCAAGGCTCAGAAGAGCCCACACACTCAGATCTTAACCCCAGTGTGCAGAAAGGTTCAAAACGTGTTTTTCAGCAGAAATAAACATGTTTCTGCAAGTTTGGTCAACCCCATGTAAGGTATGGGGCAGTAACAGTACACTTTTCAAAACGTGTTTTTCAGCCCGAAATAAACGCGTTTTTTCAGACAACTAAATCCCCATGTAGCAGCAAGGCTCAGAAGAGCCCACACACTCAGATCTTAACTCCAGTGTGCAGTAAGGTTCAAAACGTGTTTTTCAGCAGAAATAAACATGTTTCTGCAAGTTTGGTCAACCCCATGTAAGTTATGGGGCAGTAACAGTACACTTTTCAAAACGTGTTTTTCAGCCCGAAATAAACGCGTTTTTTCAGACAACTGAATCCCCATGTAGCAGCAAGGCTCAGAAGAGCCCACACACTCAGCTCTTATCCCCAGTGTGCAGAAAGGGTCAAAACGTGTTTTTCAGCAGAAATAAACATGTTTCTGCAAGTTTGGTCAACCCCATGTAAGTTATGGGGCAGTAACAGTACACTTTTCAAAACGTGTTTTTCAGCCCGAAATAAACGCGTTTTTTCAGACAACTGAATCCCCATGTAGCAGCAAGGCTCAGAAGAGCCCACACACTCAGATCTTAACCCCAGTGTGCAGAAAGGTTCAAAACGTGTTTTTCAGCAGAAATAAACATGTTTCTGCAAGTTTGGTCAACCCCATGAAAGTTATGGGGCAGTAACAGTACACTTTTCAAAACGTGTTTTTCAGCCCGAAATAAACGCGTTTTTTCAGACAACTGAATCCCCATGTAGCAGCAAGGCTCAGGAGAGCCCACACACTCAGATCTTAACCCCAGTGTGCAGAAAGGTTCAAAACGTGTTTTTCAGCAGAAATAAACATGTTTCTGCAAGTTTGGTCAACCCCATGTAAGTTATGGGGCAGTAACAGTACACTTTTCAAAACGTGTTTTTCAGCCCGAAATAAACGCGTTTTTTCAGTCAACTGAATCCCCATGAAGCAGCAAGGCTCAGAAGAGCCCACACACTCAGCTCTTATCCCCAGTGTGCAGAAAGGGTCAAAACGTGTTTTTCAGCAGAAATAAACATGTTTCTGCAAGTTTGGTCAACCCCATGTAAGTTATGGGGCAGTAACAGTACACTTTTCAAAACGTGTTTTTCAGCCCGAAATAAACGCGTTTTTTCAGTCAACTGAATCCCCATGAAGCAGCAAGGCTCAGAAGAGCCCACACACTCAGATCTTAACCCCAGTGTGCAAAAAGGTTCAAAACGTGTTTTTCAGCAGAAATAAACATGTTTCTGCAAGTTTGGTCAACCCCATGTAAGTTATGGGGCAGAAACAGTACACTTTTCAAAACGTGTTTTTCAGCCCGAAATAAACGCGTTTTTTCAGACAACTGAATCCCCATGTAGCAGTAAGGCTCAGAAGAGCCCACACACTCAGATCTTAACCCCAGTGTGCAGAAAGGGTCAAAACGTGTTTTTCAGCAGAAATAAACATGTTTCTGCAAGTTTGGTCAACCCCATGTAAGTTATGGGGCAGTAACAGTACACTTTTCAAAACGTGTTTTTCAGCCCGAAATAAACGCGTTTTTTCAGACAACTGAATCCCCATGTAGCGGCAAGGCTCAGAAGAGCCCACACACTCAGATCTTAACCCCAGTGTGCAGTAAGGTTCAAAACGTGTTTTTCAGCAGAAATAAACATGTTTCTGCAAGTTTGGTCAACCCCATGTAAGTTATGGGGCAGTAACAGTACACTTTTCAAAACGTGTTTTTCAGCCCGAAATAAACCCTTTTTTTCAGACAACTGAATCCCCATGTAGCAGCAAGGCTCAGAAGAGCCCACACACTCAGATCTTAACCCCAGTGTGCAGAAAGGGTCAAAACGTGTTTTTCAGCAGAAATAAACATGTTTCTGCAAGTTTGGTCAACCCCATGTAAGTTATGGGGCAGTAACAGTACACTTTTCAAAACGTGTTTTTCAGCCCGAAATAAACGCATTTTTTCAGACAACTGAATCCCCATGTAGCAGCAAGGCTCAGAAGAGCCCACACACTCAGCTCTTATCCCCAGTGTGCAGAAAGGGTCAAAACGTGTTTTTCAGCAGAAATAAACATGTTTCTGCAAGTTTGGTCAACCCCATGTAAGTTATGGGGCAGTAACAGTACACTTTTCAAAACGTGTTTTTCAGCCCGAAATAAACGCGTTTTTTCAGACAACTGAATCCCCATGTAGCAGCAAGGCTCAGAAGAGCCCACACACTCAGATCTTAACCCCAGTGTGCAGAAAGGTTCAAAACGTGTTTTTCAGCAGAAATAAACATGTTTCTGCAAGTTTGGTCAACCCCATGAAAGTTATGGGGCAGTAACAGTACACTTTTCAAAACGTGTTTTTCAGCCCGAAATAAACGCGTTTTTTCAGACAACTGAATCCCCATGTAGCAGCAAGGCTCAGAAGAGCCCACACACTCAGATCTTAACCCCAGCGTGCAAAAAGGTTCAAAACGTGTTTTTCAGCAGAAATAAACATGTTTCTGCAAGTTTGGTCAACCCCATGTAAGTTATGTTGCAGTAACAGTACACTTTTCAAAACGTGTTTTTCAGCCCGAAATAAACGCGTTTTTTCAGTCAACTGAGTCCCCATGAAGCAGCAAGGCTCAGAAGAGCCCACACACTCAGCTCTTATCCCCAGTGTGCAGAAAGGGTCAAAACGTGTTTTTCAGCAGAAATAAACATGTTTCTGCAAGTTTGGTCAACCCCATGTAAGTTATGGGGCAGTAACAGTACACTTTTCAAAACGTGTTTTTCAGCCCGAAATAAACGCGTTTTTTCAGTCAACTGAATCCCCATGAAGCAGCAAGGCTCAGAAGAGCCCACACACTCAGCTCTTATCCCCAGTGTGCAGAAAGGGTCAAAACGTGTTTTTCAGCAGAAATAAACATGTTTCTGCAAGTTTGGTCAACCCCATGTAAGTTATGGGGCAGTATCAGTACACTTTTCAAAACGTGTTTTTCAGCCCGAAATAAACGCGTTTTTTCAGACAACTGAATCCCCATGTAGCAGCAAGGCTCAGAAGAGCCCACAAACTCAGATCTTAACCCCAGTGTGCAGAAAGGTTCAAAACGTGTTTTTCAGCAGAAATAAACATGTTTCTGCAAGTTTGGTCAACCCCATGTAAGGTATGGGGCAGTAACAGTACACTTTTCAAAACGTGTTTTTCAGCCCGAAATAAACGCGTTTTTTCAGTCAACTGAATCCCCATGAAGCAGCAAGGCTCAGAAGAGCCCACACACTCAGCTCTTATCCCCAGTGTGCAGAAAGGGTCAAAACGTGTTTTTCAGCAGAAATAAACGTTTCTGCAAGTTTGGTCAACCCCATGTAAGTTATGGGGCAGTAATAGTACACTTTTCAAAACGTGTTTTTCAGCCCGAAATAAACGTGTTTTTTCAGACAACTGAATCCCCATGTAGCAGCAAGGCTCAGAAGAGCCCACACACTCAGATCTTAACCCCAGTGTGCAGAAAGGTTCAAAACGTGTTTTTCAGCAGAAATAAACATGTTTCTGCAAGTTTGGTCAACCCCATGAAAGTTATGGGGCAGTAACAGTACACTTTTCAAAACGTGTTTTTCAGCCCGAAATAAACGCGTTTTTTCAGACATCTGAATCCCCATGAAGCAGCAAGGCTCAGAAGAGCCCACACACTCAGATCTTAACCCCAGTGTGCAGAAAGGTTCAAAACGTGTTTTTCAGCAGAAATAAACATGTTTCTGCAAGTTTGGTCAACCCCATGTAAGTTATGGGGCAGTAACAGTACACTTTTCAAAACGTGTTTTTCAGCCCGAAATAAACGCGTTTTTTCAGACAACTGAATCCCCATGTAGCAGCAAGGCTCAGAAGAGCCCACACACTCAGATCTTAACCCCAGTGTGCAGAAAGGTTCAAAACGTGTTTTTCAGCAGAAATAAACATGTTTCTGCAAGTTTGGTCAACCCCATGTAAGTTATGGGGCAGTAACAGTACACTTTTCAAAATGTGTTTTTCAGCCCGAAATAAACGCGTTTTTTCAGACAACTGAATCCCCATGTAGCAGCAAGGCTCAGAAGAGCCCACACACTCAGATCTTAACCCCAGTGTGCAAAAAGGTTCAAAACGTGTTTTTCAGCAGAAATAAACATGTTTCTGCAAGTTTGGTCAACCCCATGTAAGTTATGGGGCTGTAACAGTACACTTTTCAAAACGTGTTTTTCAGCCCGAAATAAACGCGTTTTTTCAGACAACTGAATCCCCATGTAGCAGCAAGGCTCAGAAGAGCCCACACACTCAGATCTTAACCCCAGTGTGCAGAAAGGGTTAAAACATGTTTTTCAGCGGAAATAAACATGTTTCTGCAAGTTTGGTCAACCCCATGTAAGTTATGGGGCAGTAACAGTACACTTTTCAAAACGTGTTTTTCAGCCCGAAATAAACGCGTTTTTTCAGACAACTGAATCCCCATGTAGCAGCAAGGCTCAGAAGAGCCCACACACTCAGATCTTAACTCCAGTGTGCAGTAAGGTTCAAAACGTGTTTTTCAGCAGAAATAAACATGTTTCTGCAAGTTTGGTCAACCCCATGTAAGTTATGGGGCAGTAACAGTACACTTTTCAAAACGTGTTTTTCAGCCCGAAATAAACGCGTTTTTTCAGACAACTGAATCCCCATGTAGCAGCAAGGCTCAGAAGAGCCCACACACTCAGATCTTAGCCCCAGTGTGCAGAAAGGTTCAAAACGTGTTTTTCAGCAGAAATAAACATGTTTCTGCAAGTTTGGTCAACCCCATGTAAGTTATGGGGCAGTAACAGTACACTTTTCAAAACGTGTTTTTCAGCCCGAAATAAACGTGTTTTTTCAGACAACTGAATCCCCATGTAGCAGCAAGGCTCAGAAGAGCCCACACACTCAGATCTTAACCCCAGTGTGCAAAAAGGTTCAAAACGTGTTTTTCAGCAGAAATAAACATGTTTCTGCAAGTTTGGTCAACCCCATGTAAGTTATGGGGCAGTAACAGTACACTTTTCAAAACGTGTTTTTCAGCCCGAAATAAACGCGTTTTTTCAGACAACTGAATCCCCATGTAGCAGCAAGGCTCAGAAGAGCCCACACACTCAGATCTTAACCCCAGTGTGCAGAAAGGGTCAAAACGTGTTTTTCAGCAGAAATAAACATGTTTCTGCAAGTTTGGTCAACCCCATGTAAGTTATGGGGCAGTAACAGTACACTTTTCAAAACGTGTTTTTCAGCCCGAAATAAACGCGTTTTTTCAGACAACTGAATCCCCATGTAGCATCAAGGCTCAGAAGAGCCCACACACTCAGATCTTAACCCCAGTGTGCAGTAAGTTTCAAAACGTGTTTTTCAGCAGAAATAAACATGTTTCTGCAAGTTTGGTCAACCCCATGTAAGGTATGGGGCAGTAACAGTACACTTTTCAAAACGTGTTTTTCAGCCCGAAATAAACGCGTTTTTTCAGACAACTGAATCCCCATGTAGCAGCAAGGCTCAGAAGAGCCCACACACTCAGATCTTAACCCCAGTGTGCAGAAAGGTTCAAAACGTGTTTTTCAGCAGAAATAAACATGTTTCTGCAAGTTTGGTCAACCCCATGTAAGGTATGGGGCAGTAACAGTACACTTTTCAAAACGTGTTTTTCAGCCCGAAATAAACGCGTTTTTTCAGACAACTGAATCCCCATGTAGCAGCAAGGCTCAGAAGAGCCCACACACTCAGATCTTAACCCCAGTGTGCAGAAAGGTTCAAAACGTGTTTTTCAGCAGAAATAAACATGTTTCTGCAAGTTTGGTCAACCCCATGAAAGTTATGGGGCAGTAACAGTACACTTTTCAAAACGTGTTTTTCAGCCCGAAATAAACGCGTTTTTTTCAGACATCTGAATCCCCATGAAGCAGCAAGGCTCAGAAGAGCCCACACACTCAGATCTTAACCCCAGTGTGCAGAAAGGTTCAAAACGTGTTTTTCAGCAGAAATAAACATGTTTCTGCAAGTTTGGTCAACCCCATGTAAGTTATGGGGCAGTAACAGTACACTTTTCAAAACGTGTTTTTCAGCCCGAAATAAACGCGTTTTTTCAGACAACTGAATCCCCATGTAGCAGCAAGGCTCAGAAGAGCCCACACACTCAGATCTTAACCCCAGTGTGCAGAAAGGTTCAAAACGTGTTTTTCAGCAGAAATAAACATGTTTCTGCAAGTTTGGTCAACCACATGTAAGGTATGGGTAGTAACAGTACACTTTTCAAAACGTGTTTTTCAGCCCGAAATAAACGCGTTTTTTCAGACAACTGAATCCCCATGTAGCAGCAAGGCTCAGAAGAGCCCACACACTCAGATCTTAACCCCAGTGTGCAGAAAGGTTCAAAACGTGTTTTTCAGCAGAAATAAACATGTTTCTGCAAGTTTGGTCAACCCCATGTAAGTTATGGGGCAGTAACAGTACACTTTTCAAAATGTGTTTTTCAGCCCGAAATAAACGCGTTTTTTCAGACAACTGAATCCCCATGTAGCAGCAAGGCTCAGAAGAGCCCACACACTCAGATCTTAACCCCAGTGTGCAAAAAGGTTCAAAACGTGTTTTTCAGCAGAAATAAACATGTTTCTGCAAGTTTGGTCAACCCCATGTAAGTTATGGGGCTGTAACAGTACACTTTTCAAAACGTGTTTTTCAGCCCGAAATAAACGCGTTTTTTCAGACAACTGAATCCCCATGTAGCAGCAAGGCTCAGAAGAGCCCACACACTCAGATCTTAACCCCAGTGTGCAGAAAGGGTTAAAACATGTTTTTCAGCGGAAATAAACATGTTTCTGCAAGTTTGGTCAACCCCATGTAAGTTATGGGGCAGTAACAGTACACTTTTCAAAACGTGTTTTTCAGCCCGAAATAAACGCGTTTTTTCAGACAACTGAATCCCCATGTAGCAGCAAGGCTCAGAAGAGCCCACACACTCAGATCTTAACTCCAGTGTGCAGTAAGGTTCAAAACGTGTTTTTCAGCAGAAATAAACATGTTTCTGCAAGTTTGGTCAACCCCATGTAAGTTATGGGGCAGTAACAGTACACTTTTCAAAACGTGTTTTTCAGCCCGAAATAAACGCGTTTTTTCAGACAACTGAATCCCCATGTAGCAGCAAGGCTCAGAAGAGCCCACACACTCAGATCTTAGCCCCAGTGTGCAGAAAGGTTCAAAACGTGTTTTTCAGCAGAAATAAACATGTTTCTGCAAGTTTGGTCAACCCCATGTAAGTTATGGGGCAGTAACAGTACACTTTTCAAAACGTGTTTTTCAGCCCGAAATAAACGTGTTTTTTCAGACAACTGAATCCCCATGTAGCAGCAAGGCTCAGAAGAGCCCACACACTCAGATCTTAACCCCAGTGTGCAAAAAGGTTCAAAACGTGTTTTTCAGCAGAAATAAACATGTTTCTGCAAGTTTGGTCAACCCCATGTAAGTTATGGGGCAGTAACAGTACACTTTTCAAAACGTGTTTTTCAGCCCGAAATAAACGCGTTTTTTCAGACAACTGAATCCCCATGTAGCAGCAAGGCTCAGAAGAGCCCACACACTCAGATCTTAACCCCAGTGTGCAGAAAGGGTCAAAACGTGTTTTTCAGCAGAAATAAACATGTTTCTGCAAGTTTGGTCAACCCCATGTAAGTTATGGGGCAGTAACAGTACACTTTTCAAAACGTGTTTTTCAGCCCGAAATAAACGCGTTTTTTCAGACAACTGAATCCCCATGTAGCATCAAGGCTCAGAAGAGCCCACACACTCAGATCTTAACCCCAGTGTGCAGTAAGTTTCAAAACGTGTTTTTCAGCAGAAATAAACATGTTTCTGCAAGTTTGGTCAACCCCATGTAAGGTATGGGGCAGTAACAGTACACTTTTCAAAACGTGTTTTTCAGCCCGAAATAAACGCGTTTTTTCAGACAACTGAATCCCCATGTAGCAGCAAGGCTCAGAAGAGCCCACACACTCAGATCTTAACCCCAGTGTGCAGAAAGGTTCAAAACGTGTTTTTCAGCAGAAATAAACATGTTTCTGCAAGTTTGGTCAACCCCATGTAAGGTATGGGGCAGTAACAGTACACTTTTCAAAACGTGTTTTTCAGCCCGAAATAAACGCGTTTTTTCAGACAACTGAATCCCCATGTAGCAGCAAGGCTCAGAAGAGCCCACACACTCAGATCTTAACCCCAGTGTGCAGAAAGGTTCAAAACGTGTTTTTCAGCAGAAATAAACATGTTTCTGCAAGTTTGGTCAACCCCATGTAAGTTATGGGGCAGTAACAGTACACTTTTCAAAACGTGTTTTTCAGCCCGAAATAAACGCGTTTTTTCAGACAACTGAATCCCCATGTAGCAGCAAGGCTCAGAAGAGCCCACACACTCAGATCTTAACCCCAGTGTGCAGAAAGGTTCAAAACGTGTTTTTCAGCAGAAATAAACATGTTTCTGCAAGTTTGGTCAACCCCATGTAAGTTATGGGGCAGTAACAGTACACTTTTCAAAACGTGTTTTTCAGCCCGAAATAAACGCGTTTTTTCAGACAACTGAATCCCCATGTAGCAGCAAGGCTCAGAAGAGCCCACACACTCAGATCTTAACCCCAGTGTGCAGTAAGGTTCAAAACGTGTTTTTCAGCAGAAATAAACATGTTTCTGCAAGTTTGGTCAACCCCATGTAAGGTATGGGGCAGTAACAGTACACTTTTCAAAACGTGTTTTTCAGCCCGAAATAAACGCGTTTTTTCAGACAACTGAATCCCCATGTAGCAGCAAGGCTCAGAAGAGCCCACACACTCAGATCTTAACCCCAGTGTGCAGAAAGGTTCAAAACGTGTTTTTCAGCAGAAATAAACATGTTTCTGCAAGTTTGGTCAACCACATGTAAGGTATGGGTAGTAACAGTACACTTTTCAAAACGTGTTTTTCAGCCCGAAATAAACGCGTTTTTTCAGACAACTGAATCCCCATGTAGCAGCAAGGCTCAGAAGAGCCCACACACTCAGATCTTAACCCCAGTGTGCAGAAAGGTTCAAAACGTGTTTTTCAGCAGAAATAAACATGTTTCTGCAAGTTTGGTCAACCCCATGTAAGTTATGGGGCAGTAACAGTACACTTTTCAAAATGTGTTTTTCAGCCCGAAATAAACGCGTTTTTTCAGACAACTGAATCCCCATGTAGCAGCAAGGCTCAGAAGAGCCCACACACTCAGATCTTAACCCCAGTGTGCAGAAAGGTTCAAAACGTGTTTTTCAGCAGAAATAAACATGTTTCTGCAAGTTTGGTCAACCCCATGTAAGTTATGGGGCAGTAACAGTACACTTTTCAAAACGTGTTTTTCAGCCCGAAATAAACGTGTTTTTTCAGACAACTGAATCCCCATGTAGCAGCAAGGCTCAGAAGAGCCCACACACTCAGATCTTAACCCCAGTGTGCAAAAAGGTTCAAAACGTGTTTTTCAGCAGAAATAAACATGTTTCTGCAAGTTTGGTCAACCCCATGTAAGTTATGGGGCAGTAACAGTACACTTTTCAAAACGTGTTTTTCAGCCCGAAATAAACGCGTTTTTTCAGACAACTGAATCCCCATGTAGCAGCAAGGCTCAGAAGAGCCCACACACTCAGATCTTAACCCCAGTGTGCAGAAAGGGTCAAAACGTGTTTTTCAGCAGAAATAAACATGTTTCTGCAAGTTTGGTCAACCCCATGTAAGTTATGGGGCAGTAACAGTACACTTTTCAAAACGTGTTTTTCAGCCCGAAATAAACGCGTTTTTTCAGACAACTGAATCCCCATGTAGCAGCAAGGCTCAGAAGAGCCCACACACTCAGATCTTAACCCCAGTGTGCAGTAAGGTTCAAAACGTGTTTTTCAGCAGAAATAAACATGTTTCTGCAAGTTTGGTCAACCCCATGTAAGGTATGGGGCAGTAACAGTACACTTTTCAAAACGTGTTTTTCAGCCCGAAATAAACGCGTTTTTTCAGACAACTGAATCCCCATGTAGCAGCAAGGCTCAGAAGAGCCCACACACTCAGATCTTAACCCCAGTGTGCAGAAAGGTTCAAAACGTGTTTTTCAGCAGAAATAAACATGTTTCTGCAAGTTTGGTCAACCCCATGTAAGGTATGGGGCAGTAACAGTACACTTTTCAAAACGTGTTTTTCAGCCCGAAATAAACGCGTTTTTTCAGACAACTGAATCCCCATGTAGCAGCAAGGCTCAGAAGAGCCCACACACTCAGATCTTAACCCCAGTGTGCAGAAAGGTTCAAAACGTGTTTTTCAGCAGAAATAAACATGTTTCTGCAAGTTTGGTCAACCCCATGTAAGTTATGGGGCAGTAACAGTACACTTTTCAAAACGTGTTTTTCAGCCCGAAATAAACGCGTTTTTTCAGACAACTGAATCCCCATGTAGCAGCAAGGCTCAGAAGAGCCCACACACTCAGATCTTAACCCCAGTGTGCAGAAAGGTTCAAAACGTGTTTTTCAGCAGAAATAAACATGTTTCTGCAAGTTTGGTCAACCCCATGTAAGTTATGGGGCAGTAACAGTACACTTTTCAAAACGTGTTTTTCAGCCCGAAATAAACGCGTTTTTTCAGACAACTGAATCCCCATGTAGCAGCAAGGCTCAGAAGAGCCCACACACTCAGATCTTAACCCCAGTGTGCAGTAAGGTTCAAAACGTGTTTTTCAGCAGAAATAAACATGTTTCTGCAAGTTTGGTCAACCCCATGTAAGGTATGGGGCAGTAACAGTACACTTTTCAAAACGTGTTTTTCAGCCCGAAATAAACGCGTTTTTTCAGACAAATGAATCCCCATGTAGCAGCAAGGCTCAGAAGAGCCCACACACTCAGATCTTAACCCCAGTGTGCAGAAAGGTTCAAAACGTGTTTTTCAGCAGAAATAAACATGTTTCTGCAAGTTTGGTCAACCACATGTAAGGTATGGGTAGTAACAGTACACTTTTCAAAACGTGTTTTTCAGCCCGAAATAAACGCGTTTTTTCAGACAACTGAATCCCCATGTAGCAGCAAGGCTCAGAAGAGCCCACACACTCAGATCTTAACCCCAGTGTGCAGAAAGGTTCAAAACGTGTTTTTCAGCAGAAATAAACATGTTTCTGCAAGTTTGGTCAACCCCATGTAAGTTATGGGGCAGTAACAGTACACTTTTCAAAATGTGTTTTTCAGCCCGAAATAAACGCGTTTTTTCAGACAACTGAATCCCCATGTAGCAGCAAGGCTCAGAAGAGCCCACACACTCAGATCTTAACCCCAGTGTGCAGAAAGGTTCAAAACGTGTTTTTCAGCAGAAATAAACATGTTTCTGCAAGTTTGGTCAACCCCATGTAAGTTATGGGGCAGTAACAGTACACTTTTCAAAACGTGTTTTTCAGCCCGAAATAAACGCGTTTTTTCAGTCAACTGAATCCCCATGAAGCAGCAAGGCTCAGAAGAGCCCACACACTCAGCTCTTATCCCCAGTGTGCAGAAAGGGTCAAAACGTGTTTTTCAGCAGAAATAAACATGTTTCTGCAAGTTTGGTCAACCCCATGTAAGTTATGGGGCAGTATCAGTACACTTTTCAAAACGTGTTTTTCAGCCCGAAATAAACGCGTTTTTTCAGACAACTGAATCCCCATGTAGCAGCAAGGCTCAGAAGAGCCCACACACTCAGATCTTAACCCCAGTGTGCAGAAAGGTTCAAAACGTGTTTTTCAGCAGAAATAAACATGTTTCTGCAAGTTTGGTCAACCCCATGTAAGGTATGGGGCAGTAACAGTACACTTTTCAAAACGTGTTTTTCAGCCCGAAATAAACGCGTTTTTTCAGTCAACTGAATCCCCATGAAGCAGCAAGGCTCAGAAGAGCCCACACACTCAGCTCTTATCCCCAGTGTGCAGAAAGGGTCAAAACGTGTTTTTCAGCAGAAATAAACATGTTTCTGCAAGTTTGGTCAACCCCATGTAAGTTATGGGGCAGTAACAGTACACTTTTCAAAACGTGTTTTTCAGCCCGAAATAAACGTGTTTTTTCAGACAACTGAATCCCCATGTAGCAGCAAGGCTCAGAAGAGCCCACACACTCAGATCTTAACCCCAGGGTGCAAAAAGGTTCAAAACGTGTTTTTCAGCAGAAATAAACATGTTTCTGCAAGTTTGGTCAACCCCATGTAAGTTATGGGGCAGTAACAGTACACTTTTCAAAACGTGTTTTTCAGCCCGAAATAAACGCGTTTTTTCAGACAACTGAATCCCCATGTAGCAGCAAGGCTCAGAAGAGCCCACACACTCAGATCTTAACCCCAGTGTGCAGAAAGGGTCAAAACGTGTTTTTCAGCAGAAATAAACATGTTTCTGCAAGTTTGGTCAACCCCATGTAAGTTATGGGGCAGTAACAGTACACTTTTCAAAACGTGTTTTTCAGCCCGAAATAAACGCGTTTTTTCAGACAACTGAATCCCCATGTAGCAGCAAGGCTCAGAAGAGCCCACACACTCAGATCTTAACCCCAGTGTGCAGTAAGGTTCAAAACGTGTTTTTCAGCAGAAATAGACATGTTTCTGCAAGTTTGGTCAACCCCATGTAAGTTATGGGGCAGTAACAGTACACTTTTCAAAACGTGTTTTTCAGCCCGAAATAAACCCTTTTTTTCAGACAACTGAATCCCCATGTAGCAGCAAGGCTCAGAAGAGCCCACACACTCAGATCTTAACCCCAGTGTGCAGAAAGGTTCAAAACGTGTTTTTCAGCAGAAATAAACATGTTTCTGCAAGTTTGGTCAACCACATGTAAGGTATGGGTAGTAACAGTACACTTTTCAAAACGTGTTTTTCAGCCCGAAATAAACGCGTTTTTTCAGACAACTGAATCCCCATGTAGCAGCAAGGCTCAGAAGAGCCCACACACTCAGATCTTAACCCCAGTGTGCAGAAAGGTTCAAAACGTGTTTTTCAGCAGAAATAAACATGTTTCTGCAAGTTTGGTCAACCCCATGTAAGTTATGGGGCAGTAACAGTACACTTTTCAAAATGTGTTTTTCAGCCCGAAATAAACGCGTTTTTTCAGACAACTGAATCCCCATGTAGCAGCAAGGCTCAGAAGAGCCCACACACTCAGATCTTAACCCCAGTGTGCAAAAAGGTTCAAAACGTGTTTTTCAGCAGAAATAAACATGTTTCTGCAAGTTTGGTCAACCCCATGTAAGTTATGGGGCTGTAACAGTACACTTTTCAAAACGTGTTTTTCAGCCCGAAATAAACGCGTTTTTTCAGACAACTGAATCCCCATGTAGCAGCAAGGCTCAGAAGAGCCCACACACTCAGATCTTAACCCCAGTGTGCAGAAAGGGTTAAAACGTGTTTTTCAGCAGAAATAAACATGTTTCTGCAAGTTTGGTCAACCCCATGTAAGTTATGGGGCAGTAACAGTACACTTTTCAAAACGTGTTTTTCAGCCCGAAATAAACGCGTTTTTTCAGACAACTGAATCCCCATGTAGCAGCAAGGCTCAGAAGAGCCCACACACTCAGATCTTAACCCCAGTGTGCAGTAAGGTTCAAAACGTGTTTTTCAGCAGAAATAAACATGTTTCTGCAAGTTTGGTCAACCCCATGTAAGGTATGGGGCAGTAACAGTACACTTTTCAAAACGTGTTTTTCAGCCCGAAATAAACGCGTTTTTTCAGACAACTGAATCCCCATGTAGCAGCAAGGCTCAGAAGAGCCCACACACTCAGATCTTAACCCCAGTGTGCAGAAAGGTTCAAAACGTGTTTTTCAGCAGAAATAAACATGTTTCTGCAAGTTTGGTCAACCCCATGTAAGGTATGGGGCAGTAACAGTACACTTTTCAAAACGTGTTTTTCAGCCCGAAATAAACGCGTTTTTTCAGACAACTGAATCCCCATGTAGCAGCAAGGCTCAGAAGAGCCCACACACTCAGATCTTAACCCCAGTGTGCAGAAAGGTTCAAAACGTGTTTTTCAGCAGAAATAAACATGTTTCTGCAAGTTTGGTCAACCCCATGTAAGTTATGGGGCAGTAACAGTACACTTTTCAAAACGTGTTTTTCAGCCCGAAATAAACGCGTTTTTTCAGACAACTGAATCCCCATGTAGCAGCAAGGCTCAGAAGAGCCCACACACTCAGATCTTAACCCCAG
Organism: Lepisosteus platostomus; assembly: GCF_059453375.1. Classification (NCBI taxonomy): domain Eukaryota; kingdom Metazoa; phylum Chordata; class Actinopteri; order Semionotiformes; family Lepisosteidae; genus Lepisosteus; species Lepisosteus platostomus. Next base: position 26,858,360 of record NC_142617.1, read on the forward strand.
TGTGCAGAAAGGTTCAAAACGTGTTTTTCAGCAGAAATAAACATGTTTCTGCAAGTTTGGTCAACCCCATGTAAGGTATGGGGCAGTAACAGTACACTTTTCAAAACGTGTTTTTCAGCCCGAAATAAACGCGTTTTTTCAGACAACTGAATCCCCATGTAGCAGCAAGGCTCAGAAGAGCCCACACACTCAGATCTTAACCCCAGTGTGCAGAAAGGTTCAAAACGTGTTTTTCAGCAGAAATAAACATGTTTCTGCAAGTTTGGTCAACCACATGTAAGGTATGGGTAGTAACAGTACACTTTTCAAAACGTGTTTTTCAGCCCGAAATAAACGCGTTTTTTCAGACAACTGAATCCCCATGTAGCAGCAAGGCTCAGAAGAGCCCACACACTCAGATCTTAACCCCAGTGTGCAGAAAGGTTCAAAACGTGTTTTTCAGCAGAAATAAACATGTTTCTGCAAGTTTGGTCAACCCCATGTAAGTTATGGGGCAGTAACAGTACACTTTTCAAAATGTGTTTTTCAGCCCGAAATAAACGCGTTTTTTCAGACAACTGAATCCCCATGTAGCAGCAAGGCTCAGAAGAGCCCACACACTCAGATCTTAACCCCAGTGTGCAAAAAGGTTCAAAACGTGTTTTTCAGCAGAAATAAACATGTTTCTGCAAGTTTGGTCAACCCCATGTAAGTTATGGGGCTGTAACAGTACACTTTTCAAAACGTGTTTTTCAGCCCGAAATAAACGCGTTTTTTCAGACAACTGAATCCCCATGTAGCAGCAAGGCTCAGAAGAGCCCACACACTCAGATCTTAACCCCAGTGTGCAGAAAGGGTTAAAACGTGTTTTTCAGCAGAAATAAACATGTTTCTGCAAGTTTGGTCAACCCCATGTAAGTTATGGGGCAGTAACAGTACACTTTTCAAAACGTGTTTTTCAGCCCGAAATAAACGCGTTTTTTCAGACAACTGAATCCCCATGTAGCAGCAAGGCTCAGAAGAGCCCACACACTCAGATCTTAACTCCAGTGTGCAGTAAGGTTCAAAACGTGTTTTTCAGCAGAAATAAACATGTTTCTGCAAGTTTGGTCAACCCCATGTAAGTTATGGGGCAGTAACAGTACACTTTTCAAAACGTGTTTTTCAGCCCGAAATAAACGCGTTTTTTCAGACAACTGAATCCCCATGTAGCAGCAAGGCTCAGAAGAGCCCACACACTCAGCTCTTATCCCCAGTGTGCAGAAAGGTTCAAAACGTGTTTTTCAGCAGAAATAAACATGTTTCTGCAAGTTTGGTCAACCCCATGTAAGTTATGGGGCAGTAACAGTACACTTTTCAAAACGTGTTTTTCAGCCCGAAATAAACGTGTTTTTTCAGACAACTGAATCCCCATGTAGCAGCAAGGCTCAGAAGAGCCCACACACTCAGATCTTAACCCCAGTGTGCAAAAAGGTTCAAAACGTGTTTTTCAGCAGAAATAAACATGTTTCTGCAAGTTTGGTCAACCCCATGTAAGTTATGGGGCAGTAACAGTACACTTTTCAAAACGTGTTTTTCAGCCCGAAATAAACGCGTTTTTTCAGACAACTGAATCCCCATGTAGCAGCAAGGCTCAGAAGAGCCCACACACTCAGATCTTAACCCCAGTGTGCAGAAAGGGTCAAAACGTGTTTTTCAGCAGAAATAAACATGTTTCTGCAAGTTTGGTCAACCCCATGTAAGTTATGGGGCAGTAACAGTACACTTTTCAAAACGTGTTTTTCAGCCCGAAATAAACGCGTTTTTTCAGACAACTGAATCCCCATGTAGCAGCAAGGCTCAGAAGAGCCCAAACACTCAGATCTTAACCCCAGTGTGCAGTAAGGTTCAAAACGTGTTTTTCAGCAGAAATAAACATGTTTCTGCAAGTTTGGTCAACCCCATGTAAGGTATGGGGCAGTAACAGTACACTTTTCAAAACGTGTTTTTCAGCCCGAAATAAACGCGTTTTTTCAGACAACTGAATCCCCATGTAGCAGCAAGGCTCAGAAGAGCCCACACACTCAGATCTTAACCCCAGTGTGCAGAAAGGTTCAAAACGTGTTTTTCAGCAGAAATAAACATGTTTCTGCAAGTTTGGTCAACCCCATGTAAGGTATGGGGCAGTAACAGTACACTTTTCAAAACGTGTTTTTCAGCCCGAAATAAACGCGTTTTTTCAGACAACTGAATCCCCATGTAGCAGCAAGGCTCAGAAGAGCCCACACACTCAGATCTTAACCCCAGTGTGCAGAAAGGTTCAAAACGTGTTTTTCAGCAGAAATAAACATGTTTCTGCAAGTTTGGTCAACCCCATGTAAGTTATGGGGCAGTAACAGTACACTTTTCAAAACGTGTTTTTCAGCCCGAAATAAACGCGTTTTTTCAGACAACTGAATCCCCATGTAGCAGCAAGGCTCAGAAGAGCCCACACACTCAGATCTTAACCCCAGTGTGCAGAAAGGTTCAAAACGTGTTTTTCAGCAGAAATAAACATGTTTCTGCAAGTTTGGTCAACCCCATGTAAGTTATGGGGCAGTAACAGTACACTTTTCAAAACGTGTTTTTCAGCCCGAAATAAACGCGTTTTTTCAGACAACTGAATCCCCATGTAGCAGCAAGGCTCAGAAGAGCCCACACACTCAGATCTTAACCCCAGTGTGCAGTAAGGTTCAAAACGTGTTTTTCAGCAGAAATAAACATGTTTCTGCAAGTTTGGTCAACCCCATGTAAGGTATGGGGCAGTAACAGTACACTTTTCAAAACGTGTTTTTCAGCCCGAAATAAACGCGTTTTTTCAGACAACTGAATCCCCATGTAGCAGCAAGGCTCAGAAGAGCCCACACACTCAGATCTTAACCCCAGTGTGCAGAAAGGTTCAAAACGTGTTTTTCAGCAGAAATAAACATGTTTCTGCAAGTTTGGTCAACCCCATGTAAGTTATGGGGCAGTAACAGTACACTTTTCAAAACGTGTTTTTCAGCCCGAAATAAACGCGTTTTTTCAGACAACTGAATCCCCATGTAGCAGCAAGGCTCAGAAGAGCCCACACACTCAGATCTTAACCCCAGTGTGCAGAAAGGTTCAAAACGTGTTTTTCAGCAGAAATAAACATGTTTCTGCAAGTTTGGTCAACCCCATGTAAGTTATGGGGCAGTAACAGTACACTTTTCAAAACGTGTTTTTCAGCCCGAAATAAACGCGTTTTTTCAGACAACTGAATCCCCATGTAGCAGCAAGGCTCAGAAGAGCCCACACACTCAGATCTTAACCCCAGTGTGCAGTAAGGTTCAAAACGTGTTTTTCAGCAGAAATAAACATGTTTCTGCAAGTTTGGTCAACCCCATGTAAGTTATGGGGCAGTAACAGTACACTTTTCAAAACTTGTTTTTCAGCCCGAAATAAACCCTTTTTTTCAGACAACTGAATCCCCATGTAGCAGCAAGGCTCAGAAGAGCCCACACACTCAGATCTTAACCCCAGTGTGCAGAAAGGTTCAAAACGTGTTTTTCAGCAGAAATAAACATGTTTCTGCAAGTTTGGTCAACCCCATGAAAGTTATGGGGCAGTAACAGTACACTTTTCAAAACGTGTTTTTCAGCCCGAAATAAACGCGTTTTTTCAGACATCTGAATCCCCATGTAGCAGCAAGGCTCAGAAGAGCCCACACACTCAGATCTTAACCCCAGTGTGCAGAAAGGTTCAAAACGTGTTTTTCAGCAGAAATAAACATGTTTCTGCAAGTTTGGTCAACCCCATGTAAGTTATGGGGCAGTAACAGTACACTTTTCAAAACGTGTTTTTCAGCCCGAAATAAACGCGTTTTTTCAGACAACTGAATCCCCATGTAGCAGCAAGGCTCAGAAGAGCCCACACACTCAGATCTTAACCCCAGTGTGCAGAAAGGTTCAAAACGTGTTTTTCAGCAGAAATAAACATGTTTCTGCAAGTTTGGTCAACCCCATGTAAGTTATGGGGCAGTAACAGTACACTTTTCAAAACGTGTTTTTCAGCCCGAAATAAACGCGTTTTTTCAGACAACTGAATCCCCATGTAGCAGCAAGGCTCAGAAGAGCCCACACACTCAGATCTTAACCCCAGTGTGCAGAAAGGTTCAAAACGTGTTTTTCAGCAGAAATAAACATGTTTCTGCAAGTTTGGTCAACCGCATGTAAGGTATGGGGTAGTAACAGTACACTTTTCAAAACGTGTTTTTCAGCCCGAAATAAACGCGTTTTTTCAGACAACTGAATCCCCATGTAGCAGCAAGGCTCAGAAGAGCCCACACACTCAGATCTTAACCCCAGTGTGCAGAAAGGTTCAAAACGTGTTTTTCAGCAGAAATAAACATGTTTCTGCAAGTTTGGTCAACCCCATGTAAGTTATGGGGCAGTAACAGTACACTTTTCAAAATGTGTTTTTCAGCCCGAAATAAACGCGTTTTTTCAGACAACTGAATCCCCATGTAGCAGCAAGGCTCAGAAGAGCCCACACACTCAGATCTTAACCCCAGTGTGCAGTAAGGTTCAAAACGTGTTTTTCAGCAGAAATAAACATGTTTCTGCAAGTTTGGTCAACCCCATGTAAGTTATGGGGCAGTAACAGTACACTTTTCAAAATGTGTTTTTCAGCCCGAAATAAACGCGTTTTTTCAGACAACTGAATCCCCATGTAGCAGCAAGGCTCAGAAGAGCCCACACACTCAGATCTTAACCCCAGTGTGCAGTAAGGTTCAAAACGTGTTTTTCAGCAGAAATAAACATGTTTCTGCAAGTTTGGTCAACCCCATGTAAGTTATGGGGCAGTAACAGTACACTTTTCAAAACGTGTTTTTCAGCCCGAAATAAACGCGTTTTTTCAGACAACTGAATCCCCATGTAGCAGCAAGGCTCAGAAGAGCCCACACACTCAGCTCTTATCCCCAGTGTGCAGAAAGGGTCAAAACGTGTTTTTCAGCAGAAATAAACATGTTTCTGCAAGTTTGGTCAACCCCATGTAAGTTATGGGGCAGTAACAGTACACTTTTCAAAACGTGTTTTTCAGCCCGAAATAAACGCGTTTTTTCAGACAACTGAATCCCCATGTAGCAGCAAGGCTCAGAAGAGCCCACACACTCAGATCTTAACCCCAGTGTGCAGTAAGGTTCAAAACGTGTTTTTCAGCAGAAATAAACATGTTTCTGCAAGTTTGGTCAACCCCATGTAAGGTATGGGGCAGTAACAGTACACTTTTCAAAACGTGTTTTTCAGCCCGAAATAAACGCGTTTTTTCAGACAACTGAATCCCCATGTAGCAGCAAGGCTCAGAAGAGCCCACACACTCAGATCTTAACCCCAGTGTGCAGAAAGGTTCAAAACGTGTTTTTCAGCAGAAATAAACATGTTTCTGCAAGTTTGGTCAACCACATGTAAGGTATGGGTAGTAACAGTACACTTTTCAAAACGTGTTTTTCAGCCCGAAATAAACGCGTTTTTTCAGACAACTGAATCCCCATGTAGCAGCAAGGCTCAGAAGAGCCCACACACTCAGATCTTAACCCCAGTGTGCAGAAAGGTTCAAAACGTGTTTTTCAGCAGAAATAAACATGTTTCTGCAAGTTTGGTCAACCCCATGTAAGTTATGGGGCAGTAACAGTACACTTTTCAAAATGTGTTTTTCAGCCCGAAATAAACGCGTTTTTTCAGACAACTGAATCCCCATGTAGCAGCAAGGCTCAGAAGAGCCCACACACTCAGATCTTAACCCCAGTGTGCAGAAAGGTTCAAAACGTGTTTTTCAGCAGAAATAAACATGTTTCTGCAAGTTTGGTCAACCCCATGTAAGTTATGGGGCAGTAACAGTACACTTTTCAAAACGTGTTTTTCAGCCCGAAATAAACGTGTTTTTTCAGACAACTGAATCCCCATGTAGCAGCAAGGCTCAGAAGAGCCCACACACTCAGATCTTAACCCCAGTGTGCAAAAAGGTTCAAAACGTGTTTTTCAGCAGAAATAAACATGTTTCTGCAAGTTTGGTCAACCCCATGTAAGTTATGGGGCAGTAACAGTACACTTTTCAAAACGTGTTTTTCAGCCCGAAATAAACGCGTTTTTTCAGACAACTGAATCCCCATGTAGCAGCAAGGCTCAGAAGAGCCCACACACTCAGATCTTAACCCCAGTGTGCAGAAAGGGTCAAAACGTGTTTTTCAGCAGAAATAAACATGTTTCTGCAAGTTTGGTCAACCCCATGTAAGTTATGGGGCAGTAACAGTACACTTTTCAAAACGTGTTTTTCAGCCCGAAATAAACGCGTTTTTTCAGACAACTGAATCCCCATGTAGCAGCAAGGCTCAGAAGAGCCCACACACTCAGATCTTAACCCCAGTGTGCAGTAAGGTTCAAAACGTGTTTTTCAGCAGAAATAAACATGTTTCTGCAAGTTTGGTCAACCCCATGTAAGGTATGGGGCAGTAACAGTACACTTTTCAAAACGTGTTTTTCAGCCCGAAATAAACGCGTTTTTTCAGACAACTGAATCCCCATGTAGCAGCAAGGCTCAGAAGAGCCCACACACTCAGATCTTAACCCCAGTGTGCAGAAAGGTTCAAAACGTGTTTTTCAGCAGAAATAAACATGTTTCTGCAAGTTTGGTCAACCCCATGTAAGTTATGGGGCAGTAACAGTACACTTTTCAAAACGTGTTTTTCAGCCCGAAATAAACGCGTTTTTTCAGACAACTGAATCCCCATGTAGCAGCAAGGCTCAGAAGAGCCCACACACTCAGATCTTAACCCCAGTGTGCAGAAAGGTTCAAAACGTGTTTTTCAGCAGAAATAAACATGTTTCTGCAAGTTTGGTCAACCCCATGTAAGTTATGGGGCAGTAACAGTACACTTTTCAAAACGTGTTTTTCAGCCCGAAATAAACGCGTTTTTTCAGACAACTGAATCCCCATGTAGCAGCAAGGCTCAGAAGAGCCCACACACTCAGATCTTAACCCCAGTGTGCAGTAAGGTTCAAAACGTGTTTTTCAGCAGAAATAAACATGTTTCTGCAAGTTTGGTCAACCCCATGTAAGGTATGGGGCAGTAACAGTACACTTTTCAAAACGTGTTTTTCAGCCCGAAATAAACGCGTTTTTTCAGACAAATGAATCCCCATGTAGCAGCAAGGCTCAGAAGAGCCCACACACTCAGATCTTAACCCCAGTGTGCAGAAAGGTTCAAAACGTGTTTTTCAGCAGAAATAAACATGTTTCTGCAAGTTTGGTCAACCACATGTAAGGTATGGGTAGTAACAGTACACTTTTCAAAACGTGTTTTTCAGCCCGAAATAAACGCGTTTTTTCAGACAACTGAATCCCCATGTAGCAGCAAGGCTCAGAAGAGCCCACACACTCAGATCTTAACCCCAGTGTGCAGAAAGGTTCAAAACGTGTTTTTCAGCAGAAATAAACATGTTTCTGCAAGTTTGGTCAACCCCATGTAAGTTATGGGGCAGTAACAGTACACTTTTCAAAATGTGTTTTTCAGCCCGAAATAAACGCGTTTTTTCAGACAACTGAATCCCCATGTAGCAGCAAGGCTCAGAAGAGCCCACACACTCAGATCTTAACCCCAGTGTGCAGAAAGGTTCAAAACGTGTTTTTCAGCAGAAATAAACATGTTTCTGCAAGTTTGGTCAACCCCATGTAAGTTATGGGGCAGTAACAGTACACTTTTCAAAACGTGTTTTTCAGCCCGAAATAAACGCGTTTTTTCAGTCAACTGAATCCCCATGAAGCAGCAAGGCTCAGAAGAGCCCACACACTCAGCTCTTATCCCCAGTGTGCAGAAAGGGTCAAAACGTGTTTTTCAGCAGAAATAAACATGTTTCTGCAAGTTTGGTCAACCCCATGTAAGTTATGGGGCAGTATCAGTACACTTTTCAAAACGTGTTTTTCAGCCCGAAATAAACGCGTTTTTTCAGACAACTGAATCCCCATGTAGCAGCAAGGCTCAGAAGAGCCCACACACTCAGATCTTAACCCCAGTGTGCAGAAAGGTTCAAAACGTGTTTTTCAGCAGAAATAAACATGTTTCTGCAAGTTTGGTCAACCCCATGTAAGGTATGGGGCAGTAACAGTACACTTTTCAAAACGTGTTTTTCAGCCCGAAATAAACGCGTTTTTTCAGTCAACTGAATCCCCATGAAGCAGCAAGGCTCAGAAGAGCCCACACACTCAGCTCTTATCCCCAGTGTGCAGAAAGGGTCAAAACGTGTTTTTCAGCAGAAATAAACATGTTTCTGCAAGTTTGGTCAACCCCATGTAAGTTATGGGGCAGTAACAGTACACTTTTCAAAACGTGTTTTTCAGCCCGAAATAAACGCGTTTTTTCAGACAACTGAATCCCCATGTAGCAGCAAGGCTCAGAAGAGCCCACACACTCAGATCTTAACCCCAGTGTGCAGAAAGGTTCAAAACGTGTTTTTCAGCAGAAATAAACATGTTTCTGCAAGTTTGGTCAACCACATGTAAGGTATGGGGTAGTAACAGTACACTTTTCAAAACGTGTTTTTCAGCCCGAAATAAACGCGTTTTTTCAGACAACTGAATCCCCATGTAGCAGCAAGGCTCAGAAGAGCCCACACACTCAGATCTTAACCCCAGTGTGCAGAAAGGTTCAAAACGTGTTTTTCAGCAGAAATAAACATGTTTCTGCAAGTTTGGTCAACCCCATGTAAGTTATGGGGCAGTAACAGTACACTTTTCAAAATGTGTTTTTCAGCCCGAAATAAACGCGTTTTTTCAGACAACTGAATCCCCATGTAGCAGCAAGGCTCAGAAGAGCCCACACACTCAGATCTTAACCCCAGTGTGCAAAAAGGTTCAAAACGTGTTTTTCAGCAGAAATAAACATGTTTCTGCAAGTTTGGTCAACCCCATGTAAGTTATGGGGCTGTAACAGTACACTTTTCAAAACGTGTTTTTCAGCCCGAAATAAACGCGTTTTTTCAGACAACTGAATCCCCATGTAGCAGCAAGGCTCAGAAGAGCCCACACACTCAGATCTTAACTCCAGTGTGCAGTAAGGTTCAAAACGTGTTTTTCAGCAGAAATAAACATGTTTCTGCAAGTTTGGTCAACCCCATGTAAGTTATGGGGCAGTAACAGTACACTTTTCAAAACGTGTTTTTCAGCCCGAAATAAACGCGTTTTTTCAGACAACTGAATCCCCATGTAGCAGCAAGGCTCAGAAGAGCCCACACACTCAGATCTTAACCCCAGTGTGCAGTAAGGTTCAAAACGTGTTTTTCAGCAGAAATAAACATGTTTCTGCAAGTTTGGTCAACCCCATGTAAGGTATGGGGCAGTAACAGTACACTTTTCAAAACGTGTTTTTCAGCCCGAAATAAACGCGTTTTTTCAGACAACTGAATCCCCATGTAGCAGCAAGGCTCAGAAGAGCCCACACACTCAGATCTTAACCCCAGTGTGCAGAAAGGTTCAAAACGTGTTTTTCAGCAGAAATAAACATGTTTCTGCAAGTTTGGTCAACCACATGTAAGGTATGGGTAGTAACAGTACACTTTTCAAAACGTGTTTTTCAGCCCGAAATAAACGCGTTTTTTCAGACAACTGAATCCCCATGTAGCAGCAAGGCTCAGAAGAGCCCACACACTCAGATCTTAACCCCAGTGTGCAGAAAGGTTCAAAACGTGTTTTTCAGCAGAAATAAACATGTTTCTGCAAGTTTGGTCAACCCCATGTAAGTTATGGGGCAGTAACAGTACACTTTTCAAAATGTGTTTTTCAGCCCGAAATAAACGCGTTTTTTCAGACAACTGAATCCCCATGTAGCAGCAAGGCTCAGAAGAGCCCACACACTCAGATCTTAACCCCAGTGTGCAGAAAGGTTCAAAACGTGTTTTTCAGCAGAAATAAACATGTTTCTGCAAGTTTGGTCAACCCCATGTAAGTTATGGGGCAGTAACAGTACACTTTTCAAAACGTGTTTTTCAGCCCGAAATAAACGTGTTTTTTCAGACAACTGAATCCCCATGTAGCAGCAAGGCTCAGAAGAGCCCACACACTCAGATCTTAACCCCAGTGTGCAAAAAGGTTCAAAACGTGTTTTTCAGCAGAAATAAACATGTTTCTGCAAGTTTGGTCAACCCCATGTAAGTTATGGGGCAGTAACAGTACACTTTTCAAAACGTGTTTTTCAGCCCGAAATAAACGCGTTTTTTCAGACAACTGAATCCCCATGTAGCAGCAAGGCTCAGAAGAGCCCACACACTCAGATCTTAACCCCAGTGTGCAGAAAGGGTCAAAACGTGTTTTTCAGCAGAAATAAACATGTTTCTGCAAGTTTGGTCAACCCCATGTAAGTTATGGGGCAGTAACAGTACACTTTTCAAAACGTGTTTTTCAGCCCGAAATAAACGCGTTTTTTCAGACAACTGAATCCCCATGTAGCAGCAAGGCTCAGAAGAGCCCACACACTCAGATCTTAACCCCAGTGTGCAGTAAGGTTCAAAACGTGTTTTTCAGCAGAAATAAACATGTTTCTGCAAGTTTGGTCAACCCCATGTAAGGTATGGGGCAGTAACAGTACACTTTTCAAAACGTGTTTTTCAGCCCGAAATAAACGCGTTTTTTCAGACAACTGAATCCCCATGTAGCAGCAAGGCTCAGAAGAGCCCACACACTCAGATCTTAACCCCAGTGTGCAGAAAGGTTCAAAACGTGTTTTTCAGCAGAAATAAACATGTTTCTGCAAGTTTGGTCAACCCCATGTAAGGTATGGGGCAGTAACAGTACACTTTTCAAAACGTGTTTTTCAGCCCGAAATAAACGCGTTTTTTCAGACAACTGAATCCCCATGTAGCAGCAAGGCTCAGAAGAGCCCACACACTCAGATCTTAACCCCAGTGTGCAGAAAGGTTCAAAACGTGTTTTTCAGCAGAAATAAACATGTTTCTGCAAGTTTGGTCAACCCCATGTAAGTTATGGGGCAGTAACAGTACACTTTTCAAAACGTGTTTTTCAGCCCGAAATAAACGCGTTTTTTCAGACAACTGAATCCCCATGTAGCAGCAAGGCTCAGAAGAGCCCACACACTCAGATCTTAACCCCAGTGTGCAGAAAGGTTCAAAACGTGTTTTTCAGCAGAAATAAACATGTTTCTGCAAGTTTGGTCAACCCCATGTAAGTTATGGGGCAGTAACAGTACACTTTTCAAAACGTGTTTTTCAGCCCGAAATAAACGCGTTTTTTCAGACAACTGAATCCCCATGTAGCAGCAAGGCTCAGAAGAGCCCACACACTCAGATCTTAACCCCAGTGTGCAGTAAGGTTCAAAACGTGTTTTTCAGCAGAAATAAACATGTTTCTGCAAGTTTGGTCAACCCCATGTAAGGTATGGGGCAGTAACAGTACACTTTTCAAAACGTGTTTTTCAGCCCGAAATAAACGCGTTTTTTCAGACAAATGAATCCCCATGTAGCAGCAAGGCTCAGAAGAGCCCACACACTCAGATCTTAACCCCAGTGTGCAGAAAGGTTCAAAACGTGTTTTTCAGCAGAAATAAACATGTTTCTGCAAGTTTGGTCAACCACATGTAAGGTATGGGTAGTAACAGTACACTTTTCAAAACGTGTTTTTCAGCCCGAAATAAACGCGTTTTTTCAGACAACTGAATCCCCATGTAGCAGCAAGGCTCAGAAGAGCCCACACACTCAGATCTTAACCCCAGTGTGCAGAAAGGTTCAAAACGTGTTTTTCAGCAGAAATAAACATGTTTCTGCAAGTTTGGTCAACCCCATGTAAGTTATGGGGCAGTAACAGTACACTTTTCAAAACGTGTTTTTCAGCCCGAAATAAACGCGTTTTTTCAGACAACTGAATCCCCATGTAGCAGCAAGGCTCAGAAGAGCCCACACACTCAGATCTTAACCCCAGTGTGCAGAAAGGTTCAAAACGTGTTTTTCAGCAGAAATAAACATGTTTCTGCAAGTTTGGTCAACCCCATGTAAGTTATGGGGCAGTAACAGTACACTTTTCAAAACGTGTTTTTCAGCCCGAAATAAACGCGTTTTTTCAGACAACTGAATCCCCATGTAGCAGCAAGGCTCAGAAGAGCCCACACACTCAGATCTTAACCCCAGTGTGCAGAAAGGTTCAAAACGTGTTTTTCAGCAGAAATAAACATGTTTCTGCAAGTTTGGTCAACCACATGTAAGGTATGGGTAGTAACAGTACACTTTTCAAAACGTGTTTTTCAGCCCGAAATAAACGCGTTTTTTCAGACAACTGAATCCCCATGTAGCAGCAAGGCTCAGAAGAGCCCACACACTCAGATCTTAACCCCAGTGTGCAGAAAGGTTCAAAACGTGTTTTTCAGCAGAAATAAACATGTTTCTGCAAGTTTGGTCAACCCCATGTAAGTTATGGGGCAGTAACAGTACACTTTTCAAAATGTGTTTTTCAGCCCGAAATAAACGCGTTTTTTCAGACAACTGAATCCCCATGTAGCAGCAAGGCTCAGAAGAGCCCACACACTCAGATCTTAACCCCAGTGTGCAGAAAGGTTCAAAACGTGTTTTTCAGCAGAAATAAACATGTTTCTGCAAGTTTGGTCAACCCCATGTAAGTTATGGGGCAGTAACAGTACACTTTTCAAAACGTGTTTTTCAGCCCGAAATAAACGCGTTTTTTCAGTCAACTGAATCCCCATGAAGCAGCAAGGCTCAGAAGAGCCCACACACTCAGCTCTTATCCCCAGTGTGCAGAAAGGGTCAAAACGTGTTTTTCAGCAGAAATAAACATGTTTCTGCAAGTTTGGTCAACCCCATGTAAGTTATGGGGCAGTATCAGTACACTTTTCAAAACGTGTTTTTCAGCCCGAAATAAACGCGTTTTTTCAGACAACTGAATCCCCATGTAGCAGCAAGGCTCAGAAGAGCCCACACACTCAGATCTTAACCCCAGTGTGCAGAAAGGTTCAAAACGTGTTTTTCAGCAGAAATAAACATGTTTCTGCAAGTTTGGTCAACCCCATGTAAGGTATGGGGCAGTAACAGTACACTTTTCAAAACGTGTTTTTCAGCCCGAAATAAACGCGTTTTTTCAGTCAACTGAATCCCCATGAAGCAGCAAGGCTCAGAAGAGCCCACACACTCAGCTCTTATCCCCAGTGTGCAGAAAGGGTCAAAACGTGTTTTTCAGCAGAAATAAACATGTTTCTGCAAGTTTGGTCAACCCCATGTAAGTTATGGGGCAGTAACAGTACACTTTTCAAAACGTGTTTTTCAGCCCGAAATAAACGCGTTTTTTCAGACAACTGAATCCCCATGTAGCAGCAAGGCTCAGAAGAGCCCACACACTCAGATCTTAACCCCAGTGTGCAGAAAGGTTCAAAACGTGTTTTTCAGCAGAAATAAACATGTTTCTGCAAGTTTGGTCAACCACATGTAAGGTATGGGGTAGTAACAGTACACTTTTCAAAACGTGTTTTTCAGCCCGAAATAAACGCGTTTTTTCAGACAACTGAATCCCCATGTAGCAGCAAGGCTCAGAAGAGCCCACACACTCAGATCTTAACCCCAGTGTGCAGAAAGGTTCAAAACGTGTTTTTCAGCAGAAATAAACATGTTTCTGCAAGTTTGGTCAACCCCATGTAAGTTATGGGGCAGTAACAGTACACTTTTCAAAACGTGTTTTTCAGCCCGAAATAAACGCGTTTTTTCAGACAACTGAATCCCCATGTAGCAGCAAGGCTCAGAAGAGCCCACACACTCAGATCTTAACCCCAGTGTGCAAAAAGGTTCAAAACGTGTTTTTCAGCAGAAATAAACATGTTTCTGCAAGTTTGGTCAACCCCATGTAAGTTATGGGGCTGTAACAGTACACTTTTCAAAACGTGTTTTTCAGCCCGAAATAAACGCGTTTTTTCAGACAACTGAATCCCCATGTAGCAGCAAGGCTCAGAAGAGCCCACACACTCAGCTCTTTTCCCCAGTGTGCAGAAAGGGTCAAAACGTGTTTTTCAGCAGAAATAAACATGTTTCTGCAAGTTTGGTCAACCCCATGTAAGGTATGGGGCAGTAACAGTACACTTTTCAAAACGTGTTTTTCAGCCCGAAATAAACGCGTTTTTTCAGACAACTGAATCCCCATGTAGCAGCAAGGCTCAGAAGAGCCCACACACTCAGCTCTTATCCCCAGTGTGCAGAAAGGGTCAAAACGTGTTTTTCAGCAGAAATAAACATGTTTCTGCAAGTTTGGTCAACCCCATGTAAGGTATGGGGCAGTAACAGTACACTTTTCAAAACGTGTTTTTCAGCCCGAAATAAACGCGTTTTTTCAGACAACTAAATCCCCATGTAGCAGCAAGGCTCAGAAGAGCCCACACACTCAGATCTTAGCCCCAGTGTGCAGAAAGGTTCAAAATGTGTTTTTCAGCAGAAATAAACATGTTTCTGCAAGTTTGGTCAACCCCATGTAAGTTATGGGGCAGTAACAGTACACTTTTCAAAACGTGTTTTTCAGCCCGAAATAAACGCGTTTTTTCAGACAACTGAATCCCCATGTAGCAGCAAGGCTCAGAAGAGCCCACACACTCAGATCTTAACCCCAGTGTGCAGTAAGGTTCAAAACGTGTTTTTCAGCAGAAATAAACATGTTTCTGCAAGTTTGGTCAACCCCATGTAAGGTATGGGGCAGTAACAGTACACTTTTCAAAACGTGTTTTTCAGCCCGAAATAAACGCGTTTTTTCAGACAACTGAATCCCCATGTAGCAGCAAGGCTCAGAAGAGCCCACACACTCAGATCTTAACCCCAGTGTGCAGAAAGGTTCAAAACTTGTTTTTCAGCAGAAATAAACATGTTTCTGCAAGTTTGGTCAACCCCATGTAAGTTATGGGGCAGTAACAGTACACTTTTCAAAACGTGTTTTTCAGCCCGAAATAAACGCGTTTTTTCAGACAACTGAATCCCCATGTAGCAGCAAGGCTCAGAAGAGCCCACACACTCAGATCTTAACCCCAGTGTGCAGAAAGGTTCAAAGCGTGTTTTTCAGCAGAAATAAACATGTTTCTGCAAGTTTGGTCAACCCCATGTAAGTTATGGGGCAGTAACAGTACACTTTTCAAAACGTGTTTTTCAGCCCGAAATAAACGCGTTTTTTCAGACAACTGAATCCCCATGTAGCAGCAAGGCTCAGAAGAGCCCACACACTCAGATCTTAACCCCAGTGTGCAGTAAGGTTCAAAACGTGTTTTTCAGCAGAAATAAACATGTTTCTGCAAGTTTGGTCAACCCCATGTAAGTTATGGGGCAGTAACAGTACACTTTTCAAAACGTGTTTTTCAGCCCGAAATAAACCCTTTTTTTCAGACAACTGAATCCCCATGTAGCAGCAAGGCTCAGAAGAGCCCACACACTCAGATCTTAACCCCAGTGTGCAGAAAGGTTCAAAACGTGTTTTTCAGCAGAAATAAACATGTTTCTGCAAGTTTGGTCAACCCCATGAAAGTTATGGGGCAGTAACAGTACACTTTTCAAAACGTGTTTTTCAGCCCGAAATAAACGCGTTTTTTCAGACATCTGAATCCCCATGTAGCAGCAAGGCTCAGAAGAGCCCACACACTCAGATCTTAACCCCAGTGTGCAGAAAGGTTCAAAACGTGTTTTTCAGCAGAAATAAACATGTTTCTGCAAGTTTGGTCAACCCCATGTAAGTTATGGGGCAGTAACAGTACACTTTTCAAAACGTGTTTTTCAGCCCGAAATAAACGCGTTTTTTCAGACAACTGAATCCCCATGTAGCAGCAAGGCTCAGAAGAGCCCACACACTCAGATCTTAACCCCAGTGTGCAGAAAGGTTCAAAACGTGTTTTTCAGCAGAAATAAACATGTTTCTGCAAGTTTGGTCAACCACATGTAAGGTATGGGGTAGTAACAGTACACTTTTCAAAACGTGTTTTTCAGCCCGAAATAAACGCGTTTTTTCAGACAACTGAATCCCCATGTAGCAGCAAGGCTCAGAAGAGCCCACACACTCAGATCTTAACCCCAGTGTGCAGAAAGGTTCAAAACGTGTTTTTCAGCAGAAATAAACATGTTTCTGCAAGTTTGGTCAACCCCATGTAAGTTATGGGGCAGTAACAGTACACTTTTCAAAATGTGTTTTTCAGCCCGAAATAAACGCGTTTTTTCAGACAACTGAATCCCCATGTAGCAGCAAGGCTCAGAAGAGCCCACACACTCAGATCTTAACCCCAGTGTGCAAAAAGGTTCAAAACGTGTTTTTCAGCAGAAATAAACATGTTTCTGCAAGTTTGGTCAACCCCATGTAAGTTATGGGGCTGTAACAGTACACTTTTCAAAACGTGTTTTTCAGCCCGAAATAAACGCATTTTTTCAGACAACTGAATCCCCATGTAGCAGCAAGGCTCAGAAGAGCCCACACACTCAGCTCTTATCCCCAGTGTGCAGAAAGGGTCAAAACGTGTTTTTCAGCAGAAATAAACATGTTTCTGCAAGTTTGGTCAACCCCATGTAAGGTATGGGGCAGTAACAGTACACTTTTCAAAACGTGTTTTTCAGCCCGAAATAAACGCGTTTTTTCAGACAACTAAATCCCCATGTAGCAGCAAGGCTCAGAAGAGCCCACACACTCAGATCTTAGCCCCAGTGTGCAGAAAGGTTCAAAACGTGTTTTTCAGCAGAAATAAACATGTTTCTGCAAGTTTGGTCAACCCCATGTAAGGTATGGGGCAGTAACAGTACACTTTTCAAAACGTGTTTTTCAGCCCGAAATAAACGCGTTTTTTCAGACAACTGAATCCCCATGTAGCAGCAAGGCTCAGAAGAGCCCACACACTCAGATCTTAACCCCAGTGTGCAGAAAGGTTCAAAACGTGTTTTTCAGCAGAAATAAACATGTTTCTGCAAGTTTGGTCAACCCCATGTAAGGTATGGGGCAGTAACAGTACACTTTTCAAAACGTGTTTTTCAGCCCGAAATAAACGCGTTTTTTCAGACAACTGAATCCCCATGTAGCAGCAAGGCTCAGAAGAGCCCACACACTCAGATCTTAACTCCAGTGTGCAGAAAGGTTCAAAACGTGTTTTTCAGCAGAAATAAACATGTTTCTGCAAGTTTGGTCAACCCCATGTAAGTTATGGGGCAGTAACAGTACACTTTTCAAAACGTGTTTTTCAGCCCGAAATAAACCCTTTTTTTCAGACAACTGAATCCCCATGTAGCAGCAAGGCTCAGAAGAGCCCACACACTCAGATCTTAACCCCAGTGTGCAGAAAGGTTCAAAACGTGTTTTTCAGCAGAAATAAACATGTTTCTGCAAGTTTGGTCAACCCCATGAAAGTTATGGGGCAGTAACAGTACACTTTTCAAAACGTGTTTTTCAGCCCGAAATAAACGCGTTTTTTCAGACATCTGAATCCCCATGTAGCAGCAAGGCTCAGAAGAGCCCACACACTCAGATCTTAACCCCAGTGTGCAGAAAGGTTCAAAACGTGTTTTTCAGCAGAAATAAACATGTTTCTGCAAGTTTGGTCAACCACATGTAAGGTATGGGGTAGTAACAGTACACTTTTCAAAACGTGTTTTTCAGCCCGAAATAAACGCGTTTTTTCAGACAACTGAATCCCCATGTAGCAGCAAGGCTCAGAAGAGCCCACACACTCAGATCTTAACCCCAGTGTGCAGAAAGGTTCAAAACGTGTTTTTCAGCAGAAATAAACATGTTTCTGCAAGTTTGGTCAACCCCATGTAAGTTATGGGGCAGTAACAGTACACTTTTCAAAATGTGTTTTTCAGCCCGAAATAAACGCGTTTTTTCAGACAACTGAATCCCCATGTAGCAGCAAGGCTCAGAAGAGCCCACACACTCAGATCTTAACCCCAGTGTGCAAAAAGGTTCAAAACGTGTTTTTCAGCAGAAATAAACATGTTTCTGCAAGTTTGGTCAACCCCATGTAAGTTATGGGGCTGTAACAGTACACTTTTCAAAACGTGTTTTTCAGCCCGAAATAAACGCGTTTTTTCAGACAACTGAATCCCCATGTAGCAGCAAGGCTCAGAAGAGCCCACACACTCAGATCTTAACCCCAGTGTGCAGAAAGGGTCAAAACGTGTTTTTCAGCAGAAATAAACATGTTTCTGCAAGTTTGGTCAACCCCATGTAAGTTATGGGGCAGTAACAGTACACTTTTCAAAACGTGTTTTTCAGCCCGAAATAAACGCGTTTTTTCAGACAACTGAATCCCCATGTAGCAGCAAGGCTCAGAAGAGCCCACACACTCAGATCTTAACTCCAGTGTGCAGTAAGGTTCAAAACGTGTTTTTCAGCAGAAATAAACATGTTTCTGCAAGTTTGGTCAACCCCATGTAAGTTATGGGGCAGTAACAGTACACTTTTCAAAACGTGTTTTTCAGCCCGAAATAAACGCGTTTTTTCAGACAACTGAATCCCCATGTAGCAGCAAGGCTCAGAAGAGCCCACACACTCAGCTCTTATCCCCAGTGTGCAGAAAGGGTCAAAACGTGTTTTTCAGCAGAAATAAACATGTTTCTGCAAGTTTGGTCAACCCCATGTAAGTTATGGGGCAGTAACAGTACACTTTTCAAAACGTGTTTTTCAGCCCGAAATAAACGCGTTTTTTCAGACAACTGAATCCCCATGTAGCAGCAAGGCTCAGAAGAGCCCACACACTCAGATCTTAACTCCAGTGTGCAGTAAGGTTCAAAACGTGTTTTTCAGCAGAAATAAACATGTTTCTGCAAGTTTGGTCAACCCCATGTAAGTTATGGGGCAGTAACAGTACACTTTTCAAAACGTGTTTTTCAGCCCGAAATTAACGCGTTTTTTCAGACAACTGAATCCCCATGTAGCAGCAAGGCTCAGAAGAGCCCACACACTCAGCTCTTATCCCCAGTGTGCAGAAAGGGTCAAAACGTGTTTTTCAGCAGAAATAAACATGTTTCTGCAAGTTTGGTCAACCCCATGTAAGGTATGGGGCAGTAACAGTACACTTTTCAAAACGTGTTTTTCAGCCCGAAATAAACGCGTTTTTTCAGACAACTAAATCCCCATGTAGCAGCAAGGCTCAGAAGAGCCCACACACTCAGATCTTAGCCCCAGTGTGCAGAAAGGTTCAAAACGTGTTTTTCAGCAGAAATAAACATGTTTCTGCAAGTTTGGTCAACCCCATGTAAGTTATGGGGCAGTAACAGTACACTTTTCAAAACGTGTTTTTCAGCCCGAAATAAACGTGTTTTTTCAGACAACTGAATCCCCATGTAGCAGCAAGGCTCAGAAGAGCCCACACACTCAGATCTTAACCCCAGTGTGCAGTAAGGTTCAAAACGTGTTTTTCAGCAGAAATAAACATGTTTCTGCAAGTTTGGTCAACCCCATGTAAGGTATGGGGCAGTAACAGTACACTTTTCAAAACGTGTTTTTCAGCCCGAAATAAACGCGTTTTTTCAGACAACTGAATCCCCATGTAGCAGCAAGGCTCAGAAGAGCCCACACACTCAGATCTTAACCCCAGTGTGCAGAAAGGTTCAAAACGTGTTTTTCAGCAGAAATAAACATGTTTCTGCAAGTTTGGTCAACCCCATGTAAGGTATGGGGCAGTAACAGTACACTTTTCAAAACGTGTTTTTCAGCCCGAAATAAACGCGTTTTTTCAGACAACTGAATCCCCATGTAGCAGCAAGGCTCAGAAGAGCCCACACACTCAGATCTTAACCCCAGTGTGCAGAAAGGTTCAAAACTTGTTTTTCAGCAGAAATAAACATGTTTCTGCAAGTTTGGTCAACCCCATGTAAGTTATGGGGCAGTAACAGTACACTTTTCAAAACGTGTTTTTCAGCCCGAAATAAACGCGTTTTTTCAGACAACTGAATCCCCATGTAGCAGCAAGGCTCAGAAGAGCCCACACACTCAGATCTTAACCCCAGTGTGCAGAAAGGTTCAAAGCGTGTTTTTCAGCAGAAATAAACATGTTTCTGCAAGTTTGGTCAACCCCATGTAAGTTATGGGGCAGTAACAGTACACTTTTCAAAACGTGTTTTTCAGCCCGAAATAAACGCGTTTTTTCAGACAACTGAATCCCCATGTAGCAGCAAGGCTCAGAAGAGCCCACACACTCAGATCTTAACCCCAGTGTGCAGTAAGGTTCAAAACGTGTTTTTCAGCAGAAATAAACATGTTTCTGCAAGTTTGGTCAACCCCATGTAAGTTATGGGGCAGTAACAGTACACTTTTCAAAACGTGTTTTTCAGCCCGAAATAAACCCTTTTTTTCAGACAACTGAATCCCCATTTAGCAGCAAGGCTCAGAAGAGCCCACACACTCAGATCTTAACCCCAGTGTGCAGAAAGGTTCAAAACGTGTTTTTCAGCAGAAATAAACATGTTTCTGCAAGTTTGGTCAACCCCATGAAAGTTATGGGGCAGTAACAGTACACTTTTCAAAACGTGTTTTTCAGCCCGAAATAAACGCGTTTTTTCAGACATCTGAATCCCCATGTAGCAGCAAGGCTCAGAAGAGCCCACACACTCAGATCTTAACCCCAGTGTGCAGAAAGGTTCAAAACGTGTTTTTCAGCAGAAATAAACATGTTTCTGCAAGTTTGGTCAACCCCATGTAAGTTATGGGGCAGTAACAGTACACTTTTCAAAACGTGTTTTTCAGCCCGAAATAAACGCGTTTTTTCAGACAACTGAATCCCCATGTAGCAGCAAGGCTCAGAAGAGCCCACACACTCAGATCTTAACCCCAGTGTGCAGAAAGGTTCAAAACGTGTTTTTCAGCAGAAATAAACATGTTTCTGCAAGTTTGGTCAACCCCATGTAAGTTATGGGGCAGTAACAGTACACTTTTCAAAATGTGTTTTTCAGCCCGAAATAAACGCGTTTTTTCAGACAACTGAATCCCCATGTAGCAGCAAGGCTCAGAAGAGCCCACACACTCAGATCTTAACCCCAGTGTGCAAAAAGGTTCAAAACGTGTTTTTCAGCAGAAATAAACATGTTTCTGCAAGTTTGGTCAACCCCATGTAAGTTATGGGGCTGTAACAGTACACTTTTCAAAACGTGTTTTTCTGCCCGAAATAAACGCGTTTTTTCAGACAACTGAATCCCCATGTAGCAGCAAGGCTCAGAAGAGCCCACACACTCAGATCTTAACCCCAGTGTGCAGAAAGGGTCAAAACGTGTTTTTCAGCAGAAATAAACATGTTTCTGCAAGTTTGGTCAACCCCATGTAAGTTATGGGGCAGTAACAGTACACTTTTCAAAACGTGTTTTTCAGCCCGAAATAAACGCGTTTTTTCAGACAACTGAATCCCCATGTAGCAGCAAGGCTCAGAAGAGCCCACACACTCAGATCTTAACCCCAGTGTGCAGAAAGGGTCAAAACGTGTTTTTCAGCAGAAATAAACATGTTTCTGCAAGTTTGGTCAACCCCATGTAAGTTATGGGGCAGTAACAGTACACTTTTCAAAACGTGTTTTTCAGCCCGAAATAAACGCGTTTTTTCAGACAACTGAATCCCCATGTAGCAGCAAGGCTCAGAAGAGCCCACACACTCAGATCTTAACCCCAGTGTGCAGAAAGGTTCAAAACGTGTTTTTCAGCAGAAATAAACATGTTTCTGCAAGTTTGGTCAACCCCATGTAAGTTATGGGGCAGTAACAGTACACTTTTCAAAACGTGTTTTTCAGCCCGAAATAAACGCGTTTTTTCAGACAACTGAATCCCCATGTAGCAGCAAGGCTCAGAAGAGCCCACACACTCAGATCTTAACCCCAGTGTGCAGTAAGGTTCAAAACGTGTTTTTCAGCAGAAATAAACATGTTTCTGCAAGTTTGGTCAACCCCATGTAAGTTATGGGGCAGTAACAGTACACTTTTCAAAACGTGTTTTTCAGCCCGAAATAAACGCGTTTTTTCAGACAACTGAATCCCCATGTAGCAGCAAGGCTCAGAAGAGCCCACACACTCAGCTCTTATCCCCAGTGTGCAGAAAGGGTCAAAACGTGTTTTTCAGCAGAAATAAACATGTTTCTGCAAGTTTGGTCAACCCCATGTAAGTTATGGGGCAGTAACAGTACACTTTTCAAAACGTGTTTTTCAGCCCGAAATAAACGTGTTTTTTCAGACAACTGAATCCCCATGTAGCAGCAAGGCTCAGAAGAGCCCACACACTCAGATCTTAACCCCAGTGTGCAAAAAGGTTCAAAACGTGTTTTTCAGCAGAAATAAACATGTTTCTGCAAGTTTGGTCAACCCCATGTAAGTTATGGGGCAGTAACAGTACACTTTTCAAAACGTGTTTTTCAGCCCGAAATAAACGCGTTTTTTCAGACAACTGAATCCCCATGTAGCAGCAAGGCTCAGAAGAGCCCACACACTCAGATCTTAACCCCAGTGTGCAGAAAGGGTCAAAACGTGTTTTTCAGCAGAAATAAACATGTTTCTGCAAGTTTGGTCAACCCCATGTAAGTTATGGGGCAGTAACAGTACACTTTTCAAAACGTGTTTTTCAGCCCGAAATAAACGCGTTTTTTCAGACAACTGAATCCCCATGTAGCAGCAAGGCTCAGAAGAGCCCACACACTCAGATCTTAACCCCAGGGTGCAGAAAGGTTCAAAACGTGTTTTTCAGCAGAAATAAACATGTTTCTGCAAGTTTGGTCAACCCCATGTAAGGTATGGGGCAGTAACAGTACACTTTTCAAAACGTGTTTTTCAGCCCGAAATAAACGCGTTTTTTCAGACAACTGAATCCCCATGTAGCAGCAAGGCTCAGAAGAGCCCACACACTCAGATCTTAACCCCAGTGTGCAGAAAGGTTCAAAACGTGTTTTTCAGCAGAAATAAACATGTTTCTGCAAGTTTGGTCAACCCCATGTAAGTTATGGGGCAGTAACAGTACACTTTTCAAAATGTGTTTTTCAGCCCGAAATAAACGCGTTTTTTCAGACAACTGAATCCCCATGTAGCAGCAAGGCTCAGAAGAGCCCACACACTCAGATCTTAACCCCAGTGTGCAGAAAGGTTCAAAACGTGTTTTTCAGCAGAAATAAACATGTTTCTGCAAGTTTGGTCAACCACATGTAAGTTATGGGGCAGTAACAGTACACTTTTCAAAACGTGTTTTTCAGCCCGAAATAAACGCGTTTTTTCAGACAACTGAATCCCCATGTAGCAGCAAGGCTCAGAAGAGCCCACACACTCAGCTCTTATCCCCAGTGTGCAGAAAGGGTCAAAACGTG
The DNA here is from genome assembly GCF_059453375.1 of Lepisosteus platostomus. Lineage (NCBI taxonomy): Eukaryota > Metazoa > Chordata > Actinopteri > Semionotiformes > Lepisosteidae > Lepisosteus > Lepisosteus platostomus. The sequence continues at coordinate 26,881,655 of NC_142617.1, forward strand.
TTTTTCAGCAGAAATAAACATGTTTCTGCAAGTTTGGTCAACCCCATGTAAGTTATGGGGCAGTAACAGTACACTTTTCAAAACGTGTTTTTCAGCCCGAAATAAACGTGTTTTTTCAGACAACTGAATCCCCATGTAGCAGCAAGGCTCAGAAGAGCCCACACACTCAGATCTTAACCCCAGTGTGCAAAAAGGTTCAAAACGTGTTTTTCAGCAGAAATAAACATGTTTCTGCAAGTTTGGTCAACCCCATGTAAGTTATGGGGCAGTAACAGTACACTTTTCAAAACGTGTTTTTCAGCCTGAAATAAACGCGTTTTTTCAGACAACTGAATCCCCATGTAGCAGCAAGGCTCAGAAGAGCCCACACACTCAGATCTTAACCCCAGTGTGCAGAAAGGGTCAAAACGTGTTTTTCAGCAGAAATAAACATGTTTCTGCAAGTTTGGTCAACCCCATGTAAGTTATGGGGCAGTAACAGTACACTTTTCAAAACGTGTTTTTCAGCCCGAAATAAACGCGTTTTTTCAGACAACTGAATCCCCATGTAGCAGCAAGGCTCAGAAGAGCCCACACACTCAGATCTTAACCCCAGGGTGCAGAAAGGTTCAAAACGTGTTTTTCAGCAGAAATAAACATGTTTCTGCAAGTTTGGTCAACCCCATGTAAGGTATGGGGCAGTAACAGTACACTTTTCAAAACGTGTTTTTCAGCCCGAAATAAACGCGTTTTTTCAGACAACTGAATCCCCATGTAGCAGCAAGGCTCAGAAGAGCCCACACACTCAGATCTTAACCCCAGTGTGCAGAAAGGTTCAAAACGTGTTTTTCAGCAGAAATAAACATGTTTCTGCAAGTTTGGTCAACCCCATGTAAGTTATGGGGCAGTAACAGTACACTTTTCAAAATGTGTTTTTCAGCCCGAAATAAACGCGTTTTTTCAGACAACTGAATCCCCATGTAGCAGCAAGGCTCAGAAGAGCCCACACACTCAGATCTTAACCCCAGTGTGCAGAAAGGTTCAAAACGTGTTTTTCAGCAGAAATAAACATGTTTCTGCAAGTTTGGTCAACCACATGTAAGGTATGGGGTAGTAACAGTACACTTTTCAAAACGTGTTTTTCAGCCCGAAATAAACGCGTTTTTTCAGACAACTGAATCCCCATGTAGCAGCAAGGCTCAGAAGAGCCCACACACTCAGATCTTAACCCCAGTGTGCAGAAAGGTTCAAAACGTGTTTTTCAGCAGAAATAAACATGTTTCTGCAAGTTTGGTCAACCCCATGTAAGTTATGGGGCAGTAACAGTACACTTTTCAAAATGTGTTTTTCAGCCCGAAATAAACGCGTTTTTTCAGACAACTGAATCCCCATGTAGCAGCAAGGCTCAGAAGAGCCCACACACTCAGATCTTAACCCCAGTGTGCAAAAAGGTTCAAAACGTGTTTTTCAGCAGAAATAAACATGTTTCTGCAAGTTTGGTCAACCCCATGAAAGTTATGGGGCAGTAACAGTACACTTTTCAAAACGTGTTTTTCAGCCCGAAATAAACGCGTTTTTTCAGACATCTGAATCCCCATGTAGCAGCAAGGCTCAGAAGAGCCCACACACTCAGATCTTAACCCCAGTGTGCAGAAAGGTTCAAAACGTGTTTTTCAGCAGAAATAAACATGTTTCTGCAAGTTTGGTCAACCCCATGTAAGTTATGGGGCAGTAACAGTACACTTTTCAAAACGTGTTTTTCAGCCCGAAATAAACGCGTTTTTTCAGACAACTGAATCCCCATGTAGCAGCAAGGCTCAGAAGAGCCCACACACTCAGATCTTAACCCCAGTGTGCAGAAAGGGTCAAAACGTGTTTTTCAGCAGAAATAAACATGTTTCTGCAAGTTTGGTCAACCCCATGTAAGTTATGGGGCAGTAACAGTACACTTTTCAAAACGTGTTTTTCAGCCCGAAATAAACGCGTTTTTTCAGACAACTGAATCCCCATGTAGCAGCAAGGCTCAGAAGAGCCCACACACTCAGATCTTAACTCCAGTGTGCAGTAAGGTTCAAAACGTGTTTTTCAGCAGAAATAAACATGTTTCTGCAAGTTTGGTCAACCCCATGTAAGTTATGGGGCAGTAACAGTACACTTTTCAAAACGTGTTTTTCAGCCCGAAATAAACGCGTTTTTTCAGACAACTGAATCCCCATGTAGCAGCAAGGCTCAGAAGAGCCCACACACTCAGCTCTTATCCCCAGTGTGCAGAAAGGGTCAAAACGTGTTTTTCAGCAGAAATAAACATGTTTCTGCAAGTTTGGTCAACCCCATGTAAGTTATGGGGCAGTAACAGTACACTTTTCAAAACGTGTTTTTCAGCCCGAAATAAACGCGTTTTTTCAGACAACTGAATCCCCATGTAGCAGCAAGGCTCAGAAGAGCCCACACACTCAGATCTTAACTCCAGTGTGCAGTAAGGTTCAAAACGTGTTTTTCAGCAGAAATAAACATGTTTCTGCAAGTTTGGTCAACCCCATGTAAGTTATGGGGCAGTAACAGTACACTTTTCAAAACGTGTTTTTCAGCCCGAAATTAACGCGTTTTTTCAGACAACTGAATCCCCATGTAGCAGCAAGGCTCAGAAGAGCCCACACACTCAGCTCTTATCCCCAGTGTGCAGAAAGGGTCAAAACGTGTTTTTCAGCAGAAATAAACATGTTTCTGCAAGTTTGGTCAACCCCATGTAAGGTATGGGGCAGTAACAGTACACTTTTCAAAACGTGTTTTTCAGCCCGAAATAAACGCGTTTTTTCAGACAACTAAATCCCCATGTAGCAGCAAGGCTCAGAAGAGCCCACACACTCAGATCTTAGCCCCAGTGTGCAGAAAGGTTCAAAACGTGTTTTTCAGCAGAAATAAACATGTTTCTGCAAGTTTGGTCAACCCCATGTAAGTTATGGGGCAGTAACAGTACACTTTTCAAAACGTGTTTTTCAGCCCGAAATAAACGTGTTTTTTCAGACAACTGAATCCCCATGTAGCAGCAAGGCTCAGAAGAGCCCACACACTCAGATCTTAACCCCAGTGTGCAGTAAGGTTCAAAACGTGTTTTTCAGCAGAAATAAACATGTTTCTGCAAGTTTGGTCAACCCCATGTAAGGTATGGGGCAGTAACAGTACACTTTTCAAAACGTGTTTTTCAGCCCGAAATAAACGCGTTTTTTCAGACAACTGAATCCCCATGTAGCAGCAAGGCTCAGAAGAGCCCACACACTCAGATCTTAACCCCAGTGTGCAGAAAGGTTCAAAACGTGTTTTTCAGCAGAAATAAACATGTTTCTGCAAGTTTGGTCAACCCCATGTAAGGTATGGGGCAGTAACAGTACACTTTTCAAAACGTGTTTTTCAGCCCGAAATAAACGCGTTTTTTCAGACAACTGAATCCCCATGTAGCAGCAAGGCTCAGAAGAGCCCACACACTCAGATCTTAACCCCAGTGTGCAGAAAGGTTCAAAACTTGTTTTTCAGCAGAAATAAACATGTTTCTGCAAGTTTGGTCAACCCCATGTAAGTTATGGGGCAGTAACAGTACACTTTTCAAAACGTGTTTTTCAGCCCGAAATAAACGCGTTTTTTCAGACAACTGAATCCCCATGTAGCAGCAAGGCTCAGAAGAGCCCACACACTCAGATCTTAACCCCAGTGTGCAGAAAGGTTCAAAGCGTGTTTTTCAGCAGAAATAAACATGTTTCTGCAAGTTTGGTCAACCCCATGTAAGTTATGGGGCAGTAACAGTACACTTTTCAAAACGTGTTTTTCAGCCCGAAATAAACGCGTTTTTTCAGACAACTGAATCCCCATGTAGCAGCAAGGCTCAGAAGAGCCCACACACTCAGATCTTAACCCCAGTGTGCAGAAAGGTTCAAAACGTGTTTTTCAGCAGAAATAAACATGTTTCTGCAAGTTTGGTCAACCCCATGAAAGTTATGGGGCAGTAACAGTACACTTTTCAAAACGTGTTTTTCAGCCCGAAATAAACGCGTTTTTTCAGACATCTGAATCCCCATGTAGCAGCAAGGCTCAGAAGAGCCCACACACTCAGATCTTAACCCCAGTGTGCAGAAAGGTTCAAAACGTGTTTTTCAGCAGAAATAAACATGTTTCTGCAAGTTTGGTCAACCCCATGTAAGTTATGGGGCAGTAACAGTACACTTTTCAAAACGTGTTTTTCAGCCCGAAATAAACGCGTTTTTTCAGACAACTGAATCCCCATGTAGCAGCAAGGCTCAGAAGAGCCCACACACTCAGATCTTAACCCCAGTGTGCAGAAAGGTTCAAAACGTGTTTTTCAGCAGAAATAAACATGTTTCTGCAAGTTTGGTCAACCACATGTAAGGTATGGGGTAGTAACAGTACACTTTTCAAAACGTGTTTTTCAGCCCGAAATAAACGCGTTTTTTCAGACAACTGAATCCCCATGTAGCAGCAAGGCTCAGAAGAGCCCACACACTCAGATCTTAACCCCAGTGTGCAGAAAGGTTCAAAACGTGTTTTTCAGCAGAAATAAACATGTTTCTGCAAGTTTGGTCAACCCCATGTAAGTTATGGGGCAGTAACAGTACACTTTTCAAAATGTGTTTTTCAGCCCGAAATAAACGCGTTTTTTCAGACAACTGAATCCCCATGTAGCAGCAAGGCTCAGAAGAGCCCACACACTCAGATCTTAACCCCAGTGTGCAAAAAGGTTCAAAACGTGTTTTTCAGCAGAAATAAACATGTTTCTGCAAGTTTGGTCAACCCCATGTAAGTTATGGGGCTGTAACAGTACACTTTTCAAAACGTGTTTTTCAGCCCGAAATAAACGCGTTTTTTCAGACAACTGAATCCCCATGTAGCAGCAAGGCTCAGAAGAGCCCACACACTCAGATCTTAACCCCAGTGTGCAGAAAGGGTCAAAACGTGTTTTTCAGCAGAAATAAACATGTTTCTGCAAGTTTGGTCAACCCCATGTAAGTTATGGGGCAGTAACAGTACACTTTTCAAAACGTGTTTTTCAGCCCGAAATAAACGCGTTTTTTCAGACAACTGAATCCCCATGTAGCAGCAAGGCTCAGAAGAGCCCACACACTCAGATCTTAACCCCAGTGTGCAGAAAGGGTCAAAACGTGTTTTTCAGCAGAAATAAACATGTTTCTGCAAGTTTGGTCAACCCCATGTAAGTTATGGGGCAGTAACAGTACACTTTTCAAAACGTGTTTTTCAGCCCGAAATAAACGCGTTTTTTCAGACAACTGAATCCCCATGTAGCAGCAAGGCTCAGAAGAGCCCACACACTCAGATCTTAACCCCAGTGTGCAGAAAGGTTCAAAACGTGTTTTTCAGCAGAAATAAACATGTTTCTGCAAGTTTGGTCAACCCCATGTAAGTTATGGGGCAGTAACAGTACACTTTTCAAAACGTGTTTTTCAGCCCGAAATAAACGCGTTTTTTCAGACAACTGAATCCCCATGTAGCAGCAAGGCTCAGAAGAGCCCACACACTCAGATCTTAACCCCAGTGTGCAGTAAGGTTCAAAACGTGTTTTTCAGCAGAAATAAACATGTTTCTGCAAGTTTGGTCAACCCCATGTAAGTTATGGGGCAGTAACAGTACACTTTTCAAAACGTGTTTTTCAGCCCGAAATAAACGCGTTTTTTCAGACAACTGAATCCCCATGTAGCAGCAAGGCTCAGAAGAGCCCACACACTCAGCTCTTATCCCCAGTGTGCAGAAAGGGTCAAAACGTGTTTTTCAGCAGAAATAAACATGTTTCTGCAAGTTTGGTCAACCCCATGTAAGTTATGGGGCAGTAACAGTACACTTTTCAAAACGTGTTTTTCAGCCCGAAATAAACGTGTTTTTTCAGACAACTGAATCCCCATGTAGCAGCAAGGCTCAGAAGAGCCCACACACTCAGATCTTAACCCCAGTGTGCAAAAAGGTTCAAAACGTGTTTTTCAGCAGAAATAAACATGTTTCTGCAAGTTTGGTCAACCCCATGTAAGTTATGGGGCAGTAACAGTACACTTTTCAAAACGTGTTTTTCAGCCCGAAATAAACGCGTTTTTTCAGACAACTGAATCCCCATGTAGCAGCAAGGCTCAGAAGAGCCCACACACTCAGATCTTAACCCCAGTGTGCAGAAAGGGTCAAAACGTGTTTTTCAGCAGAAATAAACATGTTTCTGCAAGTTTGGTCAACCCCATGTAAGTTATGGGGCAGTAACAGTACACTTTTCAAAACGTGTTTTTCAGCCCGAAATAAACGCGTTTTTTCAGACAACTGAATCCCCATGTAGCAGCAAGGCTCAGAAGAGCCCACACACTCAGATCTTAACCCCAGGGTGCAGAAAGGTTCAAAACGTGTTTTTCAGCAGAAATAAACATGTTTCTGCAAGTTTGGTCAACCCCATGTAAGGTATGGGGCAGTAACAGTACACTTTTCAAAACGTGTTTTTCAGCCCGAAATAAACGCGTTTTTTCAGACAACTGAATCCCCATGTAGCAGCAAGGCTCAGAAGAGCCCACACACTCAGATCTTAACCCCAGTGTGCAGAAAGGTTCAAAACGTGTTTTTCAGCAGAAATAAACATGTTTCTGCAAGTTTGGTCAACCCCATGTAAGTTATGGGGCAGTAACAGTACACTTTTCAAAATGTGTTTTTCAGCCCGAAATAAACGCGTTTTTTCAGACAACTGAATCCCCATGTAGCAGCAAGGCTCAGAAGAGCCCACACACTCAGATCTTAACCCCAGTGTGCAGAAAGGTTCAAAACGTGTTTTTCAGCAGAAATAAACATGTTTCTGCAAGTTTGGTCAACCACATGTAAGTTATGGGGCAGTAACAGTACACTTTTCAAAACGTGTTTTTCAGCCCGAAATAAACGCGTTTTTTCAGACAACTGAATCCCCATGTAGCAGCAAGGCTCAGAAGAGCCCACACACTCAGCTCTTATCCCCAGTGTGCAGAAAGGGTCAAAACGTGTTTTTCAGCAGAAATAAACATGTTTCTGCAAGTTTGGTCAACCCCATGTAAGTTATGGGGCAGTAACAGTACACTTTTCAAAACGTGTTTTTCAGCCCGAAATAAACGTGTTTTTTCAGACAACTGAATCCCCATGTAGCAGCAAGGCTCAGAAGAGCCCACACACTCAGATCTTAACCCCAGTGTGCAAAAAGGTTCAAAACGTGTTTTTCAGCAGAAATAAACATGTTTCTGCAAGTTTGGTCAACCCCATGTAAGTTATGGGGCAGTAACAGTACACTTTTCAAAACGTGTTTTTCAGCCTGAAATAAACGCGTTTTTTCAGACAACTGAATCCCCATGTAGCAGCAAGGCTCAGAAGAGCCCACACACTCAGATCTTAACCCCAGTGTGCAGAAAGGGTCAAAACGTGTTTTTCAGCAGAAATAAACATGTTTCTGCAAGTTTGGTCAACCCCATGTAAGTTATGGGGCAGTAACAGTACACTTTTCAAAACGTGTTTTTCAGCCCGAAATAAACGCGTTTTTTCAGACAACTGAATCCCCATGTAGCAGCAAGGCTCAGAAGAGCCCACACACTCAGATCTTAACCCCAGGGTGCAGAAAGGTTCAAAACGTGTTTTTCAGCAGAAATAAACATGTTTCTGCAAGTTTGGTCAACCCCATGTAAGGTATGGGGCAGTAACAGTACACTTTTCAAAACGTGTTTTTCAGCCCGAAATAAACGCGTTTTTTCAGACAACTGAATCCCCATGTAGCAGCAAGGCTCAGAAGAGCCCACACACTCAGCTCTTATCCCCAGTGTGCAGAAAGGGTCAAAACGTGTTTTTCAGCAGAAATAAACATGTTTCTGCAAGTTTGGTCAACCCCATGTAAGTTATGGGGCAGTAACAGTACACTTTTCAAAACGTGTTTTTCAGCCCGAAATAAACGCGTTTTTTCAGACAACTGAATCCCCATGTAGCAGCAAGGCTCAGAAGAGCCCACACACTCAGATCTTAACTCCAGTGTGCAGTAAGGTTCAAAACGTGTTTTTCAGCAGAAATAAACATGTTTCTGCAAGTTTGGTCAACCCCATGTAAGTTATGGGGCAGTAACAGTACACTTTTCAAAACGTGTTTTTCAGCCCGAAATTAACGCGTTTTTTCAGACAACTGAATCCCCATGTAGCAGCAAGGCTCAGAAGAGCCCACACACTCAGCTCTTATCCCCAGTGTGCAGAAAGGGTCAAAACGTGTTTTTCAGCAGAAATAAACATGTTTCTGCAAGTTTGGTCAACCCCATGTAAGGTATGGGGCAGTAACAGTACACTTTTCAAAACGTGTTTTTCAGCCCGAAATAAACGCGTTTTTTCAGACAACTAAATCCCCATGTAGCAGCAAGGCTCAGAAGAGCCCACACACTCAGATCTTAGCCCCAGTGTGCAGAAAGGTTCAAAACGTGTTTTTCAGCAGAAATAAACATGTTTCTGCAAGTTTGGTCAACCCCATGTAAGTTATGGGGCAGTAACAGTACACTTTTCAAAACGTGTTTTTCAGCCCGAAATAAACGTGTTTTTTCAGACAACTGAATCCCCATGTAGCAGCAAGGCTCAGAAGAGCCCACACACTCAGATCTTAACCCCAGTGTGCAGTAAGGTTCAAAACGTGTTTTTCAGCAGAAATAAACATGTTTCTGCAAGTTTGGTCAACCCCATGTAAGGTATGGGGCAGTAACAGTACACTTTTCAAAACGTGTTTTTCAGCCCGAAATAAACGCGTTTTTTCAGACAACTGAATCCCCATGTAGCAGCAAGGCTCAGAAGAGCCCACACACTCAGATCTTAACCCCAGTGTGCAGAAAGGTTCAAAACGTGTTTTTCAGCAGAAATAAACATGTTTCTGCAAGTTTGGTCAACCCCATGTAAGGTATGGGGCAGTAACAGTACACTTTTCAAAACGTGTTTTTCAGCCCGAAATAAACGCGTTTTTTCAGACAACTGAATCCCCATGTAGCAGCAAGGCTCAGAAGAGCCCACACACTCAGATCTTAACCCCAGTGTGCAGAAAGGTTCAAAACTTGTTTTTCAGCAGAAATAAACATGTTTCTGCAAGTTTGGTCAACCCCATGTAAGTTATGGGGCAGTAACAGTACACTTTTCAAAACGTGTTTTTCAGCCCGAAATAAACGCGTTTTTTCAGACAACTGAATCCCCATGTAGCAGCAAGGCTCAGAAGAGCCCACACACTCAGATCTTAACCCCAGTGTGCAGAAAGGTTCAAAGCGTGTTTTTCAGCAGAAATAAACATGTTTCTGCAAGTTTGGTCAACCCCATGTAAGTTATGGGGCAGTAACAGTACACTTTTCAAAACGTGTTTTTCAGCCCGAAATAAACGCGTTTTTTCAGACAACTGAATCCCCATGTAGCAGCAAGGCTCAGAAGAGCCCACACACTCAGATCTTAACCCCAGTGTGCAGAAAGGTTCAAAACGTGTTTTTCAGCAGAAATAAACATGTTTCTGCAAGTTTGGTCAACCCCATGTAAGTTATGGGGCAGTAACAGTACACTTTTCAAAACGTGTTTTTCAGCCCGAAATAAACGCGTTTTTTCAGACAACTGAATCCCCATGTAGCAGCAAGGCTCAGAAGAGCCCACACACTCAGATCTTAACCCCAGTGTGCAGAAAGGTTCAAAACGTGTTTTTCAGCAGAAATAAACATGTTTCTGCAAGTTTGGTCAACCACATGTAAGGTATGGGGTAGTAACAGTACACTTTTCAAAACGTGTTTTTCAGCCCGAAATAAACGCGTTTTTTCAGACAACTGAATCCCCATGTAGCAGCAAGGCTCAGAAGAGCCCACACACTCAGATCTTAACCCCAGTGTGCAGAAAGGTTCAAAACGTGTTTTTCAGCAGAAATAAACATGTTTCTGCAAGTTTGGTCAACCCCATGTAAGTTATGGGGCAGTAACAGTACACTTTTCAAAATGTGTTTTTCAGCCCGAAATAAACGCGTTTTTTCAGACAACTGAATCCCCATGTAGCAGCAAGGCTCAGAAGAGCCCACACACTCAGATCTTAACCCCAGTGTGCAAAAAGGTTCAAAACGTGTTTTTCAGCAGAAATAAACATGTTTCTGCAAGTTTGGTCAACCCCATGTAAGTTATGGGGCTGTAACAGTACACTTTTCAAAACGTGTTTTTCAGCCCGAAATAAACGCGTTTTTTCAGACAACTGAATCCCCATGTAGCAGCAAGGCTCAGAAGAGCCCACACACTCAGATCTTAACCCCAGTGTGCAGAAAGGGTCAAAACGTGTTTTTCAGCAGAAATAAACATGTTTCTGCAAGTTTGGTCAACCCCATGTAAGTTATGGGGCAGTAACAGTACACTTTTCAAAACGTGTTTTTCAGCCCGAAATAAACGCGTTTTTTCAGACAACTGAATCCCCATGTAGCAGCAAGGCTCAGAAGAGCCCACACACTCAGATCTTAACCCCAGTGTGCAGAAAGGGTCAAAACGTGTTTTTCAGCAGAAATAAACATGTTTCTGCAAGTTTGGTCAACCCCATGTAAGTTATGGGGCATTAACAGTACACTTTTCAAAACGTGTTTTTCAGCCCGAAATAAACGTGTTTTTTCAGACAACTGAATCCCCATGTAGCAGCAAGGCTCAGAAGAGCCCACACACTCAGATCTTATCCCCAGTGTGCAAAAAGGTTCACAACGTGTTTTTCAGCAGAAATAAACATGTTTCTGCAAGTTTGGTCAACCCCATGTAAGTTATGGGGCAGTAACAGTACACTTTTCAAAACGTGTTTTTCAGCCCGAAATAAACGCGTTTTTTCAGACAACTGAATCCCCATGTAGCAGCAAGGCTCAGAAGAGCCCACACACTCAGATCTTAACCCCAGTGTGCAGAAAGGGTCAAAACGTGTTTTTCAGCAGAAATAAACATGTTTCTGCAAGTTTGGTCAACCCCATGTAAGTTATGGGGCAGTAACAGTACACTTTTCAAAACGTGTTTTTCAGCCCGAAATAAACGCGTTTTTTCAGACAACTGAATCCCCATGTAGCAGCAAGGCTCAGAAGAGCCCACACACTCAGATCTTAACCCCAGTGTGCAGTAAGGTTCAAAACGTGTTTTTCAGCAGAAATAAACATGTTTCTGCAAGTTTGGTCAACCCCATGTAAGGTATGGGGCAGTAACAGTACACTTTTCAAAACGTGTTTTTCAGCCCGAAATAAACGCGTTTTTTCAGACAACTGAATCCCCATGTAGCAGCAAGGCTCAGAAGAGCCCACACACTCAGATCTTAACCCCAGTGTGCAGAAAGGTTCAAAACGTGTTTTTCAGCAGAAATAAACATGTTTCTGCAAGTTTGGTCAACCCCATGTAAGGTATGGGGCAGTAACAGTACACTTTTCAAAACGTGTTTTTCAGCACGAAATAAACGCGTTTTTTCAGACAACTGAATCCCCATGTAGCAGCAAGGCTCAGAAGAGCCCACACACTCAGATCTTAACCCCAGTGTGCAGAAAGGTTCAAAACGTGTTTTTCAGCAGAAATAAACATGTTTCTGCAAGTTTGGTCAACCCCATGTAAGTTATGGGGCAGTAACAGTACACTTTTCAAAATGTGTTTTTCAGCCCGAAATAAACGCGTTTTTTCAGACAACTGAATCCCCATGTAGCAGCAAGGCTCAGAAGAGCCCACACACTCAGATCTTAACCCCAGTGTGCAGAAAGGTTCAAAACGTGTTTTTCAGCAGAAATAAACATGTTTCTGCAAGTTTGGTCAACCCCATGTAAGTTATGGGGCAGTAACAGTACACTTTTCAAAACGTGTTTTTCAGCCCGAAATAAACGCGTTTTTTCAGACAACTGAATCCCCATGTAGCAGCAAGGCTCAGAAGAGCCCACACACTCAGATCTTAACCCCAGTGTGCAGTAAGGTTCAAAACGTGTTTTTCAGCAGAAATAAACATGTTTCTGCAAGTTTGGTCAACCCCATGTAAGTTATGGGGCAGTAACAGTACACTTTTCAAAACGTGTTTTTCAGCCCGAAATAAACGCGTTTTTTCAGACAACTGAATCCCCATGTAGCAGCAAGGCTCAGAAGAGCCCACACACTCAGCTCTTATCCCCAGTGTGCAGAAAGGGTCAAAACGTGTTTTTCAGCAGAAATAAACATGTTTCTGCAAGTTTGGTCAACCCCATGTAAGTTATGGGGCAGTAACAGTACACTTTTCAAAACGTGTTTTTCAGCCCGAAATAAACGTGTTTTTTCAGACAACTGAATCCCCATGTAGCAGCAAGGCTCAGAAGAGCCCACACACTCAGATCTTAACCCCAGTGTGCAAAAAGGTTCAAAACGTGTTTTTCAGCAGAAATAAACATGTTTCTGCAAGTTTGGTCAACCCCATGTAAGTTATGGGGCAGTAACAGTACACTTTTCAAAACGTGTTTTTCAGCCCGAAATAAACGCGTTTTTTCAGACAACTGAATCCCCATGTAGCAGCAAGGCTCAGAAGAGCCCACACACTCAGATCTTAACCCCAGTGTGCAGAAAGGGTCAAAACGTGTTTTTCAGCAGAAATAAACGTTTCTGCAAGTTTGGTCAACCCCATGTAAGTTATGGGGCAGTAACAGTACACTTTTCAAAACGTGTTTTTCAGCCCGAAATAAACGCGTTTTTTCAGACAACTGAATCCCCATGTAGCAGCAAGGCTCAGAAGAGCCCACACACTCAGATCTTAACCCCAGTGTGCAGAAAGGTTCAAAACGTGTTTTTCAGCAGAAATAAACATGTTTCTGCAAGTTTGGTCAACCCCATGTAAGTTATGGGGCAGTAACAGTACACTTTTCAAAACGTGTTTTTCAGCCCGAAATAAACGCGTTTTTTCAGACAACTGAATCCCCATGTAGCAGCAAGGCTCAGAAGAGCCCACACACTCAGATCTTAACCCCAGTGTGCAGTAAGGTTCAAAACGTGTTTTTCAGCAGAAATAAACATGTTTCTGCAAGTTTGGTCAACCCCATGTAAGTTATGGGGCAGTAACAGTACACTTTTCAAAACGTGTTTTTCAGCCCGAAATAAACGCGTTTTTTCAGACAACTGAATCCCCATGTAGCAGCAAGGCTCAGAAGAGCCCACACACTCAGCTCTTATCCCCAGTGTGCAGAAAGGGTCAAAACGTGTTTTTCAGCAGAAATAAACATGTTTTTGCAAGTTTGGTCAACCCCATGTAAGTTATGGGGCAGAAACAGTACACTTTTCAAAACGTGTTTTTCAGCCCGAAATAAACGCGTTTTTTCAGACATCTGAATCCCCATGTAGCAGCAAGGCTCAGAAGAGCCCACACACTCAGCTCTTATCCCCAGTGTGCAGAAAGGGTCAAAACGTGTTTTTCAGCAGAAATAAACATGTTTCTGCAAGTTTGGTCAACCCCATGTAAGTTATGGGGCAGTAACAGTACACTTTTCAAAACGTGTTTTTCAGCCCGAAATAAACGCGTTTTTTCAGACAACTGAATCCCCATGTAGCAGCAAGGCTCAGAAGAGCCCACACACTCAGATCTTAACCCCAGTGTGCAGAAAGGTTCAAAACGTGTTTTTCAGCAGAAATAAACATGTTTCTGCAAGTTTGGTCAACCCCATGTAAGTTATGGGGCAGTAACAGTACACTTTTCAAAATGTGTTTTTCAGCCCGAAATAAACGCGTTTTTTCAGACAACTGAATCCCCATGTAGCAGCAAGGCTCAGAAGAGCCCACACACTCAGATCTTGACCCCAGTGTGCAAAAAGGTTCAAAACGTGTTTTTCAGCAGAAATAAACATGTTTCTGCAAGTTTGGTCAACCCCATGTAAGTTATGGGGCTGTAACAGTACACTTTTCAAAACGTGTTTTTCAGCCCGAAATAAACGCGTTTTTTCAGACAACTGAATCCCCATGTAGCAGCAAGGCTCAGAAGAGCCCACACACTCAGATCTTAACCCCAGTGTGCAGAAAGGTTCAAAACGTGTTTTTCAGCAGAAATAAACATGTTTCTGCAAGTTTGGTCAACCCCATGTAAGTTATGGGGCAGTAACAGTACACTTTTCAAAACGTGTTTTTCAGCCCGAAATAAACGCGTTTTTTCAGTCAACTGAATCCCCATGAAGCAGCAAGGCTCAGAAGAGCCCACACACTCAGCTCTTATCCCCAGTGTGCAGAAAGGGTCAAAACGTGTTTTTCAGCAGAAATAAACATGTTTCTGCAAGTTTGGTCAACCCCATGTAAGTTATGGGGCAGTAACAGTACACTTTTCAAAACGTGTTTTTCAGCCCGAAATAAACGCGTTTTTTCAGACAACTGAATCCCCATGTAGCAGCAAGGCTCAGAAGAGCCCACACACTCAGATCTTAACCCCAGTGTGCAGAAAGGTTCAAAACGTGTTTTTTCAGCAGAAATAAACATGTTTCTGCAAGTTTGGTCAACCCCATGGAAGGTATGGGGCAGTAACAGTACACTTTTCAAAACGTGTTTTTCAGCCCGAAATAAACGCGTTTTTTCAGACAACTAAATCCCCATGTAGCAGCAAGGCTCAGAAGAGCCCACACACTCAGATCTTAGCCCCAGTGTGCAGAAAGGTTCAAAATGTGTTTTTCAGCAGAAATAAACATGTTTCTGCAAGTTTGGTCAACCCCATGTAAGTTATGGGGCATTAACAGTACACTTTTCAAAACGTGTTTTTCAGCCCGAAATAAACGTGTTTTTTCAGACAACTGAATCCCCATGTAGCAGCAAGGCTCAGAAGAGCCCACACACTCAGATCTTATCCCCAGTGTGCAAAAAGGTTCACAACGTGTTTTTCAGCAGAAATAAACATGTTTCTGCAAGTTTGGTCAACCCCATGTAAGTTATGGGGCAGTAACAGTACACTTTTCAAAACGTGTTTTTCAGCCCGAAATAAACGCGTTTTTTCAGACAACTGAATCCCCATGTAGCAGCAAGGCTCAGAAGAGCCCACACACTCAGATCTTAACCCCAGTGTGCAGAAAGGGTCAAAACGTGTTTTTCAGCAGAAATAAACATGTTTCTGCAAGTTTGGTCAACCCCATGTAAGTTATGGGGCAGTAACAGTACACTTTTCAAAACGTGTTTTTCAGCCCGAAATAAACGCGTTTTTTCAGACAACTGAATCCCCATGTAGCAGCAAGGCTCAGAAGAGCCCACACACTCAGATCTTAACCCCAGTGTGCAGTAAGGTTCAAAACGTGTTTTTTCAGCAGAAATAAACATGTTTCTGCAAGTTTGGTCAACCCCATGGAAGGTATGGGGCAGTAACAGTACACTTTTCAAAACGTGTTTTTCAGCCCGAAATAAACGCGTTTTTTCAGACAACTAAATCCCCATGTAGCAGCAAGGCTCAGAAGAGCCCACACACTCAGATCTTAGCCCCAGTGTGCAGAAAGGTTCAAAATGTGTTTTTCAGCAGAAATAAACATGTTTCTGCAAGTTTGGTCAACCCCATGTAAGTTATGGGGCATTAACAGTACACTTTTCAAAACGTGTTTTTCAGCCCGAAATAAACGTGTTTTTTCAGACAACTGAATCCCCATGTAGCAGCAAGGCTCAGAAGAGCCCACACACTCAGATCTTATCCCCAGTGTGCAAAAAGGTTCACAACGTGTTTTTCAGCAGAAATAAACATGTTTCTGCAAGTTTGGTCAACCCCATGTAAGTTATGGGGCAGTAACAGTACACTTTTCAAAACGTGTTTTTCAGCCCGAAATAAACGCGTTTTTTCAGACAACTGAATCCCCATGTAGCAGCAAGGCTCAGAAGAGCCCACACACTCAGATCTTAACCCCAGTGTGCAGTAAGGTTCAAAACGTGTTTTTCAGCAGAAATAAACATGTTTCTGCAAGTTTGGTCAACCCCATGTAAGGTATGGGGCAGTAACAGTACACTTTTCAAAACGTGTTTTTCAGCCCGAAATAAACGCGTTTTTTCAGACAACTGAATCCCCATGTAGCAGCAAGGCTCAGAAGAGCCCACACACTCAGATCTTAACCCCAGTGTGCAGAAAGGTTCAAAACGTGTTTTTCAGCAGAAATAAACATGTTTCTGCAAGTTTGGTCAACCCCATGTAAGGTATGGGGCAGTAACAGTACACTTTTCAAAACGTGTTTTTCAGCACGAAATAAACGCGTTTTTTCAGACAACTGAATCCCCATGTAGCAGCAAGGCTCAGAAGAGCCCACACACTCAGATCTTAACCCCAGTGTGCAGAAAGGTTCAAAACGTGTTTTTCAGCAGAAATAAACATGTTTCTGCAAGTTTGGTCAACCCCATGTAAGTTATGGGGCAGTAACAGTACACTTTTCAAAATGTGTTTTTCAGCCCGAAATAAACGCGTTTTTTCAGACAACTGAATCCCCATGTAGCAGCAAGGCTCAGAAGAGCCCACACACTCAGATCTTAACCCCAGTGTGCAGAAAGGTTCAAAACGTGTTTTTCAGCAGAAATAAACATGTTTCTGCAAGTTTGGTCAACCCCATGTAAGTTATGGGGCAGTAACAGTACACTTTTCAAAACGTGTTTTTCAGCCCGAAATAAACGCGTTTTTTCAGACAACTGAATCCCCATGTAGCAGCAAGGCTCAGAAGAGCCCACACACTCAGATCTTAACCCCAGTGTGCAGTAAGGTTCAAAACGTGTTTTTCAGCAGAAATAAACATGTTTCTGCAAGTTTGGTCAACCCCATGTAAGTTATGGGGCAGTAACAGTACACTTTTCAAAACGTGTTTTTCAGCCCGAAATAAACGCGTTTTTTCAGACAACTGAATCCCCATGTAGCAGCAAGGCTCAGAAGAGCCCACACACTCAGCTCTTATCCCCAGTGTGCAGAAAGGGTCAAAACGTGTTTTTCAGCAGAAATAAACATGTTTCTGCAAGTTTGGTCAACCCCATGTAAGTTATGGGGCAGTAACAGTACACTTTTCAAAACGTGTTTTTCAGCCCGAAATAAACGTGTTTTTTCAGACAACTGAATCCCCATGTAGCAGCAAGGCTCAGAAGAGCCCACACACTCAGATCTTAACCCCAGTGTGCAAAAAGGTTCAAAACGTGTTTTTCAGCAGAAATAAACATGTTTCTGCAAGTTTGGTCAACCCCATGTAAGTTATGGGGCAGTAACAGTACACTTTTCAAAACGTGTTTTTCAGCCCGAAATAAACGCGTTTTTTCAGACAACTGAATCCCCATGTAGCAGCAAGGCTCAGAAGAGCCCACACACTCAGATCTTAACCCCAGTGTGCAGAAAGGGTCAAAACGTGTTTTTCAGCAGAAATAAACGTTTCTGCAAGTTTGGTCAACCCCATGTAAGTTATGGGGCAGTAACAGTACACTTTTCAAAACGTGTTTTTCAGCCCGAAATAAACGCGTTTTTTCAGACAACTGAATCCCCATGTAGCAGCAAGGCTCAGAAGAGCCCACACACTCAGATCTTAACCCCAGTGTGCAGAAAGGTTCAAAACGTGTTTTTCAGCAGAAATAAACATGTTTCTGCAAGTTTGGTCAACCCCATGTAAGTTATGGGGCAGTAACAGTACACTTTTCAAAACGTGTTTTTCAGCCCGAAATAAACGCGTTTTTTCAGACAACTGAATCCCCATGTAGCAGCAAGGCTCAGAAGAGCCCACACACTCAGCTCTTATCCCCAGTGTGCAGAAAGGGTCAAAACGTGTTTTTCAGCAGAAATAAACATGTTTCTGCAAGTTTGGTCAACCCCATGTAAGTTATGGGGCAGTAACAGTACACTTTTCAAAACGTGTTTTTCAGCCCGAAATAAACGCGTTTTTTCAGACAACTGAATCCCCATGTAGCAGCAAGGCTCAGAAGAGCCCACACACTCAGATCTTAACCCCAGTGTGCAGAAAGGTTCAAAACGTGTTTTTCAGCAGAAATAAACATGTTTCTGCAAGTTTGGTCAACCCCATGTAAGTTATGGGGCAGTAACAGTACACTTTTCAAAATGTGTTTTTCAGCCCGAAATAAACGCGTTTTTTCAGACAACTGAATCCCCATGTAGCAGCAAGGCTCAGAAGAGCCCACACACTCAGATCTTAACCCCAGTGTGCAAAAAGGTTCAAAACGTGTTTTTCAGCAGAAATAAACATGTTTCTGCAAGTTTGGTCAACCCCATGTAAGTTATGGGGCTGTAACAGTACACTTTTCAAAACGTGTTTTTCAGCCCGAAATAAACGCGTTTTTTCAGACAACTGAATCCCCATGTAGCAGCAAGGCTCAGAAGAGCCCACACACTCAGATCTTAACCCCAGTGTGCAGAAAGGTTCAAAACGTGTTTTTCAGCAGAAATAAACATGTTTCTGCAAGTTTGGTCAACCCCATGTAAGTTATGGGGCAGTAACAGTACACTTTTCAAAACGTGTTTTTCAGCCCGAAATAAACGCGTTTTTTCAGTCAACTGAATCCCCATGAAGCAGCAAGGCTCAGAAGAGCCCACACACTCAGCTCTTATCCCCAGTGTGCAGAAAGGGTCAAAACGTGTTTTTCAGCAGAAATAAACATGTTTCTGCAAGTTTGGTCAACCCCATGTAAGTTATGGGGCAGTAACAGTACACTTTTCAAAACGTGTTTTTCAGCCCGAAATAAACGCGTTTTTTCAGACAACTGAATCCCCATGTAGCAGCAAGGCTCAGAAGAGCCCACACACTCAGATCTTAACCCCAGTGTGCAGAAAGGTTCAAAACGTGTTTTTTCAGCAGAAATAAACATGTTTCTGCAAGTTTGGTCAACCCCATGGAAGGTATGGGGCAGTAACAGTACACTTTTCAAAACGTGTTTTTCAGCCCGAAATAAACGCGTTTCTTCAGACAACTAAATCCCCATGTAGCAGCAAGGCTCAGAAGAGCCCACACACTCAGATCTTAGCCCCAGTGTGCAGAAAGGTTCAAAATGTGTTTTTCAGCAGAAATAAACATGTTTCTGCAAGTTTGGTCAACCCCATGTAAGTTATGGGGCATTAACAGTACACTTTTCAAAACGTGTTTTTCAGCCCGAAATAAACGTGTTTTTTCAGACAACTGAATCCCCATGTAGCAGCAAGGCTCAGAAGAGCCCACACACTCAGATCTTATCCCCAGTGTGCAAAAAGGTTCACAACGTGTTTTTCAGCAGAAATAAACATGTTTCTGCAAGTTTGGTCAACCCCATGTAAGGTATGGGGCAGTAACAGTACACTTTTCAAAACGTGTTTTTCAGCCCGAAATAAACGCGTTTTTTCAGACAACTGAATCCCCATGTAGCAGCAAGGCTCAGAAGAGCCCACACACTCAGATCTTAACCCCAGTGTGCAGAAAGGTTCAAAACGTGTTTTTCAGCAGAAATAAACATGTTTCTGCAAGTTTGGTCAACCCCATGTAAGGTATGGGGCAGTAACAGTACACTTTTCAAAACGTGTTTTTCAGCACGAAATAAACGCGTTTTTTCAGACAACTGAATCCCCATGTAGCAGCAAGGCTCAGAAGAGCCCACACACTCAGATCTTAACCCCAGTGTGCAGAAAGGTTCAAAACGTGTTTTTCAGCAGAAATAAACATGTTTCTGCAAGTTTGGTCAACCCCATGTAAGTTATGGGGCAGTAACAGTACACTTTTCAAAATGTGTTTTTCAGCCCGAAATAAACGCGTTTTTTCAGACAACTGAATCCCCATGTAGCAGCAAGGCTCAGAAGAGCCCACACACTCAGATCTTAACCCCAGTGTGCAGAAAGGTTCAAAACGTGTTTTTCAGCAGAAATAAACATGTTTCTGCAAGTTTGGTCAACCCCATGTAAGTTATGGGGCAGTAACAGTACACTTTTCAAAACGTGTTTTTCAGCCCGAAATAAACGCGTTTTTTCAGACAACTGAATCCCCATGTAGCAGCAAGGCTCAGAAGAGCCCACACACTCAGATCTTAACCCCAGTGTGCAGTAAGGTTCAAAACGTGTTTTTCAGCAGAAATAAACATGTTTCTGCAAGTTTGGTCAACCCCATGTAAGTTATGGGGCAGTAACAGTACACTTTTCAAAACGTGTTTTTCAGCCCGAAATAAACGCGTTTTTTCAGACAACTGAATCCCCATGTAGCAGCAAGGCTCAGAAGAGCCCACACACTCAGCTCTTATCCCCAGTGTGCAGAAAGGGTCAAAACGTGTTTTTCAGCAGAAATAAACATGTTTCTGCAAGTTTGGTCAACCCCATGTAAGTTATGGGGCAGTAACAGTACACTTTTCAAAACGTGTTTTTAACCCCTAAATAAACGTGTTTTTTCAGACAACTGAATCCCCATGTAGCAGCAAGGCTCAGAAGAGCCCACACACTCAGATCTTAACCCCAGTGTGCAAAAAGGTTCAAAACGTGTTTTTCAGCAGAAATAAACATGTTTCTGCAAGTTTGGTCAACCCCATGTAAGTTATGGGGCAGTAACAGTACACTTTTCAAAACGTGTTTTTCAGCCCGAAATAAACGCGTTTTTTCAGACAACTGAATCCCCATGTAGCAGCAAGGCTCAGAAGAGCCCACACACTCAGATCTTCACCCCAGTGTGCAGAAAGGGTCAAAACGTGTTTTTCAGCAGAAATAAACATGTTTCTGCAAGTTTGGTCAACCCCATGTAAGTTATGGGGCAGTAACAGTACACTTTTCAAAACGTGTTTTTCAGCCCGAAATAAACGCGTTTTTTCAGACAACTGAATCCCCATGTAGCAGCAAGGCTCAGAAGAGCCCACACACTCAGATCTTAACCCCAGTGTGCAGAAAGGTTCAAAACGTGTTTTTCAGCAGAAATAAACATGTTTCTGCAAGTTTGGTCAACCCCATGTAAGTTATGGGGCAGTAACAGTACACTTTTCAAAACGTGTTTTTCAGCCCGAAATAAACGCGTTTTTTCAGACAACTGAATCCCCATGTAGCAGCAAGGCTCAGAAGAGCCCACACACTCAGATCTTAACCCCAGTGTGCAGTAAGGTTCAAAACGTGTTTTTCAGCAGAAATAAACATGTTTCTGCAAGTTTGGTCAACCCCATGTAAGTTATGGGGCAGTAACAGTACACTTTTCAAAACGTGTTTTTCAGCCCGAAATAAACGCGTTTTTTCAGACAACTGAATCCCCATGTAGCAGCAAGGCTCAGAAGAGCCCACACACTCAGCTCTTATCCCCAGTGTGCAGAAAGGGTCAAAACGTGTTTTTCAGCAGAAATAAACATGTTTCTGTAGGTTTGGTCAACCCCATGTAAGTTATGGGGCAGTAACAGTACACTTTTCAAAACGTGTTTTTCAGCCCGAAATAAACGCGTTTTTTCAGACAACTGAATCCCCATGTAGCAGCAAGGCTCAGAAGAGCCCACACACTCAGCTCTTATCCCCAGTGTGCAGAAAGGGTCAAAACGTGTTTTTCAGCAGAAATAAACATGTTTTTGCAAGTTTGGTCAACCCCATGTAAGTTATGGGGCAGTAACAGTACACTTTTCAAAACGTGTTTTTCAGCCCGAAATAAACGCGTTTTTTCAGACATCTGAATCCCCATGTAGCAGCAAGGCTCAGAAGAGCCCACACACTCAGCTCTTATCCCCAGTGTGCAGAAAGGGTCAAAACGTGTTTTTCAGCAGAAATAAACATGTTTCTGCAAGTTTGGTCAACCCCATGTAAGTTATGGGGCAGTAACAGTACACTTTTCAAAACGTGTTTTTCAGCCCGAAATAAAAGCGTTTTTTCAGACAACTGAATCCCCATGTAGCAGCAAGGCTCAGAAGAGCCCACACACTCAGATCTTAACCCCAGTGTGCAGAAAGGTTCAAAACGTGTTTTTCAGCAGAAATAAACATGTTTCTGCAAGTTTGGTCAACCCCAAGTAAGTTATGGGGCAGTAACAGTACACTTTTCAAAATGTGTTTTTCAGCCCGAAATAAACGCGTTTTTTCAGACAACTGAATCCCCATGTAGCAGCAAGGCTCAGAAGAGCCCACACACTCAGATCTTAACCCCAGTGTGCAAAAAGGTTCAAAACGTGTTTTTCAGCAGAAATAAACATGTTTCTGCAAGTTTGGTCAACCCCATGTAAGTTATGGGGCTGTAACAGTACACTTTTCAAAACGTGTTTTTCAGCCCGAAATAAACGCGTTTTTTCAGACAACTGAATCCCCATGTAGCAGCAAGGCTCAGAAGAGCCCACACACTCAGCTCTTATCCCCAGTGTGCAGAAAGGGTCAAAACGTGTTTTTCAGCAGAAATAAACATGTTTCTGCAAGTTTGGTCAACCCCATGTAAGTTATGGGGCAGTAACAGTACACTTTTCAAAACGTGTTTTTCAGCCCGAAATAAACGTGTTTTTTCAGACAACTGAATCCCCATGTAGCAGCAAGGCTCAGAAGAGCCCACACACTCAGATCTTAACCCCAGTGTGCAAAAAGGTTCAAAACGTGTTTTTCAGCAGAAATAAACATGTTTCTGCAAGTTTGGTCAACCCCATGTTAGTTATGGGGCAGTAACAGTACACTTTTCAAAACGTGTTTTTCAGCCCGAAATAAACGCGTTTTTTCAGACAACTGAATCCCCATGTAGCAGCAAGGCTCAGAAGAGCCCACACACTCAGATCTTAACCCCAGTGTGCAGAAAGGGTCAAAACGTGTTTTTCAGCAGAAATAAACATGTTTCTGCAAGTTTGGTCAACCCCATGTAAGTTATGGGGCAGTAACAGTACACTTTTCAAAACGTGTTTTTCAGCACGAAATAAACGCGTTTTTTCAGACAACTGAATCCCCATGTAGCAGCAAGGCTCAGAAGAGCCCACACACTCAGATCTTAACCCCAGTGTGCAGAAAGGTTCAAAACGTGTTTTTCAGCAGAAATAAACATGTTTCTGCAAGTTTGGTCAACCCCATGTAAGTTATGGGGCAGTAACAGTACACTTTTCAAAATGTGTTTTTCAGCCCGAAATAAACGCGTTTTTTCAGACAACTGAATCCCCATGTAGCAGCAAGGCTCAGAAGAGCCCACACACTCAGATCTTAACCCCAGTGTGCAGAAAGGTTCAAAACGTGTTTTTCAGCAGAAATAAACATGTTTCTGCAAGTTTGGTCAACCCCATGTAAGTTATGGGGCAGTAACAGTACACTTTTCAAAACGTGTTTTTCAGCCCGAAATAAACGCGTTTTTTCAGACAACTGAATCCCCATGTAGCAGCAAGGCTCAGAAGAGCCCACACACTCAGATCTTAACCCCAGTGTGCAGTAAGGTTCAAAACGTGTTTTTCAGCAGAAATAAACATGTTTCTGCAAGTTTGGTCAACCCCATGTAAGTTATGGGGCAGTAACAGTACACTTTTCAAAACGTGTTTTTCAGCCCGAAATAAACGCGTTTTTTCAGACAACTGAATCCCCATGTAGCAGCAAGGCTCAGAAGAGCCCACACACTCAGCTCTTATCCCCAGTGTGCAGAAAGGGTCAAAACGTGTTTTTCAGCAGAAATAAACATGTTTCTGCAAGTTTGGTCAACCCCATGTAAGTTATGGGGCAGTAACAGTACACTTTTCAAAACGTGTTTTTAACCCCTAAATAAACGTGTTTTTTCAGACAACTGAATCCCCATGTAGCAGCAAGGCTCAGAAGAGCCCACACACTCAGATCTTAACCCCAGTGTGCAAAAAGGTTCAAAACGTGTTTTTCAGCAGAAATAAACATGTTTCTGCAAGTTTGGTCAACCCCATGTAAGTTATGGGGCAGTAACAGTACACTTTTCAAAACGTGTTTTTCAGCCCGAAATAAACGCGTTTTTTCAGACAACTGAATCCCCATGTAGCAGCAAGGCTCAGAAGAGCCCACACACTCAGATCTTAACCCCAGTGTGCAGAAAGGGTCAAAACGTGTTTTTCAGCAGAAATAAACATGTTTCTGCAAGTTTGGTCAACCCCATGTAAGTTATGGGGCAGTAACAGTACACTTTTCAAAACGTGTTTTTCAGCCCGAAATAAACGCGTTTTTTCAGACAACTGAATCCCCATGTAGCAGCAAGGCTCAGAAGAGCCCACACACTCAGATCTTAACCCCAGTGTGCAGAAAGGTTCAAAACGTGTTTTTCAGCAGAAATAAACATGTTTCTGCAAGTTTGGTCAACCCCATGTAAGTTATGGGGCAGTAACAGTACACTTTTCAAAACGTGTTTTTCAGCCCGAAATAAACGCGTTTTTTCAGACAACTGAATCCCCATGTAGCAGCAAGGCTCAGAAGAGCCCACACACTCAGCTCTTATCCCCAGTGTGCAGAAAGGGTCAAAACGTGTTTTTCAGCAGAAATAAACATGTTTCTGTAGGTTTGGTCAACCCCATGTAAGTTATGGGGCAGTAACAGTACACTTTTCAAAACGTGTTTTTCAGCCCGAAATAAACGCGTTTTTTCAGACAACTGAATCCCCATGTAGCAGCAAGGCTCAGAAGAGCCCACACACTCAGCTCTTATCCCCAGTGTGCAGAAAGGGTCAAAACGTGTTTTTCAGCAGAAATAAACATGTTTTTGCAAGTTTGGTCAACCCCATGTAAGTTATGGGGCAGTAACAGTACACTTTTCAAAACGTGTTTTTCAGCCCGAAATAAACGCGTTTTTTCAGACATCTGAATCCCCATGTAGCAGCAAGGCTCAGAAGAGCCCACACACTCAGCTCTTATCCCCAGTGTGCAGAAAGGGTCAAAACGTGTTTTTCAGCAGAAATAAACATGTTTCTGCAAGTTTGGTCAACCCCATGTAAGTTATGGGGCAGTAACAGTACACTTTTCAAAACGTGTTTTTCAGCCCGAAATAAACGCGTTTTTTCAGACAACTGAATCCCCATGTAGCAGCAAGGCTCAGAAGAGCCCACACACTCAGATCTTAACCCCAGTGTGCAGAAAGGTTCAAAACGTGTTTTTCAGCAGAAATAAACATGTTTCTGCAAGTTTGGTCAACCCCATGTAAGTTATGGGGCAGTAACAGTACACTTTTCAAAACGTGTTTTTCAGCCCGAAATAAACGCGTTTTTTCAGACAACTGAATCCCCATGTAGCAGCAAGGCTCAGAAGAGCCCACACACTCAGATCTTAACCCCAGTGTGCAAAAAGGTTCAAAACGTGTTTTTCAGCAGAAATAAACATGTTTCTGCAAGTTTGGTCAACCCCATGTAAGTTATGGGGCAGTAACAGTACACTTTTCAAAACGTGTTTTTCAGCCCGAAATAAACGCGTTTTTTCAGACAACTGAATCCCCATGTAGCAGCAAGGCTCAGAAGAGCCCACACACTCAGATCTTAACCCCAGTGTGCAGAAAGGGTCAAAACGTGTTTTTCAGCAGAAATAAACATGTTTCTGCAAGTTTGGTCAACCCCATGTAAGTTATGGGGCAGTAACAGTACACTTTTCAAAACGTGTTTTTCAGCACGAAATAAACGCGTTTTTTCAGACAACTGAATCCCCATGTAGCAGCAAGGCTCAGAAGAGCCCACACACTCAGATCTTAACCCCAGTGTGCAGTAAGGTTCAAAACGTGTTTTTCAGCAGAAATAAACATGTTTCTGCAAGTTTGGTCAACCCCATGTAAGTTATGGGGCAGTAACAGTACACTTTTCAAAACGTGTTTTTCAGCCCGAAATAAACGCGTTTTTTCAGACAACTGAATCCCCATGTAGCAGCAAGGCTCAGAAGAGCCCACACACTCAGCTCTTATCCCCAGTGTGCAGAAAGGGTCAAAACGTGTTTTTCAGCAGAAATAAACATGTTTCTGTAGGTTTGGTCAACCCCATGTAAGTTATGGGGCAGTAACAGTACACTTTTCAAAACGTGTTTTTCAGCCCGAAATAAACGCGTTTTTTCAGACAACTGAATCCCCATGTAGCAGCAAGGCTCAGAAGAGCCCACACACTCAGCTCTTATCCCCAGTGTGCAGAAAGGGTCAAAACGTGTTTTTCAGCAGAAATAAACATGTTTTTGCAAGTTTGGTCAACCCCATGTAAGTTATGGGGCAGTAACAGTACACTTTTCAAAACGTGTTTTTCAGCCCGAAATAAACGCGTTTTTTCAGACATCTGAATCCCCATGTAGCAGCAAGGCTCAGAAGAGCCCACACACTCAGCTCTTATCCCCAGTGTGCAGAAAGGGTCAAAACGTGTTTTTCAGCAGAAATAAACATGTTTCTGCAAGTTTGGTCAACCCCATGTAAGTTATGGGGCAGTAACAGTACACTTTTCAAAACGTGTTTTTCAGCCCGAAATAAACGCGTTTTTTCAGACAACTGAATCCCCATGTAGCAGCAAGGCTCAGAAGAGCCCACACACTCAGATCTTAACCCCAGTGTGCAGAAAGGTTCAAAACGTGTTTTTCAGCAGAAATAAACATGTTTCTGCAAGTTTGGTCAACCCCATGTAAGTTATGGGGCAGTAACAGTACACTTTTCAAAACGTGTTTTTCAGCCCGAAATAAACGCGTTTTTTCAGACAACTGAATCCCCATGTAGCAGCAAGGCTCAGAAGAGCCCACACACTCAGATCTTAACCCCAGTGTGCAAAAAGGTTCAAAACGTGTTTTTCAGCAGAAATAAACATGTTTCTGCAAGTTTGGTCAACCCCATGTAAGTTATGGGGCAGTAACAGTACACTTTTCAAAACGTGTTTTTCAGCCCGAAATAAACGCGTTTTTTCAGACAACTGAATCCCCATGTAGCAGCAAGGCTCAGAAGAGCCCACACACTCAGATCTTAACCCCAGTGTGCAGAAAGGGTCAAAACGTGTTTTTCAGCAGAAATAAACATGTTTCTGCAAGTTTGGTCAACCCCATGTAAGTTATGGGGCAGTAACAGTACACTTTTCAAAACGTGTTTTTCAGCACGAAATAAACGCGTTTTTTCAGACAACTGAATCCCCATGTAGCAGCAAGGCTCAGAAGAGCCCACACACTCAGATCTTAACCCCAGTGTGCAGAAAGGTTCAAAACGTGTTTTTCAGCAGAAATAAACATGTTTCTGCAAGTTTGGTCAACCCCATGTAAGTTATGGGGCAGTAACAGTACACTTTTCAAAATGTGTTTTTCAGCCCGAAATAAACGCGTTTTTTCAGACAACTGAATCCCCATGTAGCAGCAAGGCTCAGAAGAGCCCACACACTCAGATCTTAACCCCAGTGTGCAGAAAGGTTCAAAACGTGTTTTTCAGCAGAAATAAACATGTTTCTGCAAGTTTGGTCAACCCCATGTAAGTTATGGGGCAGTAACAGTACACTTTTCAAAACGTGTTTTTCAGCCCGAAATAAACGCGTTTTTTCAGACAACTGAATCCCCATGTAGCAGCAAGGCTCAGAAGAGCCCACACACTCAGCTCTTATCCCCAGTGTGCAGAAAGGGTCAAAACGTGTTTTTCAGCAGAAATAAACATGTTTCTGTAGGTTTGGTCAACCCCATGTAAGTTATGGGGCAGTAACAGTACACTTTTCAAAACGTGTTTTTCAGCCCGAAATAAACGCGTTTTTTCAGACAACTGAATCCCCATGTAGCAGCAAGGCTCAGAAGAGCCCACACACTCAGCTCTTATCCCCAGTGTGCAGAAAGGGTCAAAACGTGTTTTTCAGCAGAAATAAACATGTTTTTGCAAGTTTGGTCAACCCCATGTAAGTTATGGGGCAGTAACAGTACACTTTTCAAAACGTGTTTTTCAGCCCGAAATAAACGCGTTTTTTCAGACATCTGAATCCCCATGTAGCAGCAAGGCTCAGAAGAGCCCACACACTCAGCTCTTATCCCCAGTGTGCAGAAAGGGTCAAAACGTGTTTTTCAGCAGAAATAAACATGTTTCTGCAAGTTTGGTCAACCCCATGTAAGTTATGGGGCAGTAACAGTACACTTTTCAAAACGTGTTTTTCAGCCCGAAATAAACGCGTTTTTTCAGACAACTGAATCCCCATGTAGCAGCAAGGCTCAGAAGAGCCCACACACTCAGATCTTAACCCCAGTGTGCAGAAAGGTTCAAAACGTGTTTTTCAGCAGAAATAAACATGTTTCTGCAAGTTTGGTCAACCCCATGTAAGTTATGGGGCAGTAACAGTACACTTTTCAAAACGTGTTTTTCAGCCCGAAATAAACGCGTTTTTTCAGACAACTGAATCCCCATGTAGCAGCAAGGCTCAGAAGAGCCCACACACTCAGATCTTAACCCCAGTGTGCAAAAAGGTTCAAAACGTGTTTTTCAGCAGAAATAAACATGTTTCTGCAAGTTTGGTCAACCCCATGTAAGTTATGGGGCAGTAACAGTACACTTTTCAAAACGTGTTTTTCAGCCCGAAATAAACGCGTTTTTTCAGACAACTGAATCCCCATGTAGCAGCAAGGCTCAGAAGAGCCCACACACTCAGATCTTAACCCCAGTGTGCAGAAAGGGTCAAAACGTGTTTTTCAGCAGAAATAAACATGTTTCTGCAAGTTTGGTCAACCCCATGTAAGTTATGGGGCAGTAACAGTACACTTTTCAAAACGTGTTTTTCAGCACGAAATAAACGCGTTTTTTCAGACAACTGAATCCCCATGTAGCAGCAAGGCTCAGAAGAGCCCACACACTCAGATCTTAACCCCAGTGTGCAGTAAGGTTCAAAACGTGTTTTTCAGCAGAAATAAACATGTTTCTGCAAGTTTGGTCAACCCCATGTAAGTTATGGGGCAGTAACAGTACACTTTTCAAAACGTGTTTTTCAGCCCGAAATAAACGCGTTTTTTCAGACAACTGAATCCCCATGTAGCAGCAAGGCTCAGAAGAGCCCACACACTCAGCTCTTATCCCCAGTGTGCAGAAAGGGTCAAAACGTGTTTTTCAGCAGAAATAAACATGTTTCTGTAGGTTTGGTCAACCCCATGTAAGTTATGGGGCAGTAACAGTACACTTTTCAAAACGTGTTTTTCAGCCCGAAATAAACGCGTTTTTTCAGACAACTGAATCCCCATGTAGCAGCAAGGCTCAGAAGAGCCCACACACTCAGCTCTTATCCCCAGTGTGCAGAAAGGGTCAAAACGTGTTTTTCAGCAGAAATAAACATGTTTTTGCAAGTTTGGTCAACCCCATGTAAGTTATGGGGCAGTAACAGTACACTTTTCAAAACGTGTTTTTCAGCCCGAAATAAACGCGTTTTTTCAGACATCTGAATCCCCATGTAGCAGCAAGGCTCAGAAGAGCCCACACACTCAGCTCTTATCCCCAGTGTGCAGAAAGGGTCAAAACGTGTTTTTCAGCAGAAATAAACATGTTTCTGCAAGTTTGGTCAACCCCATGTAAGTTATGGGGCAGTAACAGTACACTTTTCAAAACGTGTTTTTCAGCCCGAAATAAACGCGTTTTTTCAGACAACTGAATCCCCATGTAGCAGCAAGGCTCAGAAGAGCCCACACACTCAGATCTTAACCCCAGTGTGCAGAAAGGTTCAAAACGTGTTTTTCAGCAGAAATAAACATGTTTCTGCAAGTTTGGTCAACCCCATGTAAGTTATGGGGCAGTAACAGTACACTTTTCAAAACGTGTTTTTCAGCCCGAAATAAACGCGTTTTTTCAGACAACTGAATCCCCATGTAGCAGCAAGGCTCAGAAGAGCCCACACACTCAGATCTTAACCCCAGTGTGCAAAAAGGTTCAAAACGTGTTTTTCAGCAGAAATAAACATGTTTCTGCAAGTTTGGTCAACCCCATGTAAGTTATGGGGCAGTAACAGTACACTTTTCAAAACGTGTTTTTCAGCCCGAAATAAACGCGTTTTTTCAGACAACTGAATCCCCATGTAGCAGCAAGGCTCAGAAGAGCCCACACACTCAGATCTTAACCCCAGTGTGCAGAAAGGGTCAAAACGTGTTTTTCAGCAGAAATAAACATGTTTCTGCAAGTTTGGTCAACCCCATGTAAGTTATGGGGCAGTAACAGTACACTTTTCAAAACGTGTTTTTCAGCACGAAATAAACGCGTTTTTTCAGACAACTGAATCCCCATGTAGCAGCAAGGCTCAGAAGAGCCCACACACTCAGATCTTAACCCCAGTGTGCAGAAAGGTTCAAAACGTGTTTTTCAGCAGAAATAAACATGTTTCTGCAAGTTTGGTCAACCCCATGTAAGTTATGGGGCAGTAACAGTACACTTTTCAAAATGTGTTTTTCAGCCCGAAATAAACGCGTTTTTTCAGACAACTGAATCCCCATGTAGCAGCAAGGCTCAGAAGAGCCCACACACTCAGATCTTAACCCCAGTGTGCAGAAAGGTTCAAAACGTGTTTTTCAGCAGAAATAAACATGTTTCTGCAAGTTTGGTCAACCCCATGTAAGTTATGGGGCAGTAACAGTACACTTTTCAAAACGTGTTTTTCAGCCCGAAATAAACGCGTTTTTTCAGACAACTGAATCCCCATGTAGCAGCAAGGCTCAGAAGAGCCCACACACTCAGATCTTAACCCCAGTGTGCAGTAAGGTTCAAAACGTGTTTTTCAGCAGAAATAAACATGTTTCTGCAAGTTTGGTCAACCCCATGTAAGTTATGGGGCAGTAACAGTACACTTTTCAAAACGTGTTTTTCAGCCCGAAATAAACGCGTTTTTTCAGACAACTGAATCCCCATGTAGCAGCAAGGCTCAGAAGAGCCCACACACTCAGCTCTTATCCCCAGTGTGCAGAAAGGGTCAAAACGTGTTTTTCAGCAGAAATAAACATGTTTCTGCAAGTTTGGTCAACCCCATGTAAGTTATGGGGCAGTAACAGTACACTTTTCAAAACGTGTTTTTAACCCCTAAATAAACGTGTTTTTTCAGACAACTGAATCCCCATGTAGCAGCAAGGCTCAGAAGAGCCCACACACTCAGATCTTAACCCCAGTGTGCAAAAAGGTTCAAAACGTGTTTTTCAGCAGAAATAAACATGTTTCTGCAAGTTTGGTCAACCCCATGTAAGTTATGGGGCAGTAACAGTACACTTTTCAAAACGTGTTTTTCAGCCCGAAATAAACGCGTTTTTTCAGACAACTGAATCCCCATGTAGCAGCAAGGCTCAGAAGAGCCCACACACTCAGATCTTAACCCCAGTGTGCAGAAAGGGTCAAAACGTGTTTTTCAGCAGAAATAAACATGTTTCTGCAAGTTTGGTCAACCCCATGTAAGTTATGGGGCAGTAACAGTACACTTTTCAAAACGTGTTTTTCAGCCCGAAATAAACGCGTTTTTTCAGACAACTGAATCCCCATGTAGCAGCAAGGCTCAGAAGAGCCCACACACTCAGATCTTAACCCCAGTGTGCAGAAAGGTTCAAAACGTGTTTTTCAGCAGAAATAAACATGTTTCTGCAAGTTTGGTCAACCCCATGTAAGTTATGGGGCAGTAACAGTACACTTTTCAAAACGTGTTTTTCAGCCCGAAATAAACGCGTTTTTTCAGACAACTGAATCCCCATGTAGCAGCAAGGCTCAGAAGAGCCCACACACTCAGATCTTAACCCCAGTGTGCAGTAAGGTTCAAAACGTGTTTTTCAGCAGAAATAAACATGTTTCTGCAAGTTTGGTCAACCCCATGTAAGTTATGGGGCAGTAACAGTACACTTTTCAAAACGTGTTTTTCAGCCCGAAATAAACGCGTTTTTTCAGACAACTGAATCCCCATGTAGCAGCAAGGCTCAGAAGAGCCCACACACTCAGCTCTTATCCCCAGTGTGCAGAAAGGGTCAAAACGTGTTTTTCAGCAGAAATAAACATGTTTCTGTAGGTTTGGTCAACCCCATGTAAGTTATGGGGCAGTAACAGTACACTTTTCAAAACGTGTTTTTCAGCCCGAAATAAACGCGTTTTTTCAGACAACTGAATCCCCATGTAGCAGCAAGGCTCAGAAGAGCCCACACACTCAGCTCTTATCCCCAGTGTGCAGAAAGGGTCAAAACGTGTTTTTCAGCAGAAATAAACATGTTTTTGCAAGTTTGGTCAACCCCATGTAAGTTATGGGGCAGTAACAGTACACTTTTCAAAACGTGTTTTTCAGCCCGAAATAAACGCGTTTTTTCAGACATCTGAATCCCCATGTAGCAGCAAGGCTCAGAAGAGCCCACACACTCAGCTCTTATCCCCAGTGTGCAGAAAGGGTCAAAACGTGTTTTTCAGCAGAAATAAACATGTTTCTGCAAGTTTGGTCAACCCCATGTAAGTTATGGGGCAGTAACAGTACACTTTTCAAAACGTGTTTTTCAGCCCGAAATAAACGCGTTTTTTCAGACAACTGAATCCCCATGTAGCAGCAAGGCTCAGAAGAGCCCACACACTCAGATCT
Organism: Lepisosteus platostomus; assembly: GCF_059453375.1. Taxonomy (NCBI): domain Eukaryota; kingdom Metazoa; phylum Chordata; class Actinopteri; order Semionotiformes; family Lepisosteidae; genus Lepisosteus; species Lepisosteus platostomus. The sequence goes on from NC_142617.1 coordinate 26,913,964, forward strand.
TAACCCCAGTGTGCAGAAAGGTTCAAAACGTGTTTTTCAGCAGAAATAAACATGTTTCTGCAAGTTTGGTCAACCCCATGTAAGTTATGGGGCAGTAACAGTACACTTTTCAAAATGTGTTTTTCAGCCCGAAATAAACGCGTTTTTTCAGACAACTGAATCCCCATGTAGCAGCAAGGCTCAGAAGAGCCCACACACTCAGATCTTAACCCCAGTGTGCAAAAAGGTTCAAAACGTGTTTTTCAGCAGAAATAAACATGTTTCTGCAAGTTTGGTCAACCCCATGTAAGTTATGGGGCTGTAACAGTACACTTTTCAAAACGTGTTTTTCAGCCCGAAATAAACGCGTTTTTTCAGACAACTGAATCCCCATGTAGCAGCAAGGCTCAGAAGAGCCCACACACTCAGCTCTTATCCCCAGTGTGCAGAAAGGGTCAAAACGTGTTTTTCAGCAGAAATAAACATGTTTCTGCAAGTTTGGTCAACCCCATGTAAGTTATGGGGCAGTAACAGTACACTTTTCAAAACGTGTTTTTCAGCCCGAAATAAACGTGTTTTTTCAGACAACTGAATCCCCATGTAGCAGCAAGGCTCAGAAGAGCCCACACACTCAGATCTTAACCCCAGTGTGCAAAAAGGTTCAAAACGTGTTTTTCAGCAGAAATAAACATGTTTCTGCAAGTTTGGTCAACCCCATGTAAGTTATGGGGCAGTAACAGTACACTTTTCAAAACGTGTTTTTCAGCCCGAAATAAACGCGTTTTTTCAGACAACTGAATCCCCATGTAGCAGCAAGGCTCAGAAGAGCCCACACACTCAGATCTTAACCCCAGTGTGCAGAAAGGGTCAAAACGTGTTTTTCAGCAGAAATAAACATGTTTCTGCAAGTTTGGTCAACCCCATGTAAGTTATGGGGCAGTAACAGTACACTTTTCAAAACGTGTTTTTCAGCACGAAATAAACGCGTTTTTTCAGACAACTGAATCCCCATGTAGCAGCAAGGCTCAGAAGAGCCCACACACTCAGATCTTAACCCCAGTGTGCAGAAAGGTTCAAAACGTGTTTTTCAGCAGAAATAAACATGTTTCTGCAAGTTTGGTCAACCCCATGTAAGTTATGGGGCAGTAACAGTACACTTTTCAAAATGTGTTTTTCAGCCCGAAATAAACGCGTTTTTTCAGACAACTGAATCCCCATGTAGCAGCAAGGCTCAGAAGAGCCCACACACTCAGATCTTAACCCCAGTGTGCAGAAAGGTTCAAAACGTGTTTTTCAGCAGAAATAAACATGTTTCTGCAAGTTTGGTCAACCCCATGTAAGTTATGGGGCAGTAACAGTACACTTTTCAAAACGTGTTTTTCAGCCCGAAATAAACGCGTTTTTTCAGACAACTGAATCCCCATGTAGCAGCAAGGCTCAGAAGAGCCCACACACTCAGATCTTAACCCCAGTGTGCAGTAAGGTTCAAAACGTGTTTTTCAGCAGAAATAAACATGTTTCTGCAAGTTTGGTCAACCCCATGTAAGTTATGGGGCAGTAACAGTACACTTTTCAAAACGTGTTTTTCAGCCCGAAATAAACGCGTTTTTTCAGACAACTGAATCCCCATGTAGCAGCAAGGCTCAGAAGAGCCCACACACTCAGCTCTTATCCCCAGTGTGCAGAAAGGGTCAAAACGTGTTTTTCAGCAGAAATAAACATGTTTCTGCAAGTTTGGTCAACCCCATGTAAGTTATGGGGCAGTAACAGTACACTTTTCAAAACGTGTTTTTAACCCCTAAATAAACGTGTTTTTTCAGACAACTGAATCCCCATGTAGCAGCAAGGCTCAGAAGAGCCCACACACTCAGATCTTAACCCCAGTGTGCAAAAAGGTTCAAAACGTGTTTTTCAGCAGAAATAAACATGTTTCTGCAAGTTTGGTCAACCCCATGTAAGTTATGGGGCAGTAACAGTACACTTTTCAAAACGTGTTTTTCAGCCCGAAATAAACGCGTTTTTTCAGACAACTGAATCCCCATGTAGCAGCAAGGCTCAGAAGAGCCCACACACTCAGATCTTAACCCCAGTGTGCAGAAAGGGTCAAAACGTGTTTTTCAGCAGAAATAAACATGTTTCTGCAAGTTTGGTCAACCCCATGTAAGTTATGGGGCAGTAACAGTACACTTTTCAAAACGTGTTTTTCAGCCCGAAATAAACGCGTTTTTTCAGACAACTGAATCCCCATGTAGCAGCAAGGCTCAGAAGAGCCCACACACTCAGATCTTAACCCCAGTGTGCAGAAAGGTTCAAAACGTGTTTTTCAGCAGAAATAAACATGTTTCTGCAAGTTTGGTCAACCCCATGTAAGTTATGGGGCAGTAACAGTACACTTTTCAAAACGTGTTTTTCAGCCCGAAATAAACGCGTTTTTTCAGACAACTGAATCCCCATGTAGCAGCAAGGCTCAGAAGAGCCCACACACTCAGATCTTAACCCCAGTGTGCAGTAAGGTTCAAAACGTGTTTTTCAGCAGAAATAAACATGTTTCTGCAAGTTTGGTCAACCCCATGTAAGTTATGGGGCAGTAACAGTACACTTTTCAAAACGTGTTTTTCAGCCCGAAATAAACGCGTTTTTTCAGACAACTGAATCCCCATGTAGCAGCAAGGCTCAGAAGAGCCCACACACTCAGCTCTTATCCCCAGTGTGCAGAAAGGGTCAAAACGTGTTTTTCAGCAGAAATAAACATGTTTCTGTAGGTTTGGTCAACCCCATGTAAGTTATGGGGCAGTAACAGTACACTTTTCAAAACGTGTTTTTCAGCCCGAAATAAACGCGTTTTTTCAGACAACTGAATCCCCATGTAGCAGCAAGGCTCAGAAGAGCCCACACACTCAGCTCTTATCCCCAGTGTGCAGAAAGGGTCAAAACGTGTTTTTCAGCAGAAATAAACATGTTTTTGCAAGTTTGGTCAACCCCATGTAAGTTATGGGGCAGTAACAGTACACTTTTCAAAACGTGTTTTTCATCCCGAAATAAACGCGTTTTTTCAGACATCTGAATCCCCATGTAGCAGCAAGGCTCAGAAGAGCCCACACACTCAGCTCTTATCCCCAGTGTGCAGAAAGGGTCAAAACGTGTTTTTCAGCAGAAATAAACATGTTTCTGCAAGTTTGGTCAACCCCATGTAAGTTATGGGGCAGTAACAGTACACTTTTCAAAACGTGTTTTTCAGCCCGAAATAAACGCGTTTTTTCAGACAACTGAATCCCCATGTAGCAGCAAGGCTCAGAAGAGCCCACACACTCAGATCTTAACCCCAGTGTGCAGAAAGGTTCAAAACGTGTTTTTCAGCAGAAATAAACATGTTTCTGCAAGTTTGGTCAACCCCATGTAAGTTATGGGGCAGTAACAGTACACTTTTCAAAATGTGTTTTTCAGCCCGAAATAAACGCGTTTTTTCAGACAACTGAATCCCCATGTAGCAGCAAGGCTCAGAAGAGCCCACACACTCAGATCTTAACCCCAGTGTGCAAAAAGGTTCAAAACGTGTTTTTCAGCAGAAATAAACATGTTTCTGCAAGTTTGGTCAACCCCATGTAAGTTATGGGGCTGTAACAGTACACTTTTCAAAACGTGTTTTTCAGCCCGAAATAAACGCGTTTTTTCAGACAACTGAATCCCCATGTAGCAGCAAGGCTCAGAAGAGCCCACACACTCAGCTCTTATCCCCAGTGTGCAGAAAGGGTCAAAACGTGTTTTTCAGCAGAAATAAACATGTTTCTGCAAGTTTGGTCAACCCCATGTAAGTTATGGGGCAGTAACAGTACACTTTTCAAAACGTGTTTTTCAGCCCGAAATAAACGTGTTTTTTCAGACAACTGAATCCCCATGTAGCAGCAAGGCTCAGAAGAGCCCACACACTCAGATCTTAACCCCAGTGTGCAAAAAGGTTCAAAACGTGTTTTTCAGCAGAAATAAACATGTTTCTGCAAGTTTGGTCAACCCCATGTAAGTTATGGGGCAGTAACAGTACACTTTTCAAAACGTGTTTTTCAGCCCGAAATAAACGCGTTTTTTCAGACAACTGAATCCCCATGTAGCAGCAAGGCTCAGAAGAGCCCACACACTCAGATCTTAACCCCAGTGTGCAGAAAGGGTCAAAACGTGTTTTTCAGCAGAAATAAACATGTTTCTGCAAGTTTGGTCAACCCCATGTAAGTTATGGGGCAGTAACAGTACACTTTTCAAAACGTGTTTTTCAGCACGAAATAAACGCGTTTTTTCAGACAACTGAATCCCCATGTAGCAGCAAGGCTCAGAAGAGCCCACACACTCAGATCTTAACCCCAGTGTGCAGAAAGGTTCAAAACGTGTTTTTCAGCAGAAATAAACATGTTTCTGCAAGTTTGGTCAACCCCATGTAAGTTATGGGGCAGTAACAGTACACTTTTCAAAATGTGTTTTTCAGCCCGAAATAAACGCGTTTTTTCAGACAACTGAATCCCCATGTAGCAGCAAGGCTCAGAAGAGCCCACACACTCAGATCTTAACCCCAGTGTGCAGAAAGGTTCAAAACGTGTTTTTCAGCAGAAATAAACATGTTTCTGCAAGTTTGGTCAACCCCATGTAAGTTATGGGGCAGTAACAGTACACTTTTCAAAACGTGTTTTTCAGCCCGAAATAAACGCGTTTTTTCAGACAACTGAATCCCCATGTAGCAGCAAGGCTCAGAAGAGCCCACACACTCAGATCTTAACCCCAGTGTGCAGTAAGGTTCAAAACGTGTTTTTCAGCAGAAATAAACATGTTTCTGCAAGTTTCGTCAACCCCATGTAAGTTATGGGGCAGTAACAGTACACTTTTCAAAACGTGTTTTTAACCCCTAAATAAACGTGTTTTTTCAGACAACTGAATCCCCATGTAGCAGCAAGGCTCAGAAGAGCCCACACACTCAGATCTTAACCCCAGTGTGCAAAAAGGTTCAAAACGTGTTTTTCAGCAGAAATAAACATGTTTCTGCAAGTTTGGTCAACCCCATGTAAGTTATGGGGCAGTAACAGTACACTTTTCAAAACGTGTTTTTCAGCCCGAAATAAACGCGTTTTTTCAGACAACTGAATCCCCATGTAGCAGCAAGGCTCAGAAGAGCCCACACACTCAGATCTTAACCCCAGTGTGCAGTAAGGTTCAAAACGTGTTTTTCAGCAGAAATAAACATGTTTCTGCAAGTTTGGTCAACCCCATGTAAGTTATGGGGCAGTAACAGTACACTTTTCAAAACGTGTTTTTCAGCCCGAAATAAACGCGTTTTTTCAGACAACTGAATCCCCATGTAGCAGCAAGGCTCAGAAGAGCCCACACACTCAGCTCTTATCCCCAGTGTGCAGAAAGGGTCAAAACGTGTTTTTCAGCAGAAATAAACATGTTTCTGTAGGTTTGGTCAACCCCATGTAAGTTATGGGGCAGTAACAGTACACTTTTCAAAAAGTGTTTTTCAGCCCGAAATAAACGCGTTTTTTCAGACAACTGAATCCCCATGTAGCAGCAAGGCTCAGAAGAGCCCACACACTCAGCTCTTATCCCCAGTGTGCAGAAAGGGTCAAAACGTGTTTTTCAGCAGAATTAAACATGTTTTTGCAAGTTTGGTCAACCCCATGTAAGTTATGGGGCAGTAACAGTACACTTTTCAAAACGTGTTTTTCAGCCCGAAATAAACGCGTTTTTTCAGACATCTGAATCCCCATGTAGCAGCAAGGCTCAGAAGAGCCCACACACTCAGCTCTTATCCCCAGTGTGCAGAAAGGGTCAAAACGTGTTTTTCAGCAGAAATAAACATGTTTCTGCAAGTTTGGTCAACCCCATGTAAGTTATGGGGCAGTAACAGTACACTTTTCAAAACGTGTTTTTCAGCCCGAAATAAACGCGTTTTTTCAGACAACTGAATCCCCATGTAGCAGCAAGGCTCAGAAGAGCCCACACACTCAGATCTTAACCCCAGTGTGCAGAAAGGTTCAAAACGTGTTTTTCAGCAGAAATAAACATGTTTCTGCAAGTTTGGTCAACCCCATGTAAGTTATGGGGCAGTAACAGTACACTTTTCAAAATGTGTTTTTCAGCCCGAAATAAACGCGTTTTTTCAGACAACTGAATCCCCATGTAGCAGCAAGGCTCAGAAGAGCCCACACACTCAGATCTTAACCCCAGTGTGCAAAAAGGTTCAAAACGTGTTTTTCAGCAGAAATAAACATGTTTCTGCAAGTTTGGTCAACCCCATGTAAGTTATGGGGCTGTAACAGTACACTTTTCAAAACGTGTTTTTCAGCCCGAAATAAACGCGTTTTTTCAGACAACTGAATCCCCATGTAGCAGCAAGGCTCAGAAGAGCCCACACACTCAGCTCTTATCCCCAGTGTGCAGAAAGGGTCAAAACGTGTTTTTCAGCAGAAATAAACATGTTTCTGCAAGTTTGGTCAACCCCATGTAAGTTATGGGGCAGTAACAGTACACTTTTCAAAACGTGTTTTTCAGCCCGAAATAAACGTGTTTTTTCAGACAACTGAATCCCCATGTAGCAGCAAGGCTCAGAAGAGCCCACACACTCAGATCTTAACCCCAGTGTGCAAAAAGGTTCAAAACGTGTTTTTCAGCAGAAATAAACATGTTTCTGCAAGTTTGGTCAACCCCATGTAAGTTATGGGGCAGTAACAGTACACTTTTCAAAACGTGTTTTTCAGCCCGAAATAAACGCGTTTTTTCAGACAACTGAATCCCCATGTAGCAGCAAGGCTCAGAAGAGCCCACACACTCAGATCTTAACCCCAGTGTGCAGAAAGGGTCAAAACGTGTTTTTCAGCAGAAATAAACATGTTTCTGCAAGTTTGGTCAACCCCATGTAAGTTATGGGGCAGTAACAGTACACTTTTCAAAACGTGTTTTTCAGCACGAAATAAACGCGTTTTTTCAGACAACTGAATCCCCATGTAGCAGCAAGGCTCAGAAGAGCCCACACACTCAGATCTTAACCCCAGTGTGCAGAAAGGTTCAAAACGTGTTTTTCAGCAGAAATAAACATGTTTCTGCAAGTTTGGTCAACCCCATGTAAGTTATGGGGCAGTAACAGTACACTTTTCAAAATGTGTTTTTCAGCCCGAAATAAACGCGTTTTTTCAGACAACTGAATCCCCATGTAGCAGCAAGGCTCAGAAGAGCCCACACACTCAGATCTTAACCCCAGTGTGCAGAAAGGTTCAAAACGTGTTTTTCAGCAGAAATAAACATGTTTCTGCAAGTTTGGTCAACCCCATGTAAGTTATGGGGCAGTAACAGTACACTTTTCAAAACGTGTTTTTCAGCCCGAAATAAACGCGTTTTTTCAGACAACTGAATCCCCATGTAGCAGCAAGGCTCAGAAGAGCCCACACACTCAGATCTTAACCCCAGTGTGCAGTAAGGTTCAAAACGTGTTTTTCAGCAGAAATAAACATGTTTCTGCAAGTTTGGTCAACCCCATGTAAGTTATGGGGCAGTAACAGTACACTTTTCAAAACGTGTTTTTCAGCCCGAAATAAACGCGTTTTTTCAGACAACTGAATCCCCATGTAGCAGCAAGGCTCAGAAGAGCCCACACACTCAGCTCTTATCCCCAGTGTGCAGAAAGGGTCAAAACGTGTTTTTCAGCAGAAATTAACATGTTTCTGCAAGTTTGGTCAACCCCATGTAAGTTATGGGGCAGTAACAGTACACTTTTCAAAACGTGTTTTTAACCCCTAAATAAACGTGTTTTTTCAGACAACTGAATCCCCATGTAGCAGCAAGGCTCAGAAGAGCCCACACACTCAGATCTTAACCCCAGTGTGCAAAAAGGTTCAAAACGTGTTTTTCAGCAGAAATAAACATGTTTCTGCAAGTTTGGTCAACCCCATGTAAGTTATGGGGCAGTAACAGTACACTTTTCAAAACGTGTTTTTCAGCCCGAAATAAACGCGTTTTTTCAGACAACTGAATCCCCATGTAGCAGCAAGGCTCAGAAGAGCCCACACACTCAGATCTTAACCCCAGTGTGCAGAAAGGGTCAAAACGTGTTTTTCAGCAGAAATAAACATGTTTCTGCAAGTTTGGTCAACCCCATGTAAGTTATGGGGCAGTAACAGTACACTTTTCAAAACGTGTTTTTCAGCCCGAAATAAACGCGTTTTTTCAGACAACTGAATCCCCATGTAGCAGCAAGGCTCAGAAGAGCCCACACACTCAGATCTTAACCCCAGTGTGCAGAAAGGTTCAAAACGTGTTTTTCAGCAGAAATAAACATGTTTCTGCAAGTTTGGTCAACCCCATGTAAGTTATGGGGCAGTAACAGTACACTTTTCAAAACGTGTTTTTCAGCCCGAAATAAACGCGTTTTTTCAGACAACTGAATCCCCATGTAGCAGCAAGGCTCAGAAGAGCCCACACACTCAGATCTTAACCCCAGTGTGCAGTAAGGTTCAAAACGTGTTTTTCAGCAGAAATAAACATGTTTCTGCAAGTTTGGTCAACCCCATGTAAGTTATGGGGCAGTAACAGTACACTTTTCAAAACGTGTTTTTCAGCCCGAAATAAACGCGTTTTTTCAGACAACTGAATCCCCATGTAGCAGCAAGGCTCAGAAGAGCCCACACACTCAGCTCTTATCCCCAGTGTGCAGAAAGGGTCAAAACGTGTTTTTCAGCAGAAATAAACATGTTTCTGTAGGTTTGGTCAACCCCATGTAAGTTATGGGGCAGTAACAGTACACTTTTCAAAACGTGTTTTTCAGCCCGAAATAAACGCGTTTTTTCAGACAACTGAATCCCCATGTAGCAGCAAGGCTCAGAAGAGCCCACACACTCAGATCTTAACCCCAGTGTGCAAAAAGGTTCAAAACGTGTTTTTCAGCAGAAATAAACATGTTTCTGCAAGTTTGGTCAACCCCATGTAAGTTATGGGGCTGTAACAGTACACTTTTCAAAACGTGTTTTTCAGCCCGAAATAAACGCGTTTTTTCAGACAACTGAATCCCCATGTAGCAGCAAGGCTCAGAAGAGCCCACACACTCAGCTCTTATCCCCAGTGTGCAGAAAGGGTCAAAACGTGTTTTTCAGCAGAAATAAACATGTTTCTGCAAGTTTGGTCAACCCCATGTAAGTTATGGGGCAGTAACAGTACACTTTTCAAAACGTGTTTTTCAGCCCGAAATAAACGTGTTTTTTCAGACAACTGAATCCCCATGTAGCAGCAAGGCTCAGAAGAGCCCACACACTCAGATCTTAACCCCAGTGTGCAAAAAGGTTCAAAACGTGTTTTTCAGCAGAAATAAACATGTTTCTGCAAGTTTGGTCAACCCCATGTAAGTTATGGGGCAGTAACAGTACACTTTTCAAAACGTGTTTTTCAGCCCGAAATAAACGCGTTTTTTCAGACAACTGAATCCCCATGTAGCAGCAAGGCTCAGAAGAGCCCACACACTCAGATCTTAACCCCAGTGTGCAGAAAGGGTCAAAACGTGTTTTTCAGCAGAAATAAACATGTTTCTGCAAGTTTGGTCAACCCCATGTAAGTTATGGGGCAGTAACAGTACACTTTTCAAAACGTGTTTTTCAGCACGAAATAAACGCGTTTTTTCAGACAACTGAATCCCCATGTAGCAGCAAGGCTCAGAAGAGCCCACACACTCAGATCTTAACCCCAGTGTGCAGAAAGGTTCAAAACGTGTTTTTCAGCAGAAATAAACATGTTTCTGCAAGTTTGGTCAACCCCATGTAAGTTATGGGGCAGTAACAGTACACTTTTCAAAATGTGTTTTTCAGCCCGAAATAAACGCGTTTTTTCAGACAACTGAATCCCCATGTAGCAGCAAGGCTCAGAAGAGCCCACACACTCAGATCTTAACCCCAGTGTGCAGAAAGGTTCAAAACGTGTTTTTCAGCAGAAATAAACATGTTTCTGCAAGTTTGGTCAACCCCATGTAAGTTATGGGGCAGTAACAGTACACTTTTCAAAACGTGTTTTTCAGCCCGAAATAAACGCGTTTTTTCAGACAACTGAATCCCCATGTAGCAGCAAGGCTCAGAAGAGCCCACACACTCAGATCTTAACCCCAGTGTGCAGTAAGGTTCAAAACGTGTTTTTCAGCAGAAATAAACATGTTTCTGCAAGTTTGGTCAACCCCATGTAAGTTATGGGGCAGTAACAGTACACTTTTCAAAACGTGTTTTTCAGCCCGAAATAAACGCGTTTTTTCAGACAACTGAATCCCCATGTAGCAGCAAGGCTCAGAAGAGCCCACACACTCAGCTCTTATCCCCAGTGTGCAGAAAGGGTCAAAACGTGTTTTTCAGCAGAAATAAACATGTTTCTGTAGGTTTGGTCAACCCCATGTAAGTTATGGGGCAGTAACAGTACACTTTTCAAAACGTGTTTTTCAGCCCGAAATAAACGCGTTTTTTCAGACAACTGAATCCCCATGAAGCAGCAAGGCTCAGAAGAGCCCACACACTCAGATCTTAACCCCAGCGTGCAAAAAGGTTCAAAACGTGTTTTTCAGCAGAAATAAACATGTTTCTGCAAGTTTGGTCAACCCCATGTAAGTTATGTTGCAGTAACAGTACACTTTTCAAAACGTGTTTTTCAGCCCGAAATAAACGCGTTTTTTCAGTCAACTGAATCCCCATGAAGCAGCAAGGCTCAGAAGAGCCCACACACTCAGCTCTTATCCCCAGTGTGCAGAAAGGGTCAAAACGTGTTTTTCAGCAGAAATAAACATGTTTCTGCAAGTTTGGTCAACCCCATGTAAGTTATGGGGCAGTATCAGTACACTTTTCAAAACGTGTTTTTCAGCCCGAAATAAACGCGTTTTTTCAGACAACTGAATCCCCATGTAGCAGCAAGGCTCAGAAGAGCCCACACACTCAGATCTTAACCCCAGTGTGCAGAAAGGTTCAAAACGTGTTTTTCAGCAGAAATAAACATGTTTCTGCAAGTTTGGTCAACCCCATGTAAGGTATGGGGCAGTAACAGTACACTTTTCAAAACGTGTTTTTCAGCCCGAAATAAACGCGTTTTTTCAGACAACTAAATCCCCATGTAGCAGCAAGGCTCAGAAGAGCCCACACACTCAGATCTTAACCCCAGTGTGCAGAAAGGTTCAAAACGTGTTTTTCAGCAGAAATAAACATGTTTCTGCAAGTTTGGTCAACCCCATGTAAGTTATGGGGCAGTAACAGTACACTTTTCAAAACGTGTTTTTCAGCCCGAAATAAACGTGTTTTTTCAGACAACTGAATCCCCATGTAGCAGCAAGGCTCAGAAGAGCCCACACACTCAGACTTAACCCCAGTGTGCAAAAAGGTTCAAAACGTGTTTTTCAGCAGAAATAAACATGTTTCTGCAAGTTTGGTCAACCCCATGTAAGTTATGGGGCAGTAACAGTACACTTTTCAAAACGTGTTTTTCAGCCCGAAATAAACGCGTTTTTTCAGACAACTGAATCCCCATGTAGCAGCAAGGCTCAGAAGAGCCCACACACTCAGATCTTAACCCCAGTCTGCAGAAAGGGTCAAAACGTGTTTTTCAGCAGAAATAAACATGTTTCTGCAAGTTTGGTCAACCCCATGTAAGGTATGGGGCAGTAACAGTACACTTTTCAAAACGTGTTTTTCAGCCCGAAATAAACACGTTTTTTCAGACAACTGAATGCCCATGTAGCAGCAAGGCTCAGAAGAGCCCACACACTCAGATCTTAACCCCAGTGTGCAGAAAGGTTCAAAACGTGTTTTTCAGCAGAAATAAACATGTTTCTGCAAGTTTGGTCAACCCCATGTAAGGTATGGGGCAGTAACAGTACACTTTTCAAAACGTGTTTTTCAGCCCGAAATAAACGCGTTTTTTCAGACAACTGAATCCCCATGTAGCAGCAAGGCTCAGAAGAGCCCACACACTCAGATCTTAACCCCAGTGTGCAGAAAGGTTCAAAACGTGTTTTTCAGCAGAAATAAACATGTTTCTGTAGGTTTGGTCAACCCCATGTAAGTTATGGGGCAGTAACAGTACACTTTTCAAAACGTGTTTTTCAGCCCGAAATAAACGCGTTTTTTCAGACAACTGAATCCCCATGTAGCAGCAAGGCTCAGAAGAGCCCACACACTCAGATCTTAACCCCAGTGTGCAGAAAGGTTCAAAACGTGTTTTTCAGCAGAAATAAACATGTTTCTGCAAGTTTGGTCAACCCCATGTAAGTTATGGGGCAGTAACAGTACACTTTTCAAAACGTGTTTTTCAGCCCGAAATAAACGCGTTTTTTCAGACAACTGAATCCCCATGTAGCAGCAAGGCTCAGAAGAGCCCACACACTCAGATCTTAACCCCAGTGTGCAGTAAGGTTCAAAACGTGTTTTTCAGCAGAAATAAACATGTTTCTGCAAGTTTGGTCAACCCCATGTAAGTTATGGGGCAGTAACAGTACACTTTTCAAAACGTGTTTTTCAGCCCGAAATAAACGCGTTTTTTCACACAACTGAATCCCCATGTAGCAGCAAGGCTCAGAAGAGCCCACACACTCAGCTCTTATCCCCAGTGTGCAGAAAGGGTCAAAACGTGTTTTTCAGCAGAAATAAACATGTTTCTGTAGGTTTGGTCAACCCCATGTAAGTTATGGGGCAGTAACAGTACACTTTTCAAAACGTGTTTTTCAGCCCGAAATAAACGCGTTTTTTCAGACAACTGAATCCCCATGTAGCAGCAAGGCTCAGAAGAGCCCACACATTCAGATCTTAACCCCAGTGTGCAGAAAGGTTCAAAACGTGTTTTTCAGCAGAAATAAACATGTTTCTGCAAGTTTGGTCAACCCCATGAAAGTTATGGGGCAGTAACAGTACACTTTTCAAAACGTGTTTTTCAGCCCGAAATAAACGCGTTTTTTCAGACAACTGAATCCCCATGAAGCAGCAAGGCTCAGAAGAGCCCACACACTCAGATCTTAACCCCAGCGTGCAAAAAGGTTCAAAACGTGTTTTTCAGCAGAAATAAACATGTTTCTGCAAGTTTGGTCAACCCCATGTAAGTTATGTTGCAGTAACAGTACACTTTTCAAAACGTGTTTTTCAGCCCGAAATAAACGCGTTTTTTCAGTCAACTGAATCCCCATGAAGCAGCAAGGCTCAGAAGAGCCCACACACTCAGCTCTTATCCCCAGTGTGCAGAAAGGGTCAAAACGTGTTTTTCAGCAGAAATAAACATGTTTCTGCAAGTTTGGTCAACCCCATGTAAGTTATGGGGCAGTATCAGTACACTTTTCAAAACGTGTTTTTCAGCCCGAAATAAACACGTTTTTTCAGACAACTGAATCCCCATGTAGCAGCAAGGCTCAGAAGAGCCCACACACTCAGATCTTAACCCCAGTGTGCAGAAAGGTTCAAAACGTGTTTTTCAGCAGAAATAAACATGTTTCTGCAAGTTTGGTCAACCCCATGTAAGGTATGGGGCAGTAACAGTACACTTTTCAAAACGTGTTTTTCAGCCCGAAATAAACGCGTTTTTTCAGACAACTAAATCCCCATGTAGCAGCAAGGCTCAGAAGAGCCCACACACTCAGATCTTAACCCCAGTGTGCAGAAAGGTTCAAAACGTGTTTTTCAGCAGAAATAAACATGTTTCTGCAAGTTTGGTCAACCCCATGTAAGTTATGGGGCAGTAACAGTACACTTTTCAAAACGTGTTTTTCAGCCCGAAATAAACGTGTTTTTTCAGACAACTGAATCCCCATGTAGCAGCAAGGCTCAGAAGAGCCCACACACTCAGACTTAACCCCAGTGTGCAAAAAGGTTCAAAACGTGTTTTTCAGCAGAAATAAACATGTTTCTGCAAGTTTGGTCAACCCCATGTAAGTTATGGGGCAGTAACAGTACACTTTTCAAAACGTGTTTTTCAGCCCGAAATAAACGCGTTTTTTCAGACAACTGAATCCCCATGTAGCAGCAAGGCTCAGAAGAGCCCACACACTCAGATCTTAACCCCAGTCTGCAGAAAGGGTCAAAACGTGTTTTTCAGCAGAAATAAACATGTTTCTGCAAGTTTGGTCAACCCCATGTAAGGTATGGGGCAGTAACAGTACACTTTTCAAAACGTGTTTTTCAGCCCGAAATAAACACGTTTTTTCAGACAACTGAATGCCCATGTAGCAGCAAGGCTCAGAAGAGCCCACACACTCAGATCTTAACCCCAGTGTGCAGAAAGGTTCAAAACGTGTTTTTCAGCAGAAATAAACATGTTTCTGCAAGTTTGGTCAACCCCATGTAAGGTATGGGGCAGTAACAGTACACTTTTCAAAACGTGTTTTTCAGCCCGAAATAAACGCGTTTTTTCAGACAACTGAATCCCCATGTAGCAGCAAGGCTCAGAAGAGCCCACACACTCAGATCTTAACCCCAGTGTGCAGAAAGGTTCAAAATGTGTTTTTCAGCAGAAATAAACATGTTTCTGCAAGTTTGGTCAACCCCATGTAAGTTATGGGGCAGTAACAGTACACTTTTCAAAACGTGTTTTTCAGCCCGAAATAAACGCGTTTTTTCAGACAACTGAATCCCCATGTAGCAGCAAGGCTCAGAAGAGCCCACACACTCAGATCTTAACCCCAGTGTGCAGAAAGGTTCAAAACGTGTTTTTCAGCAGAAATAAACATGTTTCTGCAAGTTTGGTCAACCCCATGTAAGTTATGGGGCAGTAACAGTACACTTTTCAAAACGTGTTTTTCAGCCCGAAATAAACGCGTTTTTTCAGACAACTGAATCCCCATGTAGCAGCAAGGCTCAGAAGAGCCCACACACTCAGATCTTAACCCCAGTGTGCAGTAAGGTTCAAAACGTGTTTTTCAGCAGAAATAAACATGTTTCTGCAAGTTTGGTCAACCCCATGTAAGTTATGGGGCAGTAACAGTACACTTTTCAAAACGTGTTTTTCAGCCCGAAATAAACGCGTTTTTTCACACAACTGAATCCCCATGTAGCAGCAAGGCTCAGAAGAGCCCACACACTCAGCTCTTATCCCCAGTGTGCAGAAAGGGTCAAAACGTGTTTTTCAGCAGAAATAAACATGTTTCTGTAGGTTTGGTCAACCCCATGTAAGTTATGGGGCAGTAACAGTACACTTTTCAAAACGTGTTTTTCAGCCCGAAATAAACGCGTTTTTTCAGACAACTGAATCCCCATGTAGCAGCAAGGCTCAGAAGAGCCCACACACTCAGATCTTAACCCCAGTGTGCAGAAAGGTTCAAAACGTGTTTTTCAGCAGAAATAAACATGTTTCTGCAAGTTTGGTCAACCCCATGAAAGTTATGGGGCAGTAACAGTACACTTTTCAAAACGTGTTTTTCAGCCCGAAATAAACGCGTTTTTTCAGACAACTGAATCCCCATGTAGCAGCAAGGCTCAGAAGAGCCCACACACTCAGATCTTAACCCCAGTGTGCAGAAAGGTTCAAAACGTGTTTTTCAGCAGAAATAAACATGTTTCTGCAAGTTTGGTCAACCCCATGTAAGTTATGGGGCAGTAACAGTACACTCTGCAAAACGTGTTTTTCAGCCCGAAATAAACGCGTTTTTTCAGACAACTGAATCCCCATGTAGCAGCAAGGCTCAGAAGAGCCCACACACTCAGATCTTAACCCCAGCGTGCAAAAAGGTTCAAAACGTGTTTTTCAGCAGAAATAAACATGTTTCTGCAAGTTTGGTCAACCCCATGTAAGTTATGTTGCAGTAACAGTACACTTTTCAAAACGTGTTTTTCAGCCCGAAATAAACGCGTTTTTTCAGTCAACTGAATCCCCATGAAGCAGCAAGGCTCAGAAGAGCCCACACACTCAGCTCTTATCCCCAGTGTGCAGAAAGGGTCAAAACGTGTTTTTCAGCAGAAATAAACATGTTTCTGCAAGTTTGGTCAACCCCATGTAAGTTATGGGGCAGTAACAGTACACTTTTCAAAACGTGTTTTTCAGCCCGAAATAAACGCGTTTTTTCAGACAACTGAATCCCCATGTAGCAGCAAGGCTCAGAAGAGCCCACACACTCAGATCTTAACCCCAGTGTGCAGAAAGGGTCAAAACGTGTTTTTCAGCAGAAATAAACATGTTTCTGCAAGTTTGGTCAACCCCATGTAAGTTATGGGGCAGTAACAGTACACTTTTCAAAACGTGTTTTTCAGCCCGAAATAAACGCGTTTTTTCAGACAACTGAATCCCCATGTAGCAGCAAGGCTCAGAAGAGCCCACACACTCAGATCTTAACCCCAGTGTGCAGTAAGGTTCAAAACGTGTTTTTCAGCAGAAATAAACATGTTTCTGCAAGTTTGGTCAACCCCATGTAAGTTATGGGGCAGTAACAGTACACTTTTCAAAACGTGTTTTTCAGCCCGAAATAAACCCTTTTTTTCAGACAACTGAATCCCCATGTAGCAGCAAGGCTCAGAAGAGCCCACACACTCAGATCTTAACCCCAGTGTGCAGAAAGGTTCAAAACGTGTTTTTCAGCAGAAATAAACATGTTTCTGCAAGTTTGGTCAACCCCATGAAAGTTATGGGGCAGTAACAGTACACTTTTCAAAACGTGTTTTTCAGCCCGAAATAAACGCGTTTTTTCAGACAACTGAATCCCCATGTAGCAGCAAGGCTCAGAAGAGCCCACACACTCAGATCTTAACCCCAGTGTGCAGAAAGGTTCAAAACGTGTTTTTCAGCAGAAATAAACATGTTTCTGCAAGTTTGGTCAACCCCATGTAAGTTATGGGGCAGTAACAGTACACTCTGCAAAACGTGTTTTTCAGCCCGAAATAAACGCGTTTTTTCAGACAACTGAATCCCCATGAAGCAGCAAGGCTCAGAAGAGCCCACACACTCAGATCTTAACCCCAGCGTGCAAAAAGGTTCAAAACGTGTTTTTCAGCAGAAATAAACATGTTTCTGCAAGTTTGGTCAACCCCATGTAAGTTATGTTGCAGTAACAGTACACTTTTCAAAACGTGTTTTTCAGCCCGAAATAAACGCGTTTTTTCAGTCAACTGAATCCCCATGAAGCAGCAAGGCTCAGAAGAGCCCACACACTCAGCTCTTATCCCCAGTGTGCAGAAAGGGTCAAAACGTGTTTTTCAGCAGAAATAAACATGTTTCTGCAAGTTTGGTCAACCCCATGTAAGTTATGGGGCAGTATCAGTACACTTTTCAAAACGTGTTTTTCAGCCCGAAATAAACGCGTTTTTTCAGACAACTGAATCCCCATGTAGCAGCAAGGCTCAGAAGAGCCCACACACTCAGATCTTAACCCCAGTGTGCAGAAAGGTTCAAAACGTGTTTTTCAGCAGAAATAAACATGTTTCTGCAAGTTTGGTCAACCCCATGTAAGGTATGGGGCAGTAACAGTACACTTTTCAAAACGTGTTTTTCAGCCCGAAATAAACGCGTTTTTTCAGACAACTAAATCCCCATGTAGCAGCAAGGCTCAGAAGAGCCCACACACTCAGATCTTAACCCCAGTGTGCAGAAAGGTTCAAAACGTGTTTTTCAGCAGAAATAAACATGTTTCTGCAAGTTTGGTCAACCCCATGTAAGTTATGGGGCAGTAACAGTACACTTTTCAAAACGTGTTTTTCAGCCCGAAATAAACGTGTTTTTTCAGACAACTGAATCCCCATGTAGCAGCAAGGCTCAGAAGAGCCCACACACTCAGACTTAACCCCAGTGTGCAAAAAGGTTCAAAACGTGTTTTTCAGCAGAAATAAACATGTTTCTGCAAGTTTGGTCAACCCCATGTAAGTTATGGGGCAGTAACAGTACACTTTTCAAAACGTGTTTTTCAGCCCGAAATAAACGCGTTTTTTCAGACAACTGAATCCCCATGTAGCAGCAAGGCTCAGAAGAGCCCACACACTCAGATCTTAACCCCAGTCTGCAGAAAGGGTCAAAACGTGTTTTTCAGCAGAAATAAACATGTTTCTGCAAGTTTGGTCAACCCCATGTAAGTTATGGGGCAGTAACAGTACACTTTTCAAAACGTGTTTTTCAGCCCGAAATAAACGCGTTTTTTCAGACAACTGAATCCCCATGTAGCAGCAAGGCTCAGAAGAGCCCACACACTCAGATCTTAACCCCAGTGTGCAGTAAGGTTCAAAACGTGTTTTTCAGCAGAAATAAACATGTTTCTGCAAGTTTGGTCAACCCCATGTAAGTTATGGGGCAGTAATAGTACACTTTTCAAAACGTGTTTTTCAGCCCGAAATAAACCCTTTTTTTCAGACAACTGAATCCCCATGTAGCAGCAAGGCTCAGAAGAGCCCACACACTCAGATCTTAACCCCAGTGTGCAGAAAGGTTCAAAACGTGTTTTTCAGCAGAAATAAACATGTTTCTGCAAGTTTGGTCAACCCCATGAAAGTTATGGGGCAGTAACAGTACACTTTTCAAAACGTGTTTTTCAGCCCGAAATAAACGCGTTTTTTCAGACATCTGAATCCCCATGTAGCAGCAAGGCTCAGAAGAGCCCACACACTCAGATCTTAACCCCAGTGTGCAGAAAGGTTCAAAACGTGTTTTTCAGCAGAAATAAACATGTTTCTGCAAGTTTGGTCAACCCCATGTAAGTTATGGGGCAGTAACAGTACACTTTTCAAAACGTGTTTTTCAGCCCGAAATAAACGCGTTTTTTCAGACAACTGAATCCCCATGTAGCAGCAAGGCTCAGAAGAGCCCACACACTCAGATCTTAACCCCAGTGTGCAGAAAGGTTCAAAACGTGTTTTTCAGCAGAAATAAACATGTTTCTGCAAGTTTGGTCAACCCCATGTAAGGTATGGGGCAGTAACAGTACACTTTTCAAAACGTGTTTTTCAGCCCGAAATAAACGCGTTTTTTCAGACAACTGAATCCCCATGTAGCAGCAAGGCTCAGAAGAGCCCACACACTCAGATCTTAACCCAAGTGTGCAGAAAGGTTCAAAACGTGTTTTTCAGCAGAAATAAACATGTTTCTGCAAGTTTGGTCAACCCCATGTAAGTTATGGGGCAGTAACAGTACACTTTTCAAAATGTGTTTTTCAGCCCGAAATAAACGCGTTTTTTCAGACAACTGAATCCCCATGTAGCAGCAAGGCTCAGAAGAGCCCACACACTCAGATCTTAACCCCAGTGTGCAAAAAGGTTCAAAACGTGTTTTTCAGCAGAAATAAACATGTTTCTGCAAGTTTGGTCAACCCCATGTAAGTTATGGGGCAGTAACAGTACACTTTTCAAAACGTGTTTTTCAGCCCGAAATAAACGCGTTTTTTCAGACAACTGAATCCCCATGTAGCAGCAAGGCTCAGAAGAGCCCACACACTCAGATCTTAACCCCAGTGTGCAGAAAGGTTCAAAACGTGTTTTTCAGCAGAAATAAACATGTTTCTGCAAGTTTGGTCAACCCCATGTAAGGTATGGGGCAGTAACAGTACACTTTTCAAAACGTGTTTTTCAGCCCGAAATAAACGCGTTTTTTCAGACAACTAAATCCCCATGTAGCAGCAAGGCTCAGAAGAGCCCACACACTCAGATCTTAGCCCCAGTGTGCAGAAAGGTTCAAAACGTGTTTTTCAGCAGAAATAAACATGTTTCTGCAAGTTTGGTCAACCCCATGTAAGTTATGGGGCAGTAACAGTACACTTTTCAAAACGTGTTTTTCAGCCCGAAATAAACGTGTTTTTTCAGACAACTGAATCCCCATGTAGCAGCAAGGCTCAGAAGAGCCCACACACTCAGATCTTAACCCCAGTGTGCAAAAAGGTTCAAAACGTGTTTTTCAGCAGAAATAAACATGTTTCTGCAAGTTTGGTCAACCCCATGTAAGTTATGGGGCAGTAACAGTACACTTTTCAAAACGTGTTTTTCAGCCCGAAATAAACGCGTTTTTTCAGACAACTGAATCCCCATGTAGCAGCAAGGCTCAGAAGAGCCCACACACTCAGATCTTAACCCCAGTGTGCAGTAAGGTTCAAAACGTGTTTTTCAGCAGAAATAAACATGTTTCTGCAAGTTTGGTCAACCCCATGTAAGGTATGGGGCAGTAACAGTACACTTTTCAAAACGTGTTTTTCAGCCCGAAATAAACGCGTTTTTTCAGACAACTGAATCCCCATGTAGCAGCAAGGCTCAGAAGAGCCCACACACTCAGATCTTAACCCCAGTGTGCAGAAAGGTTCAAAACGTGTTTTTCAGCAGAAATAAACATGTTTCTGCAAGTTTGGTCAACCCCATGTAAGGTATGGGGCAGTAACAGTACACTTTTCAAAACGTGTTTTTCAGCCCGAAATAAACGCGTTTTTTCAGACAACTGAATCCCCATGTAGCAGCAAGGCTCAGAAGAGCCCACACACTCAGATCTTAACCCCAGTGTGCAGAAAGGTTCAAAACGTGTTTTTCAGCAGAAATAAACATGTTTCTGCAAGTTTGGTCAACCCCATGTAAGTTATGGGGCAGTAACAGTACACTTTTCAAAACGTGTTTTTCAGCCCGAAATAAACGCGTTTTTTCAGACAACTGAATCCCCATGTAGCAGCAAGGCTCAGAAGAGCCCACACACTCAGATCTTAA
The DNA here is from genome assembly GCF_059453375.1 of Lepisosteus platostomus. Lineage (NCBI taxonomy): Eukaryota > Metazoa > Chordata > Actinopteri > Semionotiformes > Lepisosteidae > Lepisosteus > Lepisosteus platostomus. Next base: position 26,934,564 of record NC_142617.1, read on the forward strand.
CCCCAGTGTGCAGAAAGGTTCAAAACGTGTTTTTCAGCAGAAATAAACATGTTTCTGCAAGTTTGGTCAACCCCATGTAAGTTATGGGGCAGTAACAGTACACTTTTCAAAACGTGTTTTTCAGCCCGAAATAAACGCGTTTTTTCAGACAACTGAATCCCCATGTAGCAGCAAGGCTCAGAAGAGCCCACACACTCAGATCTTAACCCCAGTGTGCAGTAAGGTTCAAAACGTGTTTTTCAGCAGAAATAAACATGTTTCTTCAAGTTTGGTCAACCCCATGTAAGTTATGGGGCAGTAACAGTACACTTTTCAAAACGTGTTTTTCAGCCCGAAATAAACGCGTTTTTTCACACAACTGAATCCCCATGTAGCAGCAAGGCTCAGAAGAGCCCACACACTCAGCTCTTATCCCCAGTGTGCAGAAAGGGTCAAAACGTGTTTTTCAGCAGAAATAAACATGTTTCTGTAGGTTTGGTCAACCCCATGTAAGTTATGGGGCAGTAACAGTACACTTTTCAAAACGTGTTTTTCAGCCCGAAATAAACGCGTTTTTTCAGACAACTGAATCCCCATGTAGCAGCAAGGCTCAGAAGAGCCCACACACTCAGATCTTAACCCCAGTCTGCAGAAAGGGTCAAAACGTGTTTTTCAGCAGAAATAAACATGTTTCTGCAAGTTTGGTCAACCCCATGTAAGTTATGGGGCAGTAACAGTACACTTTTCAAAACGTGTTTTTCAGCCCGAAATAAACGCGTTTTTTCAGACAACTGAATCCCCATGTAGCAGCAAGGCTCAGAAGAGCCCACACACTCAGATCTTAACCCCAGTGTGCAGTAAGGTTCAAAACGTGTTTTTCAGCAGAAATAAACATGTTTCTGCAAGTTTGGTCAACCCCATGTAAGTTATGGGGCAGTAATAGTACACTTTTCAAAACGTGTTTTTCAGCCCGAAATAAACCCTTTTTTTCAGACAACTGAATCCCCATGTAGCAGCAAGGCTCAGAAGAGCCCACACACTCAGATCTTAACCCCAGTGTGCAGAAAGGTTCAAAACGTGTTTTTCAGCAGAAATAAACATGTTTCTGCAAGTTTGGTCAACCCCATGAAAGTTATGGGGCAGTAACAGTACACTTTTCAAAACGTGTTTTTCAGCCCGAAATAAACGCGTTTTTTCAGACATCTGAATCCCCATGTAGCAGCAAGGCTCAGAAGAGCCCACACACTCAGATCTTAACCCCAGTGTGCAGAAAGGTTCAAAACGTGTTTTTCAGCAGAAATAAACATGTTTCTGCAAGTTTGGTCAACCCCATGTAAGTTATGGGGCAGTAACAGTACACTTTTCAAAACGTGTTTTTCAGCCCGAAATAAACGCGTTTTTTCAGACAACTGAATCCCCATGTAGCAGCAAGGCTCAGAAGAGCCCACACACTCAGATCTTAACCCCAGTGTGCAGAAAGGTTCAAAACGTGTTTTTCAGCAGAAATAAACATGTTTCTGCAAGTTTGGTCAACCCCATGTAAGGTATGGGGCAGTAACAGTACACTTTTCAAAACGTGTTTTTCAGCCCGAAATAAACGCGTTTTTTCAGACAACTGAATCCCCATGTAGCAGCAAGGCTCAGAAGAGCCCACACACTCAGATCTTAACCCAAGTGTGCAGAAAGGTTCAAAACGTGTTTTTCAGCAGAAATAAACATGTTTCTGCAAGTTTGGTCAACCCCATGTAAGTTATGGGGCAGTAACAGTACACTTTTCAAAATGTGTTTTTCAGCCCGAAATAAACGCGTTTTTTCAGACAACTGAATCCCCATGTAGCAGCAAGGCTCAGAAGAGCCCACACACTCAGATCTTAACCCCAGTGTGCAAAAAGGTTCAAAACGTGTTTTTCAGCAGAAATAAACATGTTTCTGCAAGTTTGGTCAACCCCATGTAAGTTATGGGGCAGTAACAGTACACTTTTCAAAACGTGTTTTTCAGCCCGAAATAAACGCGTTTTTTCAGACAACTGAATCCCCATGTAGCAGCAAGGCTCAGAAGAGCCCACACACTCAGATCTTAACCCCAGTGTGCAGAAAGGTTCAAAACGTGTTTTTCAGCAGAAA